>NW_023458562.1:26320369-26352238 GCF_013731165.1 Rhagoletis pomonella
AAAGTCACGAATAAGTCCGAAAAATCCCCAAAAAAAATCCGATGTCTCGAAAACAATTCCGAAGTTCCCAAAAGTTTTGAAAAAATCCCCAAAAATCACGAAGAAATCGAAAAGTGCAAAAAAAACTTCAAGTATCGAAAAAGAGCCCATAAGGTCTAGAAAAAACCTGGAAAATATTGAAAAATCCCAAAAAGTTACGAAGAACTGCAAAAGATTACTAAAAATTCCGAAGGGTCAAAAAATGACGTCAAGGTCCCGAAAAATGGCGGAAAGTTTCGAAACATCTCTAAAAAAAAGCCCGAAAATAGAACTGAAAAGTTGCTAAAATTATCGATTTTTTACTTAAATTCAAATTTACGAGAATATAGCATATATGTACATATGTATGTATATTATTTTTCACTAGTTAGTCAGGCTACTCTGTATATCATGGCCTCAATTTTTTTCATTAAATATGCGTGTATGTATGTATGTGAGTAGTACCCGTACGTCTTTTTGGCTTAAAAATCTAAAAATAAACGCCACCGCAGCTACTTCGCGAAACAGCTGTACACTAATATACATATATACATAAGTAAGTAGTAACTATCCTCTTATATAAGCCTCGATTAAGCCAGTTGCTGCTGCTACCAAATACTTGGCATACCAGAGAAAATATGATGGCACGAGAAAGCTAATACGACAAAAAAAAAACGGAAGGCAAATTGGCCAGTGAACGGAAAGCCAGACAGCAATGGGCAGCAAGCAGGCAACTGCTAACAGCTAATCGCTGGCCCGCCGGTAATTGTTGGCAATACAAAAACAAAACAAAAAACATATTTAGGACAACGACGTAGGTACATGGAGGAAGAAGTAAACGCTGCTAGCCAAGAAGGATTTACAAAAAAAATCAAAAGAGTTAAAAAAGTGAAAAATAACAGCAGAACTTTCAATAACATTCAATGCGTGCGAAGAGGCTTTGGACCACACACAAGCAGGCAGCAAAGTCGTATATGTCAGTATGTATTTGTTTGCATGCACTTTGCTACAATTTCACTTGTACACCACACCTCAGCTTCGCCAATACAAAACGCTAGTTCGACGTTCGTCCAGTCCAGTGATTCCCAAAACGGTCCCCCAGGGGTCCACGGGAGGATCGCCGGGGTCTACGTTGGCGTGAAAAAAATATGGGGGCCTACGTTGGCGTTAAAAAAATATGGGGGTCTACGTTGGCGTGTAAAAAAAATATGGGGTCCAAGAGTTGTAAGTGGGGGTCCACGAAAGTTTATCTGGTTTCGATAGTAAAGAACCAAAATGGTTGCTTGATAGCCTCATTATTTAACAATAATTTTTTTGAGTTGTGTATACTGCTGTGTCTTCATATTTGGAGAATCCTTAAAGACTACCTGCAAAATAATTGGCCACGGTTGGCTTAGACCAGGCATTCCTCGATACGCAACCAGCTATAGCACTCCCAAGTACGACCATCGAAGCCACCATCAGAAACTGGGTGAATACTTAGCTCAGCAATGAGTAGGGGCATCGAGGGAATGCGGGTGGGCAAACTCCATGTTGCCCTCAATCACAGAAGTTCTATCTAGTTTTTTGCTCTCATTGAGCAGATCGAACTGCAGACAACTTCTAGTACTGTTGATTGGTCACTTCAGTCTCGCACAAACACCTGACTGTTATAAACCTAAATGACGAATCCACTTGCCCATCCTGCCTTGAACACTTTTGTGCTTCTTGTGCTTCAAATTCATGAGTGATCCGAACATATGAGGAATTTCAAGGTGAAGAGAATGTAAATAATGCTAGCGCTCGGAGTGCTCTTAAAGATATAACTCGTAGCGAGAAAGTACCCTGATGGTTTTACGAGCTCTGTTTTTTAAAACTTGCAAGCGTGCAATCACATTATTTTAATAATAGAACACAAGAAAATATTTTATCTTTGTTTTTGCCACTCCGAATTTAGTTTTTAAATTCAACCGCTATGCAAATTGACATCGTCAAGTCTAATCTTCACATTTTTTGACGAGCTTTGGGAATATGTTAGAAATGTAGCAGCAGGGGGTCCACCGAAACCAGTAAAGTTTTGAAAGGGGTCTACGAGAAAAAAAAGGTTTGGGAACCTCTGGTCCAGTCGATGCGTTTTATGAGCGGCCAGCGGCCACAGACTAGTGATCGTAAGTAGTCTAGTTACATATAAAAGCATGTATATATATATATATGTACATAAGTACATACGAGTGTGCACTAGTTTTATTGTTGCAATAGTCCAATAGTCCAACTTTCGAGCAGCATTAAATACACTGCACACAACACCACCTCCGCCTGCTGGTGGTGCTTAGGCATTCGGTTCATTCTGACTGGCAGTTAGTTACCAGTAGTTATTATGTTTTGTTAATGAACTTGTTCCGAGTTCTGACGAGTTTTTCGACATGACGCCGGCTTTGGTATTTTCACTTGATCATTCAATCTGGGTCTCTAATTATGTGTGCGATGAAGCACGCTTTTGTGTTGTTCTTTCTTTACCAACGTCTCACACTGACTGCTTTGGTGGATTCGGACGAGAAACGGTTAAATAGAAATGCGAGATAATTAAGAAGCAGAAAAAAACTTTCCAATTAGCCTGTTCTATATACATTAGGGTGGCACAAAAAGAGTAAAGTTGGAATTTTAATGCTCTCCCCCCTAGGATTGTTCTATGTCGAAAAAATGGTACCCCTATTTTCCATTTTGAAATCAAAGAATATTTAGAGGGGTCGCTCAAAGCGCTCAAAGTTCTCCATATATTTTATATGGGAAGAAAACAACTTTTCGTAGAAATGGTAAAGAATTTTTGAAAATCAATATTTTTCGATCGGAAAACTCAGGAGACTTTCAATAGTAATACCCAATTGTTTATTTAACCATTGAGAGCATAAAACTTCCGACTGTACTTTTTCACATGCATTTTTGGACCACCCTTATGTACATACTAAGCAATTATGTGCGGATATGAATTTTATGACTCATACGCAATTATATTTGAAAGTTTTCCCAGCGAAATAACATTTTTTGGAATATCTGACAATTACCACTTCATAAATCGAACGTATCATATGTTTTGAATAATAAACAATACCATTTTCGCCGACTTCACAAAAAGTCCAACACTACGATGTGTTCAGTAATAGGTCCTAAACACTTTTCTTTATCGAAAACGAACTTTGTTGCATGTAAAAGGCTTACTAACATAGATATTAAGCTTATCATTCAAGCAGTAATTTTTCTATGTATAATTTGTTTCAAAGCCTCTTAACAAAAACATATTCTTCGAAATCAGCTTATGCGCATTGTACTATGCACGTCTCCATCACATCAAATGTTGATTCCTCAAAGCAACACCATTGAAATTGACAGCAGAAAATTAGAAAATATGCACTGAAAACGTGAAACGTTGAAAGCAATCAATGTCAATTGGTCAGTGCGAGGCAACAAGTCAGCTGATTATTGTCAGAAACGGATAAGAGCTGCGGGTGTAGGCGCAGCAAAGCGAAGGAAACGCGTAGCCAGTTGGTCGCCTCTATGTGTGTGTATGTACATGCAGTGGCGGGCAAACAAATAGGAACGCGACATTTTAACAAGTTTTGAATATTTTTCTTTGTCTTATTAAAAGTCTATTATTTTTTATTTAAGTAAAGCTCCATAACTAACAAAAAAAAACATTTTCATCTAAACATTAAACTTCGTACAAAAATTGGAAAAATTGTTCAAAGTTTCATCACAGTATTTAGTATTTCGAAAAAAAAACAAATTGGTGTGCAGTTTTATAGCCCTTTAAATTTTAATGCAAGTTTGAGGTTGCTAAAAAAACAGCGTTGATTTTTTACTGACGGCGCACTAAGGGCAATTTGAGCGGCTTATGTGGCCAAAAGTCGGTTTTCATACATAAAAAATAAACTGTTTGTCCTTGGTATTTCTTTAAATCAAATAACGGTGTTTTTTTTTTTTTAACGAACGACAACTGCTTAGCAGGTGGTCAAAGTCGTTGTTTGTGTGTGATTTTGCTATTTTTAGCTATTTACGAACCATATTTAAAATATTTACAAAAATAAATTATAAATAATAAATTAAAAATACTTATCTAAAAAATTTACAAAAATATAGAGAATCAAGAGAAAAGTAAGTACTTTTAAGATCTACAACTCCTTTTTTTTTTGTAAATTTTTACATATGCACTTCTGGCATAACCTTTAATTTTTTTCTTAAAAGTAATATTTGAATAACCTTTTAAGATGTTGACCGTATTTGGCCGTGTTTACACTATCGAAAACGTGTAAAATGAATAGTAGTGAATTATCAGCAATCAACAAGAGTCAAATGAATAAAGGAAAAACTTGTCAAAATGTCGCGTTTCTTTTATTTTGGCCATAGGTGTATGTACTATATATTAATGCCTGATGACGTTAACGATAAAGCCACTGACGGTGAGGCGACGTTGTTTGTCGTTAGCATAGACTGAAAGCTGAATGTCAAACAAAACAAGTGAGCTGCATTAAAAGGCACACACACAGGCAAACGAACGCATTTGGAATATGCCTGCAGTGTGAAGGAAAAGAGGCTGAGTGCCAAACAAATATTGACAACATATGGGATTTGTTTTTTTCAAATAAATAGTCGTTATTAAAGTGGGTTAATAACCGAAACCATTTGTTTAAGAAATGTTTTTTCCGCTTTCATATACATATGTATCAATAGACAACAATGCAAAATATATGCAAGTGCAAAGAAACAAGAGCATTATGACACTTGAATGAGCTTACGTGTGTTTTTAAGTGCGAATTTGTAAATATGTATTACACACACAAAACACATGCAAATTTGTATTTATTTGCATTTAAAATTAAAAATAAAACCACACCGTAATCAATTTTTCATTGCACAGTAAAATTAATTTACGTAAGTCAAATTTGCGCACAGTACATATCAGTTGGAATAATTTTAATGTTGATTTATCAAAAATGCGCTATCAGCACTTGAAATAAATCAAAATCGCCATTTATTTTTATATTTTATTATGGTTCATTAGTTATGTATGTATATATGGTCTATCTATGTATTTCTTGAAGAGTCAAGTTCATGAAATAAGAGCCTCTTTATTAAAGCCACTTTAAAATCGAATCAACGACGCGTGTTCAATAAACTTGTCTAAAGCTTGTAGTAAACTGCATACAGTAGAATTCTTGAAGTTTCACATAATTAAAACCGAATTTGCGCTCCTTCACATACAAGGCAGCTGTAGTAGACCTCGCAACGTTCCATGTTTGGTCTACCTTGCTCCATCCATCGCATTGCTGGGACAGCGTTTATGGCAGCATTCCTGGTATTCCGGCTGACATCAACCAACCGGGTAGAGGGGCCTTCTCACGTTCCCACGGCAGTCGCGTCTACGTAACCGGAACGACACAGATTTATATTTGGCAAAGGACTGTCACTAATCTGAATATAATGTTATACAAACTTGGGAAATTTGGTATACCGGCTCCAAACTAAAGATTATTTAAAAACTTCTCCCCTAATTGAAAGTTTGTAGTAAGAATCGGCTCCATAAAATTTAAAACTATTATAAATGCGGGCTTCCCGTAAAAGACTCAGGTAGGTCCTCCCCTATTCTTGTTCTTCAAAATGTTTAATTATTTCCTAGGTGAGACTACTTTGCTCCGTAAATATGATGTTAAAGATTTAGGGACCATCTTTGATAGTAAACTAACATTATTATCGCTTGCGGACGTGTTATTAACAAATCGTATTCAATGTTATGGTTTATAAAATGAAACTCTGAAAGTTTCAAGATCTCTTTTATTTTGAATTCTCTTTATGTAGCTTTAGTCCGTAGTGTCCTTGAACATTGTTCTGTCAATTGAAATAGCTATTACGATTAATACTCGGGTCGCATAGAAACCATCCAGAAGAAATTCACTAAATTCACGCTTAAGGTAATGCGATGGTCTTTTGGTGCATCTCATAGTACGCCTAATGATAAATCGATGTATATAATTTAATTTAATTTAATTTAATTAATGTACCAATAGCCAGAATTTTAAGACTGCAATTCTCATACCTCATTTTTAAATTTAAGTAAGTAAAAATAAATAATTGATATTTTAAACTAAACCTTTTTAAAATCCATAATTAATGCAATATTTAACTTTTTTTGAAGTTAAGCAGTAGTCTGTTATAATACTTATTTCTGTAGACTAATGAAATCAGAATAAATAAACAGCAAGTACACATATTTGTACACTTCCAATGTAGGTAAACCAGAAAAAATATAAAATCATTTGTCGACACCTTATTTGCTCAGTCGCTTCGATTAAATAATAAAAAATATATAATCTGTATCGCAAATTAGTCGAAGAAAGTGCCACAGGTGACAAAATTTGTAGATATGTACATATACAGGGTGTCCCAGAAGTAACGTGCCAAACTTTAGGGGAAGGTAGGTGGGGGGGTGAGCTCACTGATAAACAAAAAATTTTCAGGTAAAAGTGTCACCGTTTTTGAAATATTTACATTTTTTCGAATTTTCTTAGTAAATTTTTTATGTAAAATACTTCCAGATAGTTGCCTCTCCATACTCAAATGCAACGTAGTTAAAATATATTAAGGAACCATCATAAAATTAGGACTATTTCTGGATTTTTAACTTTTTGATATTTTCTTCCCCAACTTTGACTATCTCGGGTGAAAAAAAATGTACTGAGCTATAACTTTACATTACATAAAAAAATTGCTAATTTCAAAAAGATTTCAGAAAGGTGCCACACTTACTGTTTTGAATAGAAAAAAAGTTATAGCCGCTTTTGTGGGTAAAGGACTGAGACACGCTAGAACGTATTTAATAGATTTAGATTGAATTTGCTCTTGTTACCGTCAAATGACATGCTAAATAGTACAAAGGTACATTATTACCTGCTCCTGACATTATTTTGTGTTGGACCCTTCGAACATTGTGTTATTAATACTATGACAGAGAACACGCAGTATACGTCGCATGAATATGCGGATATTCACCTAATTTACGGTGAAGCTTGCTGTAATGCCAGAGCTGCTCAACGACTCTATGCAGAGCGATACCCCAATCGTCGACATCCGGGTCGTGAAGTATTCGCCCGGACCCATAGAGAAATATATGAAGGTAAGTGATTTTTACACCTTTCTTGTTTGCTTGCTTGTTAACTATCATTTTTCACTTTTTTAAGGTCGCATACCTGAAAGGCGTGGCGGCGAAACAGGACGTCCTGCAACGGTAGATGTTGAAGCTGTGTTAGAGGAAATGGAACTAGGTCCATCGACTTCAGTCAGAATGATGGAAAGACGGACGGGAATACCAAAAACTACAGTTCACAAAGCTTTAAAAGACCATCGATTTCATCCCTACCACATTCAACGTGTTCAGGCTCTACAGGAAAGAGATTACCTGTCGAGGGTTAGATTTTGCCGTGAAATGTTGCGAATGCATGCATCAGATCCCAACTTTTTTAATAAAATAATTTGGAGCCATGAATCATCATGCAAACGTGATGGTTATTTTAATTTACATAACCTTCACAGTTGGCAGATAGATAATCCTCACGAAATGAGAGAAGATCGTTCGCAGTACCGGTACAAAATAAATTTATGGTGCGGTATTTTTAATTGTCAGATATTGGGACCTGTGGAACTGCCGCCAACGCTCAACTCTCACAGTTATTTAGAGTTCCTTCAGGAACGGCTTCCAACTCTTTTGGAAAATGTACACTTAAACCTGCGGCGAAGACTATGGCTGCAAAATGACGGGTGCCCTGCTCACTACGGGCGTGAAGTAAGAGCTCATTTAGACGAAACTTATCCTCGCCGATGGATTGGACGATACGGGCCAATCACGTGGCCCGCTCGATCGCCAGACCTGAATCCATTAGATTTTTTCTACTGGGGCTGTCTTAAGGACAAAATTTATTCAAAAACAATTCAAAACGAAGAGCATTTGCGGGAACAAATAAATGGAGCTGCTGCTGAGATAGCCCAATTGAGTTTAAGATCTCTAAAAGCGTCTTTTCTTAAAAGGTGCCGAGCTTGTATTAGAGTAGAAGGTCGCCAATTTGAGCATATTTTATCAATAAATGAATAAATTTTTCTTCAAACAACTCATGTATATCTTATTTCACGTGAACCCATCCTTCACACAAAATATTGATAGATATAGCCCTTGTTATAGACTCTAGTCCGAATTGCGGTAAGTAACATAAAATAATGTCAGAAGCAAGTAATTATGTACCTTTTTACTATTTAGCATGTCATTTGACGGTAACAAAAGCAAATTCAATTTAAATCTATTAAATACATTCTAGCGTGTCTCAGTCCTTTACCCACAAAAGCGGCTATAACTTTTTTTTTCTATTCAAAACAGTAAGTGTGGCACCTTTCTGAAATCTTTATGAAATGAGCAAATTTTTATGTAATGTAAAGTTATAGCTCAGTACATTTTTTTTTCACCCGAGATAGTCAAAGTTGGGGAAGAAAATATCAAAAAGTTAAAAATCCAGAAATAGTCCTAATTTTATGATGGTTCCTTAATATATTTTAACTACATTGCATTTGAGTATGGAGAGGCAACTATCTGGAAGATTTTTTACATAAAAAATTTACTAAGTATTGCCCGGTTTGTAGTTGCATTTAAAGAAAACACATGAAAAGGCACGATTTTTTTTAAATTCGAAAAAATGTAAATATTTCAAAAACGGTGACACTTTTACCTGAAATTTTTTTGTTTATCAGGGAGCTCACCCCCCACCTACCTTCCCCTAAAGTTTGGCACGTTACTTCTGGGACACCCTGTATACAGCGTGGCGACGAATAACTGTTACCCAGTTTTTTTTTGAGAAATAAAAGGGTCCTTTATAAATTTTGCGAAAAAAGTATTTTATTGTTAATTTTCCACAGATTTTACTTTAGTTGTATTAGTTAGTTTTTAAATTTTAATCCTTATCTACATTTGCCAGCAGTGTAAACTTTGAGAGAAAAGTTCATTTGGCACGCAAGTCTTTTTCAGGTGTATTTTTCTTAGGCTTTGTATAAAAAAAGTACAAAAAAGAAAAAAACTGTATAAGGTTGGTCGAATGAATGGCCGTCCTAGTCACCAGTCCCGAGTCTATTAGATTTTTGAGTATGAGGCCTTATTTTGGACAGAAGGGGGAGTATAAGGGACTCAAAATGGAGAAAATTAGCCTATGGTTACAGAAGATATGGAACAAATTAACTGACGAGGACCTGCGTGCCAAATGAACTTTTCTCTCAAAGTTTACACTGCTGGCAAATGTAAATAAGGATTAAAATTTAAAAACTAATTAATACAACTAAAGTAAAATCTGTGGAAAATTATCAATAACATACTTTTTCGCAAAATCTATAAAGGACTCTTCTATTTCTCAAAAAAACCTGGGTAACAGTTATTCGTCGCCACGCTGTACATACAAATGTATGTATGTACATAGTAGGTACCTAAAACACATAAAAATACATATCTAAAGTATTCCAAAAAGAGCTTTCTCAGATAATTTGGAACGAAGCCATCACTTTCATTACCATTTAAACAATAATATTATGCGCAACTCACCTAGATTTGGCACGGTAACAGTAACTTGATTGTTGGAGCCGACGTCCACAGTAGCTACTTTACTTTTGTCTACACTCGCTGGCTTAAAGTCATCTATAAAAAAAAACAGAAAAAGAATGTTGTTTTAAATATAATAACATATGTAAATACTGGTATGTGTGTGTAATTGGTATGAAGAATATGCAGAATATTTCTTAAAGAACTTACATTTTATCGTGTGAAAGGCGGTCGTTGTATTTTTCGTATTAAATGTGCAGCCAAGCTTTAATTCGCGCACTTCCTCGCCAATATTTAGGCGCTCGGCGAGCGAACTTTTATGTTTGGTCATCATCATCGTCGTCGTTGTCGACGTTGAACCAGCTGGAGCCGTTGAGAGTTTGGTATGAGGCGCTGTGGTTTTTGTATGTGACGATGACGATAATGTTGTATTGGCGTATGTTGAATAATTTGTATAATTGGCACTGGTGTTACTGTTGTTGTTGTGTTGGTTGTTATAGTTGTAGTTGTAATTGTTGTTATTGGACTGGTGTTGTTGTTGCTGTTGTTTTTGTTGATATGATGATTTTGTGGGTGTTGTTGTTGCAGTTGTGGTGTTGTAATTTGGCGATTGAAAACCATGCAAATACGCCGGTTCCTGTTCAGCCTGAAATATCGAGTTGGGCGACGTTGTATAGGATTTTCCGCCGCTGCCACCGCCAGGACCTGCACCACTCGTCGTCGTCGTCGTCGTCGCCGCCGCCGCTGCTGCCCACTGTCCAGCACCGCCGCCACTTCGTTGCAATTGCTGTACACTGCCTGTTGTAAATTTACGGCCGCCTGCTGAACGACCACTTCCTCCAACACCCCCACTGCTACTATTACTCGCTGTTACTGTTGCCCCAGCCGCTGCACTGCCTGTTCGACTGCGTTTCACGCTACCACCTGCAGCTTTGGCCTTGAGACGCTGTAACGTGGTGGTGCCCGATGACTTCGGAATTTTTTCGGTTTATGGTGCAATACGGAATTGCACACACACGCTCACGTACGAAAAAATATAATATTTACACTTAAAATTAAAAAAATAGTGGATTGCACACTACCAGGCGCGAGTTTCTAACGCCCAGCACCTCTGCTTTTCAAATCAGCTGGCGATACGCACTACACTTAGCACACATTTTGTTTTTAATTATTTTGATTCTGAAAACAAAGTAGATACATGGGTATATAAAATTGATTAATCACTAAGCGATCACTTATCGGGAAACTGTAGATGTGCTATTTACATATGCATGTAGGTACACAATTATATACATAGTATGTAATTATGTAGTATCTACTAGTCTTAATTCGAAACGTCCTAAAAATCTTGCTTTCAAAATTGCACGCATATGCGGTGGGCATCTATGAGCCCCACTCTTATGACAAGGTATTACCTAGCAAAGTCTACGAACCCTAATAAATGGGAAACTTTGCGATTCACTACGAACTGCAGCTTATGCTGACTCAATATATAACTCATCCCACAAGTTGGTTAAGTACATAATGTACATATGTATGCTAATTTCTGACAAAGTAAACTTGTGATTTTTAAGACGAAATTTTTTAGCATTCCATTATAGTGATTTTTGCACATCCGAAAAGATTGAGATTTTTAATTTTGTATGTCTCCTGGTACATATTCTTCTTTTCCTCGTACTGCAGCTGTCAGAACATATGTTTGCATTTACGGCCTTTGCATTCCTCCGGCTTTCACAAATCGAAAATCCGCAGTAACGCAATGCGTGCGACAAATATGAAAGGTATGGCACGCCGTTACAGCCGCTACAACAACAATAACGACATCAGCCCACAGCAACAGCATTGGTAGGCAGTGTCGCCACTCAGCTGTCACCAATACCACCCCCACAAGCATATGGCCTGTTGACCACTTTTCACCGAAGAAAAGTAATGGCAAAGTAGAAAAGAGGAATTGAAAGAAATAAAATTGCAACCTACTACCAACAACTCCCAGCAGCGCGCGCGTCGACGTCATTGACGTCTCAGTATCTGACGTCGACGCCATCGACTGCGAATGGAACATAAGAGAATTGAATAGGGGGCTGGGGCGACGGTCATCATGCGCTGTGGTGGTGGTGGTGGCGTGTGTTGGCGCTGTTGCTGCCTGTGGCGAAACTGTTGCAATTTTCACTATATTTTTTGTTGTTTTTTTTTTACATACCAAGATTTATTGCGTCTGTACGCTGTTACTACACTCACTTTAGCAAACGCATACGCGTTGTATAAAAGAAAAGGAAATTTTGTATGTGCACCCACGGTCTAACCTAGAACACTAATTTTTATTCGATTTCATAGATTTTTGGGGTTATTTTCCATACACGGAATTATTTCGATGCTTTGTCAACGTTTTTGGTTTCGATTTCGACGACGGCGCACCTCGCGACGTTCCAGCGCACCTGCCGCAACGACGACACTGAAATTTTACACGTCCACAAAAATCTCGAAACGATTTTTTGCACTTTTCCAATTTATTAAAGTTTTTCAATTTCCGCAAACGCGTTATTGCCGATTTTTAAGCACTTTTTCATGAGTGTTGGTCAAATAAAAATTTTCTCTTTCGATTGATTTCAACGTCGTCGCGCTGTCGTCGTTGTCTCGTCTACGTTTCTTGCACTTTCATCACTTCAATGATAGTTCGCCGTTTTTGGTCTTTTCGCTGTGTGACTGGTTGCCTGTCACTGTTTATCGCTGTCTATGTTTCCTTCCTATTCGTAGCGCAGGGTTGCATTGAAGATATTTGCAAATCTTTTTCATAAAATTTAAAGAAATACATGCGTATGCCAAAAATTTTATAAAAATCTTTTTTCAAAGATTTGCAAAAGAATTGAATCTTATTAAAACCAAAAACTTTGTATTGAGAGATTACTATTGATTATGTAAGACAATTGCCAAACTTAATAACTATAAGGATATGCCGGCAAACGGCGAATTATTATATTATTATTTAATATCGATCTACAGCTGACATTTTCAAGGTCACAGCTGCTTATTTTACCTTTTACTTGATTGCAGGATTTAATGCAAGCAAGTTTTTCTACCTGTGTATGCACTTCGCTTTTTTGTAGTCGTAGCTATAAAATAAAAGATGACTTAAGGCCACACATAACCGGCCGTCTTCGCATGCTTGAAAATCTCGCTCTTTCTTCTCTCGCAAGCGAGATAGAGTTTTGTTGATTGTGCATTTGACACAATACTTTTTCATTTGTAAAATGTCGCCAAAAAAGACGAAAAGTATGCGTCGTACATTTTGCGTTCTACATGAGTGGGATCTGCCAAGCGTCGTCAGGCAAGCGAGATTTTCCAGCAGGTGAAGACGGCCGGTTGGGAAACGGTTTGCTTCGATTACTTTTTAAGGCACATTAAACAGGCAGCGGCATTAAGTAAAACCAACAAGCTGCCGCTATTTTGTTGTTATTATTTCTCTAAAATGCCTAAAAATTTAAATAAAATTTGCTAATACAGAGTGAAATGTAAACATAAACCACTTCGAATGAAAAAAAGATTAAAATCGCAACCCTGCACATTTGCATTTGTTTTTTGTTGTTGTTGTTGTAGCAGCATACAAATTCCACAAAGACTTTTTGGGGAGTGTTGCTGGAGTGACAGTCCTTGGCCAGATATAAATCTGGGTCGTTCCGGTTACGTAGACCCGACTGTCGTGGGAACGGCATTGGTTTTTTCCCCGATTTTTACTAACACTGGCGCCGAAACTGCTGCTTTGGAACCGAAATGCCAAAAGAAAATTCGGTTACCGTTTGAGAGCCCGTGTGAATTGTAGAGTTTTGAAAGCCACTGCATGTGCACTATGCAGTTTTTAAATATGTATTCAGGGTTTTGACTACGATAAATGAGAAATATTGGTCGATAACGCAGGTGATCTGTGAACTGCTTTGCCACGAAAGGAAACACTGCTTGGTGTATTATTTACTACCGTTTTAACGACTTTCACCGGATGTACAAGTATGTATTAATTAATTTAGATTGAAAAAAATTTGTAAATGGAAAAAGTCATGAAATGCTTATGAGGATGATAACCATAACCGTCATCGATTCGCCACTTCGCTGCTTGTTGTGTTTGAGCTCCGGTCACTTAACGAAATATTTTGCATGTGAAAGCAACAACAAAGTTAGCTAGCAAGAATGGACGATAGCGAGTTTGGATGTGCCTCATTGGGTTCCTTCGCTTCGCCACTCACTAACTGTTGGCGAATCGATGACGGCTAATAATATTTTGGCGCTTAAACTTTTGCAAAGTGGTTGGCCGAGCTTCTACGATTTGTGGTGTAAATTTTATAAGAAACTTTTCAAGGCAGAAATAAACTCAGAGATTTGTCATTGCCTGCCTGGATTTATTTTGCTGTTGTACCATGTTATCGATATCATTGTGATTATAGTTATTATTTATAATTATCGTTATCCCTGTTGTTTATTAAGATTTTATTTTATGCATTTCTTTAAGACAGAAAAAAATCCATTATATCAAAAGAAAACAATACTTATATAGTTATATTCATTGGGGTGGTTAAAAAAGTCTAAAATGTGAAGCTCTTACCTCTAAGATTTTTCTAAATAAAAAAAATATATATATTTACAACTGCCTCAAAGCCCATGAAGTTTTCCATGTGTTTTATATGGAATTCTTGAAAATCAATATTATTTGATCGGAAAACTGTGGTTCTCTTCAGGAGACGTCCAATAATTATACCTTATTATTTATTTAACCATTTTTTACTACTAATGATTTTTTATACATATTTGTAAATCTCAAAACTAGAAACAAAAACTTTTAGGGCCGTTTACTCAATATGTGGTTAACACTAATCTCCGTTTAAACATCATTATCGACGTGTTCGGCTCCATGCATATAACATGTGATCGATAAAGCAGTCGTTGTATCTAACTGGAGCTTCTACCTCCGATTTGTGCTAATCAGACATTGAACAAACGGCCCTTAATGTTCAATAGCCACAGCTGCACACCTTGCATTCGCTGATAAAAATCAAACTGAACACTTGAATGAACCGCTTTTATTCTTAAAGAATTTCGCCGCAAAAGGATTTCACATAAAAAATCAAATTATTTAAAAAAAGTATCGTTTACATTTACCGCATTTAACAGCAAAGAAACAAAAAATCTAAAAGGAAATCAGTGGGAAGTGGGAAATATATTCTCTATAACGAAAAGGATATACCATTTAATAATGCATTAGGACTGAGTGCAAAAAAAAACTGCGTAAAAAAACCATTTGCAGAAAAATATATACTACAAAGAAGTACATAGGACATAATTCTTCAACCTTTGATATGATCACAAAAACAAAAATACTAAAAGGAAAACGAAAAAAAACGGTATACAATTAACAATTATAGTAAACGCCTACACTGCAACAACTGGAATCTTCAAGCAAATCGAATAGCGGGTAAAGAGCTTAGCAGACTAGTTGGCTGGCCACAGAGAAGGACATTGTGGCTGAGTGACAGGTCACTCGCAAGTAAGCGCACACAAACACAGCCGGTCTGACGGCCTTGCATTTTCCTCATTGATCCGATTTTGCAGATCAAATCATAATCTATTCATTTCATTTTGTATGCAAGTGTACTGCGACGCTGGTGGCAATGTTGGCGGCGCCTGCCTCTGTCTGTCTGTCTGTTCTATATTACTTATCCGATCTTTATCGGCTACTGTTGTAGATTACTTAGCGCATGAGAAAATAATGCTACCTAGCTTGCATTTACGCTACTTTTCGAGAGGCGGATTTAATTAGTTGATCCTGGCTACTGTTGTAGTTGAGTAAACAGGTATATATGTATGTATGTATATCCTTTAGTCCTTTTGGTTGCTTTTCTTTTGTATCATTTTCATGTTTGTGATAACCGATCTCCGCCGACGAGAAGTTGTTTACTAATGTTTTGCGAAAGGCGGAAAATTCGTTTGTTTATTTAGAGGAAGATTTACTAGTTGAGGGTCGCAGATGGAACTGGAGTGCTGGTTGTGAATGTCTTTAAGCATTAGGGCAGGTGTATTGGTAATACAATGCCTTCGGTAGTTAAATTGTAGTTAAAAGTAGTATATGAACATTAGGGTGCCCATCGAAAATGTTTTTTTTTAGAAATATTATTGCATATTTTTATGGATTTTTCTGAGAAGAGAATATATAGACCTTTAAAATGGTATATAATACTCGATTGTCGGACTTGGCTTGTTGGGATTTTGTATCGGGTAAATTGAAAAAACAACCCATATTTCTCTTAATTTTTTTAAATTTTGACCATCGATAATTTCTACAATTTCAAAATATGGAGTACTGTCTTCAATTAAATCTATTTTTAAATCAACTGATAGCACATTTATTGCAATCGCATAAGAATTGTCGAAGTTAGGCGACTTTTTTTAAATACGGCCCTGAATTTATATCGTTTATGTACCGGACTTTCAGCTTTTTTGGGCATTATGGCTAAGGAATTCATCAATATTTATTCAAATTGATATATATCGCTATTTAGCAATGAAGTGGCTTTTCAGGAAATTTCAGGAAAATGGGGATGGCACCGCCCACTTATATCATACATCCTCTAAATGACCTCTAAGAAATTTATAAAAATAGGCAACAATATTTCTCACAAAAGCGAATAAAATTTATATTAATAATATAAAAAAAATAATAATATTAAAAAAAGATTATTTTTAGATCATCCCAAATATCTATTTAATACTTTTATATTTTTCGATAAAAAAATAATCGTTGTTTTTGGATTTGTTGTATCATATTTGATCTTACTTTTGTGACTTTTATTGTTTCAAAAATAACGATTATAAAAAAACAATCAACGATAAAATCGAAATTCAATCGAAATATCGAAGAGATACCTAATTAAATTTCAAACAAAACAAAATAAGCCCCAAATTTAAGTTCATTTCATGTATTTCTGTTTAACTTCTACCCTCCACTCGCTAGTCTCAAAAATTGAGGTATAGCAAGAAATAAAGGAATTTGCATTAGTAGCATTCCTGGATATTCCAGGAGCTCTGACGGACTTGCCGGTGGAGAAAACTCTGGTTAGAATCATCCACCAATTGCTGACCAGCTGGGAGATGAGCGCGGAATTGTGGAGGACATACGAATCGCAGGTCTCTCAGGGGGATGTTCTCTCTCCACTCCTATAGGTGACTGCTGCTGCGCATGGAGGCATGGTTCGATATGGGGTTCTCGCATACGCCGGTGATGTTGCGGTTATCGTACAGGGGAAGTTTCCTAAAGCCGCTCTTGCTTCACTCGTTACTTGCACCAAAAACTGCGGTCATGAGGTGAACCCAGCTAAAACTGAGCTAGTCCTTTTTAGCAGACTATACAAAGTACCAGTTCTTACATCCCCTAAACTCGATGGCTCAAGCCTAGAATTTCAACGTACTGCCAAGTATCTTGGAGTAAGTTTTGACCGCAAACTGCTCTGACAACACAATGGAACGCATCAAGAAAGCCACCACACAGCGCTCTTCACATGTAAAAAGGCGATCGTGGGACTTCTCACCTAAGATGGTTCACTGGGCCGACACTGCCATTGTTCGCCCGATTCTATTCTACGGAGCCCTAGTATGATGGCCTACCCTTAGTAAGACAATACATAGCGCTAAAACAATTTGAAATGGTACAAAGAAATCCGGAATTATGCATAAGCAGAGCTCTTTGCTCTTCCCCTACCGAAGCTCTTAACGCAATCCGACATCTGCCGCGCACGTCTGTACTTTTAGGGTTAAAATGAACCGACGTATCTATTCTTACAAGAATTCCTACACGTTACGGTCTAATCAGCATACAGCCGAGATTGGAAGTGAACGCGCCAGACTACTGTCGCAGCTGCAGATGCGAAGAAGAAGAGAAGAGTGTGTAATACCTTATAAGCGAATGTCCAGGACTCAGCAAAATACCATGTTAAGAGGTATCACCATGGGCCTCTCCTTGGCCTAAGTGTAAGGGGAGTCACTCTCTCTAGTCATTTCAAACTAACCTAACCTATCGTTTCATTTAATGTAATTGAAGTGAAATTTCTTTAGCGGCGGTTGTTTGGTTGGGAGTAAATTGGCAAATTCAACGGAAATTGCGCTCGGAAATGAAATGATGCAACGGAAATGGTGCAACGGAAATGGTTGGGGCTAAAACAAGTGCTTCTTGAGTGTATGCACATGGTATTAAATTAACAAAAACTTGCTAATGAAAGGTTAAAGAATAAGACTTAGAGAAAGACGAAGAAAAGGATAAAGGCAAAGGTAAAAATAAAATAAAGAAAACAAAAAATCCGTAAAGATAAAGGCAAAAATGAAGATCAAGGTAAATATAAACACTTTACTTATACAAGGGCAAAGGTGAAGGGAATACGTAGATGAAGAAAATGATAAACATAAAAGTAAAAACAAAGATAAATATAAAGAAAAAACTGAAGATGAGGATACCCATAAAAGTAAAGATGAAGATAGAGGAAGAAAGATTAAAATAAAGGTAATTATAGAGAAAAGGATATAGCTGGAGACACAGACACTCAATCTGTGAACAATTTTGGGATTTTTGAGATTTTCGGGACTTATCGATATAATAATTGATGTTTTTCCCGGTTTTTTTATCGATATATTTATCGATTTTGTTACCGAAATGTTTATCGATATTGTTACCGATTTTGTTACCGATTTTATAATCGATATTTTTAACGATGTTGTTACCGATATTTTTTATCGATATTCTTATTGGTTAGGCTATCGATTATTTATCGATTTTGTTATCGATTATTTATAGATTTTGCTTTCGATTATTTATCGATTTTGTTTCGATATTTTTTTATCGATTTTTAAGCGATTTTTGTTATCGATATTTTTATCGATTTTCTAATCGATTTTTCTGCCAATATTATTATCGATTTTTCTATCGAATTGCCCTATTATTTTTTAATTTTATTTCATCTCATTCCGTTTCATTTCCTGAGAAGTCATATTAAGCCATGTAATCTAATCTCATTTAATTTAATTTAATTTATTTTAGTTTAGTTTAATTTAATCTTAGTCTATTTTATTTTATAATTTAATTTCATTTCATTGAATTCAGTGAAATTTTATTTTATGATGGATTCGCATTTTATTTTGAGGCCATATTCATACATATAAATTATTTACAAAACCAAAGTGCGTCAAAAATGAAATGAGTGTCAAAAAAACCCATTGAAGTGATTTATCGGCGCCAAGCATTACCAACGCTAAATCGCCACCTCCGCCATTTGTCAAACTGCTTATTAGCTTTAACGCCTGCATACTTGCACAAACAAAATGGCGTAACCCGTTACCGGCGTTCGTACTCGTTATTGTTACTCGTAATTCGTTCTACTACGTGCGGTGAAAATTGAAAAAAATAATATATGTAAATATTTTTTTTTGCAAGTAAAATGGCTTGCATAGGCTTACTCTCGGCGGTAATTATAGCAAAATTTCAGCCAAGAGGTGCTAAATTATGCTTAAACGTTGTGGTTGTCCTCTACAAAATCACCGCCTTGTTGTTCACTTGTTCGATCGTAAGTGGTATCCTACACTTTTTGACTACACAACGTGGCCAGCGCGGCACAGCAGCGCATGGATGAAAATGAGCAGCGAGTTAGCATAAAATTTTGCGCTTGAACGGCACAGCAAGTGAAGGAAGTTTGACAGCACAGGCACGGCTGCGGGAACCGTTTAGCAAGTTGACTCGTTCAATAAGTATGCAAGCACGCACATTGAAGGAGGGGCTGGTGCTGGTGCTGGTGCTGGTGCTGCTGCTGTTATGACTGACTATGACAGGTTGGAATTGATTTATAGCTGGATGATTGAGGATATTTGTCAGTGAAAATTAATTTTTATTAGCCGCGATAAATCATTGAGCTATTTAAGTGGTTTATTAATGAAGCGCTTGCGTGAAGTGTACGAAATAGCGATGGTGCCAAACAGTTGCTTTCATACATACATACATAATTCGAAAAGATGGCAGGTGGATGACATACTGTGTCGGACATGCATCGATGGTCACAAAATGAATGTGTTAAGATGAATGAAGTTTGCAATTTAGCAAAGGAGTTGCAGACACCACATCAAACATTGCGTGGAAGGCGACAAGTGCGTCTATTCATTAGTGATTTAATATGCGAATATTTAGCAGCTGAATAAATATTTATATTTTAACATATACATACATACATACATATAACGGAAAAGAGCTAAACAAAATTAATAAGTTTTGAAGTCATATCCAATACCCTCTCCCTATGGTAATCAGAGGATTAAACTCATGTGGTCACGCTGGGTTTCAACGGGGATCCTTAGGCCATCATCTACATAGAATAGTATTCTTCCTTCGATTATGGAGCCTAGTATTTCGACTAATTTTTTAGTCCCTAAATACGGACATCGAAGTAGGTGCAGCTGGAATTGGGCGTCTGCCATATTAAATAATGCGCTTTGCTTGGGACTCACAACGTCGCAACTTGTTGTTGTTGTAGCAGCAATGCTCAAACTCCCGGGGTTTCATCATGAGTCATCATCTTCATCCTCTGACTATGCAAGCCTAAGGCCGAGAAAGTGAGCGGCGACGATGGACGCAGTCTAGAGTGCTTCCGGTGTCAGTGTCGTAGGAATGGAGGTGCATGCAAAGAGATGTTGGGCGACGGTCGACCGCCTAGAACCATGATGTCTTTGCGGGTATTGAGGCTCGTTCTGACAGCATCGTTATTTAGGCTTTTGAGCGCCGCTTTGTACTTTGCTATGTCCAACGGATGCTCTACGTACGGCTCGATGTCTGTTTTCCAATCGTGCAGGTGTTAACTCGGCAGCGGATATTTTCGAAGCTGGGCGTTGTTGGGGTGGTTTCCACGGTGACCTCCCACGAGGAATTGCTTCGACAACATGATGTTGTGTTCTTTCACCGCCACCATCTGGGTTTCTTCGTAGAGGTGAAGCTCGCATGATATGAGATGACAGCCTGTGACCGTACATAAAGCTGCGTTCTGGCATTTTTGTAGATTTATCCACTGCGTGTCGCTCGATTCTGCCTATCACACTGGCGTTGAATAGTTTGCCACTGACCGGCCGATTCCCTTATAGATTGTGCGCAGCAGCTCTTTGTCAGCTACTCAGATGCTGCCGGCTAGCGACTTGAGGACTTTGTTACTGGCTCGCAGTTTGTTGCAGGTAGCTCAGTCGTGCGCGGAGAAGAAGAACAGGCTGTCAAATGTGAGCCAAAGCATTTTGAGATGGTCGGTTATCAGTATTTTGGCGCCATCGACGAAGACGTCCAGTTTGAGCCTGACCTCCTTGGTGCGTGTGGTGAAGAGTGTGGCGGAAGATTTCTCGGCGGAGTACTTGAGGTTCCTTGCAGTGAAGAAATTGGATATATCGGTGAGATAGTCAGTTTTTGTCTCGCAAAAGCTGTCGATGTTTTTGGGCCCGTCGCCATTATTGAGCAAACATCGGCATAGCTTACCAAGTTGACTTCGGCTGTTTTAATTCTACGTGGCTTGGACTTAGCGTTACGAAATTCGCCCAAATGGTTTTGCACCGCTTCGTCTGAACTATAAGCGACGTCTCCAGGACGTCTTTCTTAGAGGGTCGGGTTGTTCACCGAGTGGAATTCCTTCGAAAGATCAACCGCGACTATAACCGCGGTCGACGTTGGTTCAGATTCTCGCCAATTTGTGTGGTGATGGCGTTCAATGCTGTGGCCATGATGTACATTTTCCGGAATCCATGCTGGTGTTCGGCTAACTTAACATGCTTCGTCAGGCCGGGGAGGACTGAGGATTCTGTGTTTTTTTTCACTGGAATAGGAGGGGGTTGGGTCTGTACGAGCATTCTGCCTGCGCCTTCTTCCCTGGCTCAAGAAGGGGAATTATCTTACCATTTTCCACATTTCGGGGGCAGTGACAGCGAAAGCGGCGGTTATATACCCGACTTCCGCAGGCCCTACCTTTTTCAGCCTTTGCATGGAGATCCCATCTGGGCTTAGCGCCTTGAATGCTCTTCTGAGCTAAAGCAGGTTGGTATATCTCGGGGGCTGATCTTTTGGGCTTTATGCAGCGCACTGCGGCGGGTTTTGTTCCTCAATGAATAGCAGGCTGAAGAAGCGCGCACACGACCGTGGATCCGACGTGGTGGCGCCATATGCAACATTATTCTAACGCTTCGTCGGATTGGAGAGATACTTGACTGTGGTCCACAGTTTGCTTGCTCCGCTTGAGAGATAGCAGGTTTTGCGATAATCATTCCAATTGAGATATCTGATAGTAGAGACGTATTTTTAAGAGAAAAAAGAGGGACAGAAAAACTCGAGTGGGCAGCTTGAGATGCTGGTGGGTAGCAATGCAGCTCGAAAATTATATCAAAAAATGGTAGCAACTACATAAATGGTTTCAAGACCGGGATTGGTTCCCGCAGAGATGAACATTGAGGTATGGAAGCACAACTGGCGCGTTTGATGAAGAAGAACCTTGATCAAAGTATAGGTGTGATGCGCACATCCCTACATTCGAGCAAGACTAAGCTCAAGAGGAAAGCAACAATGAGGCCTAAGAACAACAAAACTCCTGCAGTCGACGTTATACCGGCTGAGCTGCGAGTAATCAAAGCCGGTCGTTTATTCTTCCTTTTTTGCTTTTCAGGTACATACATATATCATCTAACATCCTTCTGTGGACACCGCTTAAGCAACGCATGCTCATGTCTAACTCGCATCACTGGCAGCGATTTGCAATTAGCAACAACAACCGATAACTTCGCTCCACTGCGTACTAAAAATTTGATAGTTGTTAATCGTGTTTTGCGCTTGTAAAGATGCAATCAAAAGAAATCTTCGAATGCGAGTGAGTACTTGGCAAATCGATTGGTTGCGATTTCATTGGTGCGCCTGCGTATTAATTTGCCTGCGATTTCGTTACATACAAGCAAAGTAACGAGTAACATGGCACAAGCCACAACAGCGGAGCGCATAACAGCAACGTGAAGTGGAATATAAAGAAAAATTAAAAAAAAAGAAATAAAACTCCGAAAAGTAAATATGTATGTAGCTAGTGTGTACGTAAAAAGGTCCTTCGCTATGCGACGTTCGAGCAACTCATGCCTGGATTATGGGCTCTGATGGGGCTTCGTGTGCGCTGACCACATGGCGAGTTAAAGTGATAAATTTAACAAATTTCAGATAAAATCTTTGATTCGCGTTGTCGCAGCGGCAACTAAACAACCAACCAACTAAAAAAAAAAATACCATGTGCTCAAAAATTTGTTCGAGTATAAGGTTCCCTTAGTCAATGTGAGCTGTCGATAGCAATTGAGAATTTCGGATAAGCGTGCATACAGCATTCAACGGTAAGCGGTAAGCGGGAGGCGGCGGGCAAGTGGAGTGTCGATTGAGGAGTTGTACAATATGTGTGGATATAACCAGGTCTGTTGTTGTTGTCTTGGCATGCCGTCTTTGGCGACTGTAGTGTGATAATGTTGTTGGCATGCAGTCGTCATTTGTTGGAGCAAATGACTCCTATACTCATACTGTGGCCTCCCCTCCATGCCATGGTCGATAGGCAGCCATTTACTCGGCAGTTTGTGTGTATGTTGCCAATAATTTTGGCTAATGATAAACACGTTGCTAAGTCAGAGGTGGAATTCGTGTGAATGGTTATGCAGTGACAAATTTTCGATAATAATTTGCGAAATGAGAAATTCCGCGATCGGTTAAAGGTGACACCAATAGGGGGCCTTTGCATGCTTAAATGGCTTGAAGTGGTACATACAGACAGACTCAAAGAAGGGCATTAGGTGGCGGAGAGGAAATACATACATATGCAAGTCATGCTGAGAATTGTCATTAGCTGCTTTTACTTTTGAACTGTGGTGTATTTAAATAAACTTCATAGGATCGTCAAATGCATTTCTATAACAGAGAATATATATATTATATTGTAAATTGAAAAGATGAAAATTGAAATTTTTCGTGAGACGCAGACTTCAAACCAATTGAACGCGTGTAAGTCAAAACAAAAATTTTTGCCAATTTAAAAACAGGAAAATGTTATATATAATAGTTGGTTCATTTAAGAACTGAACATATTTTTGAGTGATTCAAGAACTGGACGTAAATTTTTGATAGATTAAAAACCGAGCATAATTTTTTGGAAATACTTATAAAAACTCGACATACATTTTTGGTAATTTAAAAACTGGACATAATTTTTGATAACTAAAAACTGGTCATAAAAATTTGATCTGTTAAAAGCTGGGCATTGTAACGGCACATAAATTATAAACTATAAATATTTTTCGAAATTAAAAAAAAATTGGGCATAAAATTTTGACCATAATTTTTTGGTAACTTAAATACTAATAATGAATTAAAAACTTGTCATCATTTTTTTGTAATTCAAGAACTGTATATTGGTATTTTTGGTCATTTGAAAAATTGGTCATAACTTTTTGGTGATTTAAAACTAGACACATGTACTGCTCATATGTATGTACGTATTACAGTTTTCCAATGACCGAAAATACGAATACACAGTTCTTACATTACAAAAAAAAGTATGCCAAGTTTTTAATGCATTAAAAATTTGTATCCGGTATGTAAATTACCAAAAAAATTATGCTCAAAATTGTATGCCCAGTTTTTAAATTTTTTAAATTACCAACATTATGTATATTTTATGAAATTTTATATTTTTTTTAATTAAATAAAGGACATAAATTTTTGATTCACTACGGAACTGGGCATTATTTTTTGGTAATTTTAAAAAGAATAGTACATCAAAAATTGGTCATAAATTTTTAATAATTAAAAAATGAGCATAATTTTTTTGATAAATCGAAAGCTGGACATAATTTTTGTGCAACTCTAAAATTAAATGCAAATTTTTGGTCATTTGGGAAGTGGACATATTTTTTTTTGGTAATTTGGAAAATTGTATAAATTAAATATATAATTTTTGGAATTTTTTTTTGTCATTTAAAAAGTGAACACATTTTTTTCATCTAAAAACTACAAAAATTTTGTTGAATATAAAAACTGGACATAAGTTTGTGGCCATTTAAAATCTGGGCATAAACTTTAGGTAAATTAAGAACTTGATATATTTTTATGACAATTTAAAAATTAAGCACAAATTTCTGTTATATAAAACTGGGCATAAAGATTAGGGTAATTTAAGAACTGCACATATAAAATTGATGGTTACAAGTGTATATACTATTTTTAGTCTTTGAAAGACGAATAGCCATATGACCACAAAGAGACCCAAAGTTATTATTATGTCTTCTTTGAATCCGCGGACTAGAGACAAAAGTGATAAACAGATTATCTTACAGTGTAAACTATACTTTCCTGATTTGTTCTTGGATCTACTCGTTTGAGTTTTCTTACACAAAAATTATCTACTAAAATAAATATGTATGTATGTATGCGTGTCTCCCATGATTATTTTCATATTTCAGATTGAATAATTGTTATGATTTTTTACTTGTTTACTCAAACCTAATTAAATATCTATTCACCTTCATAACAGACTAATCTATTAAGAGAAAAAAGATTTGTGGAACGTGCCTCCGACAGCTTTTCATTATCTCGCACCATGATCACTGACGATCGACGATCACTAATCACCAACCACATAATGTTGTATTTATACTTTCTAATCCTCTTACAAAGATGATCGACACTACACACGTAGTAAATATGTACATATGTATGTATGTACAAAGCCACGTTTATACTAGTACAAATATACACAGACAGTATACGTTAACAGTGGCTCAATAAAGAATACGGACAGGCATAGAAAATATTTTAAGTTTTAGAATGAATCATTAAAATATACCTCATTTTTTATAATAAAGATTTAATACGAATATTGGACATAATACCGTGTCAGTTGACTATTGCATGAATTAGGCATTTCCATCAATTATAGTTTAGAAATAAAAGTGGCTGATGCTTTGCATTGATGCATTTCTCAACGGAGAGTAGATTCCGACGAATTAGCTACAGATTTCTGATTGCCCATTTCTTTGAGCTGAGACATAGTTTAACTTTTTTTTTTGTTTTATCCGATTACTTTATTGTGTCACTGTATTTACATGTATATATATGTATTTGCTAAACTCTACGAGTGTTCATTCATACACCTACTAATAGTTTTTTGCTCTCCTACCTCGCTCGATGCTTAAGCGATTTTTCATCATAGCGTATTTATCATTCACACAGCAGTTAGCGAGATGGGCAGTTAGGATCAGGCCAAACTGTCAGTCGGTTAGTTCATTGGTGAGGACCTACATAAGTAAGGTATGTACATTAAGGTGGTCCAAAAATTCACGCGTGCAGAAAAAGTTTCAAATGTTAAGATCTCATCCCCATGGATTTTTCTAAGTGGAAAAATGACACTGAAGATGGCGCAACGCCGAAACCGGTTTGTCCAAACCAAGGGATGGTGGAAAATCGTTCCACAACACATCGTACTCCTACCCTGCCGAAAAACACAAACAACCAAAAAGAGGATACCCTTAATTTTTGTAAAAAAAAAAGTTACATTTAGAACCGCCCCAAAGCCCATGAAGTTTTCCATGTATTTTTTAAGGACTCTGTTTCTCTCCAGGAGACTTCCAGTAACAAAACCCGCTCTTTACGAGTAATTTGTATGTTGTTTAGAAAAATCTTAGGAGGTGAGTGCTTAACATTTTAAATCTTTTTTTTTTGGATCACCCTAATGTATGTAAATAAACTCTATTTACTAGTTACATACATGCATAAACTTGCGTGTGATCTTGTAATCAGTGTGTATTTAAGCCCATTTTTTACACCATTTCTCGACGTGATATCAATTTAATGGTTTTACAAATGAGCGATTGATGAACATATCATGTGACTTTGACTTCGAAACGGGTGTGCACAAGTACAAATGTTTATACGTATGTATGTAGTACACAAACAATGTGTCCATATGGAATTGTGCGCTTGTCTGTCCACGTTTTATATCAACAAACCAGCTAGCCGATCTACGTGCACCAGTACGTCCGTCTTTCTTTACTATCAAAATTCCTGCGCTCTCCTAAACGTTTTGTTGGCACTGTAAATCGCGTGTTTTTTTTTTGTTATTTGTTTTATCGTTTTACACGTAGCTGACCAACCAACCGACCGACCAACGCACCACACATGTCATGTACCACATCATTGTAACGAGCATTGAGCGTCTGCTGATCATTTGCGACCTCTTGCTGTCTCACCGCGTGGCATATTTCGTACCTGTCTCCTGTCTCCGTAGTGTGGCCACTACAACGTTTGTTGCTTTTGTTGTTGTTGTTGTTATATGTACATATTTCTTTATCATCATGTTGCTTTTGTTTTGACTTGGTCCACCACATGTGGTCTGCGTGTCTTGCCTATTCGTTTTTTGGTGTGTTTCGGCTATTTGTCTGTCCATGTTTAACTTGCTTGATTTTGCTTAGTAACTTTTATTCGATAAAAATCTTTGGCGAGAAATTGATTAAGTTAGACTGCCACTTACAACTTTTTTTCTTGTAGCGACTGTTTGTTTGTTTTTTGGAAGAAGATGGGCTTAGGCAGTTTGAGGAACGCCACTGCAGTTTGGGTGCAGAGGAGATTTTTGCGCAACTAAGGAATTCCCGTCTTCCTTATTTTTTCCGAGGTCCAACATTTTTTAGTACACATGTCCTTTGAGTTCGTTTATTGGGATTACTCGGTTGCCAATATGATATTGGATGCATGGGAAGATCGTGAACGCTGGATTAATACAACTGATAAGCTCAGTATACATAGTCTTTCAAAAGGCTGTTGTATCGTAGCCGTTGAATACCGAATCGGTCCGCCTGAATTAAAAAACCGGTGTTACGTTTATTGTCGAAAAAACTGCACAAATGTTTAAGGATGACCCTTTCACTCCGGAGGCAATAGTCAAGTCTCTTCATAAGCTGGGGTTTGAAACCAACCTAATATGTTGCTTTGGATAGCGGTTGTAAACGAATATCTAGAGGAACTGGACAAAAGTGGGCTGCCTTTGCAGATGATGTGGCACTTTTGGTTAAGAAATTATTTCTATATACCCTTTTTGATCTGACTTAAGGTTACCTGAGTTAACTATGTGGGCGGCCCCACAATAAATCCCAGCAAAACGGAACTTGCCTTGTTTACCATGAAGTACAAGATAACCGTTGTGGCGCTTTCCGCGTTCGGGTATGCCTGTCTGAAGCTCTCAGACAACGTCAAGTACTTAGGTTTCATCCTAAATAGTAAGCTGTCATGGAAGCCTAACATTAAGGAAATGGCAATAAAAGCGTTGGTTGCCTCGTACTGCTGTAGGGGAGCTATGGCTCTATGAAACCATAGTTAAGACTATCTTGTTATACAGAGCACTTGCCTGGTGGAATTCAATAGAGAAGGCTTAACTTGTAAAGCGACTGGAGCGTGTACGGCGGATTGCCCTAATCGGAATTAGTGGGGCATTAAGAACCACTGGCTGGTTATGTTGAACATTGCACCTAAGAATATTGCAGGCAGAATTTTCTCAATACGAACTGCTATTAGGTTCAGGGAAACCGGGTGGTTAACTGGCTCGAAAGCTGGACAGTCTGGAGTTCTGGAGATCTTTGACTTCATCCCTGAATAGACAGATTACTGCAACCCCGAAATGGCTCCCATATGACTTTGAGAGCTTTCGGAGTCCTACGCTAGATCCATAGTGTTGGTATAATCGATGTTATTAAATGATTTCCTAATAACGTCTATGCAGCCGCTGAGTTTTAGAGGTGGGAACTACCATTGCGTAGGACCTCGATTCAATTAAATTAGAAACAGTTTTTTCCCTCCATTCGTGTTATAACATCAGTACGTACAGCTTAAACTGGAGGAGAGAGCTGGGCCAAACAAGTAGACAAAATATACGCGCCAAAATATTATTGTTACTAATAAAGGATTTCCAAGCCACCCGCAATCGCTTGCAAACCATTATTAAATAGTTAAAAAAAATTCTTTGTTTTTAGTCTTAAGAACCGGTCTTATGATTAATTCGAGCGTTTAAATTGTTTTTTGTTTCTAACTCGCACTTATCATGTGGCGCTCTCTAACCAACCAACAGGTAACACCTCATATGCTTCTAAAGATTTATTACTATTGTGGCAGCATAAGCAAAACTGAAATTTAGAGAGAAAAATACAGAAAGAAATATTATTATTTTTTTTTTTGTATCTTGTGGCGCTCGCCTGTTGTTAAAAACCATTCAAAATTCTAATATTTAATAAACCGTTGTTCAACATGCTGCGGGTGGTGCTGGCGTTCATTCTTCAGCGAAACTTTATGTAGGCGCTTGTTAGACACATTAAATACTCGACTACTACGTCGCGGTGAACATATCGCACGCCAGCTGCTTCAAGCCAACTTTATTAACTAGTAGTATAACTTAGCAGCAAAACAAAACATAAATACATATGTACATACATTTCTACATATAAAGTGCTTGCTGACCCCGCATCTTGCACAGCAGGTGATTTTCTTGGAGCGCGTTGTCATATGCAGTACATTAGGGTTGCCCTTAAAAATATCAACATCATGGGGTAGACTTATTTTGTTCTACGTTCAAAATAAAGACAAAATAAAAGCAATTTTAGTAACACCCTAGCAAGTTTGAAACAAATTATTACTATTTTTTTTTTAAATCGCAAGTTCGACAAAATTTTGACTTTGACTTTTGCTTTACGTACAAAGTAAAGACATCTACGAATATTTTCAATTAAAAAAAAGGGGTCGCTATCAGGAACTAAAAAAAAAAATTATTCGCAAAAATTCGACAAAGTTTTGATTTTGACCAGCTTTAACTCAGCAAGTTTATGGATTTATATGACACAGTTTCAATACTATATCAAATTTATTAGATTTCAAGTCAACATTTTGTCGAATTTTTTGCGATCTTAGAAATGAGATTAAAATTATGAAATTTTCGTGGATGTCACATACAAAATTTAGGTGTTGGCATCTTTCAGGACCACCCCAAATGTGTATGCTAACTTATTTTTTTTCTCTATTTCATTATGTGCATACATATGTATGTATGTTTCTTGCCCTAAAATGATCGCACTCCCTACAAGACATTGCTGAGCACTTTAGGCAAAAATTCTCACACATTTACACTTTTGTTTTTGTAGTACGGCATAAATGAGTAGTTTGACTATTAGTACTGAGGACTTTCTGATGACAACATTGAGGGGAAAGTACTCAATTTTTTCCCATGGCCTGAACGAAAATGAGGACTTTGATAAGCACTTTTGTGATTAGGGGTAATGATAATATGAGTACTCATATGATACTCAGCTGTCTTGTAGGGCTTGGTTTTCAAAACAAGCCACTTCTGTCGTCGTTTGTCCCTTATGCTCCAGCCAGCTTCATATGAATGTGAATATGTAATACAGTGCGTCACTATCAGTGTTGTAAGTACATATGTACATAATAATAATCATTTGATCGTCGGTGTTGATCGTAATCACCATTCATAACGATCTTCCAACTGTTTACAATTTCTGTTGCCTGACAATTTCACCTGAGCGCACTTTTATTAACTGCTCAACTACAATTGGGTAGTTTTATGATGATAAATAAATACTACAGATTTTTTTTGTCTTTTTAAATTCTGTTTTCATCAACCTTTTCCGCGCCTTTATGCTGTGGGGATCATCAACGTTTTTTCTTCACCTTTTCTTTGTTAGATTTTTATCATCTTCATCAATATGTTCTCTGTTCTAGCGTTTACTTGTAGCCCCTTCTCTGAACTCTTGTTGTTTTTGGTAAAACATTTGTTTGATTTGATTTGTGTTTCAATAAAATTTTCGTCGTCTGCTTGCATAGACGTTTTATACTAAACTGCATGCATTTATACCAAAATTATATCCCTTACCTTCACAATTTTATAGACTGTAGAAGTGCCTGTTGGACCATTAAGTTTTTGTTGTTCGCTCTGTGCTGGCATTCTTTTTATTTTTATTTCAATTTGTGTCCATTGAATATGTAATTCGTGGTAACCTGATCTACTATTATGTAAATTTGATTATTCTGTAATTTTTTAACACTTAAACGTTTGGCTAGTTAGAATTGCTGTAAGTTGTTTTCTTTTATAACGTTGGCGCCTATCTTTTTTTTTTGTGTATGATCGCAGGTGACTGCGACTGTCACAACAACCGCCAAGACAATGGTGTAAAATTAATGTGGGGTTTTCGTGTGTTCCGAGCGGATATGATGTATATGTCACGATCCAGAAAATAAAGGTCGCGCCATTCGCGGACCGCTAACCCTCTCATCGTCGATTTGACAGCATCCACCCAATCGCTGACGTCAAAAAATACTTTTGTTCACATTCACTGTTGCCAACTTAATGCTTTTCGCACCAAATTTTGTGGGTATTCAAAACCCGAATATTTTTGAGAATGGTGCTTGGTGCGTTTTTGGTGCATTTGTTTTTAGTTTGAAGACACCAAATTATAAAATCTTAAAAAAATGGAAGCAAAATTTATAGCAATCATAAGCGTGGTAAGCAACTTCACAAAAATTTTAATAAAATCATGGCACAATCATAAGCGACAACAAAATATGTGGCAGCACCTTCAATCAAGCCAGAAAAAATCGACCGTCGTGCAAGAAACATTGATTTTTATTAATTTGAATCGGCATCCTTACAATATAATTATGTATGCATATAAAGTCCATAAAATACACCAATAAATATTTGGTGCTTTTTCAAATTGAAAACTTGGCAATACTGCCTTTTGTTCGGTGCTTCCTCTTTTTCTTGTCGAGTTCGTCTTGCTCTCTCATTCTGGTATTTATTGACGTCACGGCCAGTTACTCTCAGCTCGGTTGGCGCAATCTTGTATTCTATCATTCTTGTGTATATGTCATGATAGGAAATACATATAATATTTATTTAACAACTATTTAATTGCTGTAAATGGGCTGATGTGATCTGATCTGGGCAGAAAGCGAAGTTAGAAAATAAAAATTTTGAGATCAGTTTCTTGAAAAATTAATTTCGAATGTATAGTATAAATTATGTACCTACTCTTATGCAGTTTATTACATGGCATTTGATTTGAAAACTTAGCAAATTGCGTCTCTATTTTTTGAAGTTATTCATACCAAATGTATACAAGTCCTTCTGATCTTCACCCTTCTAATG
>NW_023458562.1:26357238-26377888 GCF_013731165.1 Rhagoletis pomonella
TACACTGCAGTGCTTACTATTTAGTAGATACGCTGTTTAAATCGATTAATCGAGCCCTTCCGATTCGATTTTTTAGTTCCGATTCGATCTGTGAATCGATTCAAAAAATTCTAGAATCGACATTAGATTTTTCCTCAGTTTATGCATATTGAACTACGGTTTGCCCCAGAAAATCTATAAAAATTTTAAGAAATTTGAATTTGGGGCTGGCACAAAAAAAATAACATCAGAGAGCAATGACCAAAGAATTCACTGACCTTTCTCCTCCGACTATAGGGCTCCTCAGGGAAGCCTATTGTTTTATAACTCTATATAAAATTATGGCTAATACTACAACAAAGACTCCAAAAATTGTAATTCCAAACTTTATGCAAATTTTCATAAAAACTGTTCACCGCTTAATTACTCATTTTATATATATTTTTTTAAAGGATAATTAAGAAGTGTAATAAAGAGTCAGCGATAACAAAAAATAAATAAATAAAAAACGTACGCATTGCGAAAAAAATATATGCACGTAAAACGTAAAGTTTTTTCACATTTGTGTTAAAAAAAAAATCGAAAAAATTTAACAATTTTCTTAACTAAGACTAACTGAGTTTTCAGTAGGCATTACATGAAAAATTTTAATCAGTATGTTGGGCATTAAACACTATTCGTATCATTGTATTTGTTTCCACACGACATTTTAAAAATGGCATACATTTTTTGTAATTTCGTTGCCTGGCGGAAATAAGGTTTAATGATTTATGAAGTTTCTGTTGAATGAGTATAGTAGTATAGAAAAACCTTATCTCACACTTTTTTCCACAAATAATTCTAGATATTGAAACCGTTATGAATGTATGTATGTGCAGTGGTCGAAATAATTATAGCCGCACCATATTTTAACAAGTTTTAACATATTATTTTTGTTGATTTTTAATTTTGGTTATTTTTTTGTAATAAATAAAAAAAAATATGTATTTTATTCTTTAACGAAATCAAGTTTCAAACTAGGTGGTATATTAAAAAAAAATTCAACAAACTTTTGTAAAAGTTTTTAGTTTTTTTAATTAGATTTCCTAGAATGATTCTGACTATGCAGTTTTGTAGCCCATTGAATTCCAGTACAAAGTACAAATTTCAAATAGTTCAATATGCAGAATCTTTTTTTTTTTTGGAAACCTATGTAATCAAAATACTTTCCTAGCAAAAGTTAATTTACTGGCATTAGGGTGGTACGTGAGGGTGATAAGATCTGAGTTATTATGGGTACGTACTAGAAGCGAGTACTTGAGGTCAATGATCTTGGGACATCGATATATCATACTTCACGATCTGACCGAAATACCGAAAATATAACGAAACATGTAAAGAGGTTTGGTTAATAAAAATAAATAGAAATTGCTTTGCAAAAAAAAAAACATTAGACTCAGGGATGTACGGTGAACTTTTTTTTCTTGTAAACTTTGGAGTATTTTAGGTGCTTATCCAATGTACCTCTAGCATTTACTATTTATTATTATTGAGTACCAATTAAAACCGTGTCCTCTTCTCCACCACTTTTCATATTTGTGCCGACCTTTTTCGCCCCTGTCATTTATTCACTTTGTTGGGGGCAGGAGAGAGCACTTAATTTCCCTGCGTTGGCACTACTGCTTGCCAAAAAAAAAATCAAATCAGCAATTGCAGAAAGATATCCAAGAAAAAAGGAAATGACGCTGTGGCTTGTTGGCGTCTAATTTATTATGCAACGCTTTGACCGGGCAACAAGCTCCTGCGGCCAGCAGCGACACGTTGCGCATCTGCATTGCGCACTTACTTGCGCTAGCCACTTTAGGATGGGATTTAATTGAATATTAACACCTTTTTCGAAAGCCACGAGACACGGTCGGTAAGCTGTGTGCGAAATGGGTGTTTGTGTGCGGGGGGTCGCATTGCCACGCGAATCGATTGGAATAGCTTATTGCAATTTCATTTCGGCGTGGTCAGACGCCGCTGGCGTTTATGTCCATTTGGTATTGGCCGAGTTCGTGGCATCGGCTTGTTGACTGCGTTTATTTACGATAATGATTTATGTCAACGCTTTATTGAATTTTTCACACCAAAACACAAACGCTGAAGTGCGCCTGAGAGCAACCAACAAACCACAGGCAGGAAGGCGCAGGCAAGTGACCACTGCACTGCACGGAAGCCCAAGCAGACAGATACAAGCGGTGGAAGGATACAAAATCTTGAACAAATGGTTTTGTTGCAAATAAAAAACAAAACAAACAAAAAAAATGGCAGTAAATTAAATTTTCGAAATTTATGTATTTGCATTTGAATGGCAACAGACCCGCTGGTGCCTTCAACGACTTTACGCTGACTTATGTAGTTGCGAATATCTTCGTTTTTTTTTGTTATTTTTTTCCGTTTTAATTTCTTGCTTTCATGCAACTTTTGTGTATTGATACAACAATGACGCTCCTATTTCAAACCACTGTGCTCTCTTTTATTGCATTTATTTAGGCACAATAGTTGTTGTTTTTGCTTCGGTCGTTGCTCACTTTTGTTCTGCTTTGTTCTATATATCGTGCAATAAAGTTTCGTAAACTACAATTGTATGTACATACATACATATATGAATTGGCTTGGCTACTGTGCACCGCAACTATTCGCGCTTACCTTCCGTTTTCTAATGAACATTTAACATTTTATGATTTTTGTTTTGCTTCTGTATTGCATTTTATTTTGTTTTTCTGTGTTTGCCAATTGGCAATTGCCATTAGCCATTTGCTGTTTAGCCATAATTTGAAAACTTTGTCCTTTCTTATCAATTGATGAGATCTAAAATTGCATTTGAAGCGAATTTCCGCAAAATTGTGCCGTCATATTTATTTGAAATTACTGTTCGAAATTGTTATGTATGGACGTATGTATGTACACATGTAGGCGACAAGCGTAGGATGGCAAAAGTCCTGTTGTGTAACAGTATACTTAAGAATGGCACAAAACATGTATCACTATAGCTCTAATGTCTACAAAAGAGGCTAGAATACTCATGATGAGTCCAAGCCTAAAATTTAAATTTTTGGTGGAATGTATTGAATTTTACTCATATCCTGTGCCACAAAAATGCATCAGATATGAAAAAGAGGTTTACGCCGATAGGATTTTTGGTGGCGGCGTCGTCGCCTTTAAAAAAAATCGGCGGCGGCGCGCACGGCCCATAAGACAGATTCCAAAGAGCATGAGAAACCATATTATATCACCTCGTCAAAATATTCACCGCCAGGTGTGACCAGGTTAGCCATTTAGCAATTATATTTCTGCTATAGCCGCGGAATTTTAAGTGTACATAGCTCCGTGGCTTTTTTCTGCCCTTTTTTTAATGCTTTCTTTTCTATAAGTAATTTTCATCTTTATCTTATCTGAGAAAAAAAGTCGATTTCATAGAAATGTTGAAAATTTTGCAAAATGAGGAGTTCTTATTAATCAACATTTTAAAGCAGGGTTTTTTAAGTAAGACCTTACCTTTGGAAGCTGTATTAGAAGACCTTCTAGTAGCTCTTTCATTCGGCAGCAAGCAGGAAGGTTTTTTTTAACCCCTAAAGGGTAACATTATTTTACATACATTAAAGGTAATTTTCGTCGAATCGACGAGGTCCTTTTTATCTCCCATTTTTTGTATGAAAAATGTTGCATGCAAGATTGCAAAACTACTTTTAATAATGATGAACCTTAACAAGAAAGAAAACACACAGGCTACTTATTACACCGTGTGACAGTAGATTTGACACACAAAAGAATGCATATATGTATTCGCGAAACTATGGGTAATTTATAATAAAACTGTGTACTTAGTTTTTCTCTCTGACGACAGGATTTTTTAAATAGGACTTTGAAACTTAAAAAATGTGATTTTTTCAAAAATTTATTTAAAAAGTTCAGTGCAATGCAGGATAACAATAAGGATACCATATAAAAGAAAAAATTCTGTAAAATTATAACAGAATAAATTTTTTGGTGAATAAGGACGAATTGATATGGAAAATGTCCTTTGCAAATTTAGTCCTTAAATATCCTTGAAAATATGCAATATTTATTTTTGAAAAAAAAATATTGTTTGAGGACTAATATACACTCGAGCTCATCATCGAATTTCGTCCTGCAAACTTTATTAACTTAAAAAGATAAATTTTATTAAAAGCACAATTCAAAACCTATTCGTCCTTATAAACCAAAAAACCTCATTGTTTTTAAATTCTATAGAATTTTCTCTCTTATTTGGTACCCATACTGTTATTCTACATTGCACTGATTTTTTTAAATAATATTTTGAATTAATCATATCAATAAAATTTCAAAGCCCATTGAAAAAAAGTCTGACGTCAGAGTGAAAAACTAAAAACGCAGTTTTACTACATATGGCTCACAGTTCCGTTGAAAATTAATTTAATGTGTGCCGTCCACTTGAATTTGTAGAGGTTCTGTTAAATTTTTCGGCATAGAAATGCTGATTTTTTTAGCTTATTTTTCACTGCCCCAACTTTTTTTTTTTTAAGTCAATTTAGCAAAATTTTTTGTGATCATCTGGTCACACTGTTCGACACTCTAAGGCCTAAAAAATAAAAACCATTGAAAAAGTTAAGTTATTGGAGTTACCTAAGTCGCGTATAATATTTTTTTTCTTTTTGAGTATTGTAAACTTGACTTGCTGGTTGTAATATCGCCGCTAACTTGGAAACAAGAGTGGTCGACTTTTTGCCAACAGTTAAACCCATTAACTTCCACCAGATTTTTGGCCCACTGTTGAAAAAACTTACGCATAGATAGTTAAGATTTTCGTAAAAATATTAAACGTCAAATTTTATTAAGGGTCACAAAAAACATAAATATTCCGCCCATTAAATCGGAATGGTAAATACGTATATTAAGTGTAATGAAAAATAATAAAATTGTTCACCAAAAATAGGAAACTTTAACCCTGTTTAGAAAAAATTGTGATAAGATGGGTCAAAATCTTGCTGGGGTTTGACTACCACGTATGAATACTAATCTGGCATAGTTTTGAGGCCCTAAAATGACCGTTCTCATGGGTGAGAAAAAATATTCACCACCCTGTTTTCGAAATGGCAGCGATTCCCCTCGAACCCCTCAAAGCAAGCCTTGCAACACAAAAAAAGCAGATCTCAATCAAAAAAAGAAGATCTCAAGCGAACAACTTAGGCGAGTACACAGATACATAGCTCAAAAACGGCAGAGAGCATTTAGAGCAGCTGTCTTTGGTTTAAGATCAAAGGCGTCAGAGCTTATGGGAAACTATCTGGGCATTTTTAAAGTGCTAACATAATGAGCGAATAATCATCTTAAGCGACAGTCGATCACAAATGCTTAGATTGCAATAAGGAAGCACAGAGATTAGCAAGAGAAGCAGTGGCAAGAACACCAGTGAGGCCTGAACCCATCTTTCCAGTCGTCGAACAGAATATTAAAGACGAGCTCGGAAAAGAGATAAAGGAAAGAAAGAAAGGTACTGCTTCACTAAAACGAGGCTGAGTCATGACAAAATGCCAGAGATATAACTTCAATCAAGCGGTGTTCGCAAAGGAAAGTATGTTCCAAACATATTAGTAAACTCAAAAAAAAAAAACGGCGTAAATGTAACAGGAAAAACCTTTAGGGAAAAGAAATATGCTCATTTATTTATTAGAAGGTAGTCTATAACTTTATTAAGAGCAATGATTTTCTCAATAATACAATAGGAATTGATTGGATAAATCTTTAATAGGACCTACCTTAACCATTGTGCCACAGTAAACACACAAATCAAATAAAATTAAAAGAAAGTCTATAAATTCATTCCATCCAACTATTCGTGCCTCATAAAAGAACACCAATTAGTAATACTGCCCATAAACCGTAGCAAAGTTTGCTTTAAGAAATAATTCCAATCCAATTTGCAGCAGAGGCAAAGCCAAGACAACCCTGCTAACGACAACGATGACAAACGTCATTTGTTGACATTTAACGAGATGATCAAATGTGACAGTTTGCATAAAGGCAAAAAAGGTAAGTTTGTTGAAGTTTTAGGAGAACAAAAGGAGGAGAACCAACGCTTGCTGGCCGACTGATAGCGGCGATCAACAAACGTTCAAAACATAGTCCGCCAGGTAGATATGTATGTAAGGAATAATGGGTATGTATTTTCAATATGTTCATTAGTTTGGCGATTGTTTCAAGGACGGTTTGCCTGAGATAAAAGGAATAAAAATATATTGGAAAAAACCTGAAAGACTCATAGAAAGGAAGCGTGTGTGAGTGAAGTGGAAGCAATGGAAATTAGAGCAAAAATCATTTGAGTGTACTGCCTGCGCGACCCAAAGGAAGGTAAAGGACACAGCGGTCAACTATGAGATTTGATCGAGGCAGCAGGAGGAGAGATGACAGTGATGATTAAATTGCGAGTCGAAGAAAACGGAGAAGCAGCAATGCTAATTACAAAGGTCGAAAGGGGGCAAGTAGTAGAGGCATGAGAACTAGGTGGAGGCAGAGAAGCGGCTATTGTTTTTTTCTTCGGAAATATAAATTTTACAACATGTAGAAGAGATTGCAAAAATATTGAAAATAATAAGTTATAAACTAAAATACGCCATGCGGCAATCAATTTTACATACACAAAAATCGATATACTCGCGAAATTAGAGGCTAAGTGTAGTAAAACTGCGTTTTTAGTTCTTCTCTAGGGCGTCAGAATTTTTCTGATGGACTTCTGATGGTTAGAGCTGGAAAACTAATGATATCTAGTGTTCCCACTTGATAGTTTCGATAGTTTCAGTTTTGCACTATCGATTATCCATAGTGCCTATCGATGGCACTAGGCACGATTAACTCAATTCAGTTTAGTGTGAAATAACAAGATGACTAACAATTAAAAAAAGAAAATTCTGTAGAAATACAAAAAAAAAATAAATAATTAAAATTAAATTAGTGTGTTCCCAAGGACGAGTAGGTATTGAAAATGTACATTTAATTAATTTTTTTATCCTAAATAATAAAATTTAATAAAAATAAGTGAAAATAAAATTTAAAATATTAAAACAAAGTAAAATATGCTGCATAAAAATGTATATAAAATATAAAAGAATAAAATAAAATTAACTAAAGTAAAATAAAACAAGCTGAAGAAAAAAAATAATAAAAAAACTGTAGTAAAATAAAAATAAAATACATAATATGGAATGAAATACAAAAACTTAGTACAATTAAAAACAATTAAACGACTAAAAAGGAATAAGACTAAAAAATTAAAATATAATAAAATAAAAAATAAACTTAAGTAAAAAAATAAACAAAATAATAAATAAGCTTACACAAAAAAAAATCAATATGGCATAAAATCTATGTCTAATAAAATAAATTTAATAAAAAAACTACAAAATATACATAGGTAAAACGAAATGAAACCAAAAAAGCTAAATTATATAAAATAAAAAATAAACCAGAGTAAATACAAAAAGAATTTGACAACAAAACAATTTAGTAAAATAAAATAAACTAAAATCACAAAATACAATTAAAAGATAAACCAGTAAAATAAACAAAAAAAAAATAAGTAAAATAAAATATAAAAGAATAAAAAATATATGTATGTTCCAGAAAAAACAAAAAGAAATAAATAGCATATAAAGAAGTAAAATAAAATTTAAAAATAAATTAAATTTAAAAAAATGTAAAACAGTAAGATAGAATATAAACGAATTACATTAAATAAAACATGAAATAAAATTAAATGAAATTAAAAAAAGTATTAAAAAGTAAAAAGTTAAATTAAATACAAAAAGGAAATATATTAAAATAAAAAAATGAAACGAAATACTAAACTTAAGTAAAATTAAAAAATAAAAAGGAATAAAACACAAAAAGTAAAATAGAACAAAAAATAAATAAATTAAATTTAACGAAATAAAATAAAACAAAAAATGCAGAAAAAATACTTAATAGAAAAAAATGTATTAAATAAAATCGTCTTCTTCCTATTTGGCCCTGTAACTGCCTAAACGAATAAACATCTAAGAAATAAACAAATTGTAACGAAATAAGAAAAAAATTAAAAAAAAACTAAATTATTTAAAGTATAAAATAAAACAGAATAAAGAAGAATTTAATTAAATGGTGGTTGTGTGGTTTTAGGTGGTGACTATCACTCTGTTTGACCTGGGTTCGATCTCGGGCCTGGACATCATCTAAATTATTTTTGTGCGACCAGATCAAGACGCACAAAAAAGTATAAGCCCCCAAAATATATTATTATTATATACAGACTTAGGCGCATAAAATAAAGTACAACAATTTTAAAGAAAAAAACTAGAGAATTTAGAATTTATTTTTAAATTAATTGAATAAAAACTAAATTATTATTATTCGCATGCCACACTTTGTAACCTCTTTCCACCCACTAAAGGAGATACCAACACTTCGTGAGTTCACAAGGGTATTATTGTAACAAATTTCACACACATACTGCTGTTGCTGCCATCGCCATAATTACAGAACAATAAACCATACGGAGGTGTCGGAAATTATTTTGCAATTGCATGTAATTGAATATAATTATCCGGACGAGCAGAGGCGCGAACAAAAAGCGAACTAATAATAAAGCTTAAAAGAAAAAAAAAATATTTACATTGCAAAATGCAAAGCCATGCCAAGCGATCAGTGGTGAATGCGACCACCAACCGTTCAACAAAGTAAGAGTAAAACAATTGGAAGGGAAGCTCATACATATATGAATATACATATATGTACACATTTCCTTATATGTACATACATACATACATATGTATGTATACAAGTCAAACTCCTTTGGTGTTTCAATAAATAATCGTCGGCTCATAAATATTCGGCACATCTGACAACTGAAAATTATCTGCTTCGCTCACGAGCCATTTAAATCAATTTAACACGTTTGGCGTTTCATTGCACGGGAAAAAAATTGTTAAGAAAAAAAAAAACAGTAATAACTAACATACACCATAGAGGCATAAAAAGCAAGTTCCGCTCCTTTGATTCTCCACTTATATTAGTGTCTTTGGGGAGCCACTTAGTGTTAGCTCACTCCTTCATTACGTTCAATGGCGTTCGTGTGGCATCACTTCAAAGAGTTTTGTACTCTGGGTACTTGATTTTCTTTTTGCATTGAAAATTGAAATTTATTGAAAAAATTATGACAAACGAACGAAAAATAGGCGCACGAAACATATCCGAGGAGCCATACATATGTATATATATTTGTGTGTATGTGTGTATATGTGTAAGCACCCGTGAGGGCAAATTTAATGTCTCCAGGCGTAAAATATGACGACGTATAGATCAATGCATCTGGAGGAAAGGGTTACCATATTTGAACTTTTTTTGATCATGAACAAACTTCCTACACATACGAGTTTGCATGCAGTCTACTTTTTTATTAAATTTATTTTTTAATGAAATTTCTCGGTATGAAGTCTGCCCTTCAAAAAGTGCGGCGGCAACCAGTTGTATGTCTTGGAGCAAGTAGCGCTCTGTATAAACTACTAATAAACAAGAAAATATCTCCGGATATAATTGTGTATAGTTTTTGGACCCGCTTTGTAAAACATCTAATAAAAAAAGTAACATACATAAGCCACGAATGAGAATCGCTACTTGCCGGCCGCGTTATAGTTTTAAAAGTCTCTACAGCGAGGGTATGCACCTGAAATGTCTGCGACCTTAGTAGGGAAGCTGCCTTTGTGCGACTACACGACGTTCTCAGAAAAACTAAGGCTAGTCACCACCGTTTTGAGCTTTAAAAACATCGTCCAATAGAAAGAGAGAGAGAGAGAGAGATCGGGACGTCCAAAGACCACTTTTGACGCTTAGAGCGTGCTTCCAAGCCCTGCTCAAGAAACGATATAAAAACCGGGTTTGTTGACCTTAAAGCCAAGGTTGACAAGAAAAGGATCGCATTGTTGACTTGGCAAAACGCCGGACAGCGAACTGGGCCTGATCGACTTTGCCGGGAACTGAAACATGGTAGTGGAATCATGAAGGAATTTAGAGAGCCCGATGTTGAAGAGCAAAAGATTCCGTCTACAGAGGTACGCTTTGATCGAGCGCAATGCAATCTAACTATGTGAGATCGATATAGGGAACTGGATATGTAAAGCGAAGGGCTTAAGTTGCTGACCGTTAAGAAAAATGCCAACAATTTGGCATCGGGAGTTTATAGGACTCATGCAAATGGCTCCATGAACTCCTGGCGGCCTTTGATAACTTAGACTTCATACTGGAAGAAACGAATCGGCGCATACCGAGTCTGGCTCTAAATAGAATCCCCCAAGGGGTGAAAGTTAGAGTAACAGCCTCTGGAATAGAGGTTGAATAACAAATGGGTAGGAATTGAACGGCGAAATTGAAGGAGAAGTGCTCCGTAAAGAACTCTCGGACTGGCGGATTTATGAAGCAGTTTTCAGGCATAGATGACGAGCCGACGAGCCAAGTAGTACGAGTTTCTTTTTTTACAGATTAGAGAACTAAATATCTATTCTGCTTACCAATAGGCACGGTATTCTTGAGGTCATCTATCTGGGCAGGAAGGGTATAGGAATTACTGAGGCAACCTGTGGACTACCACTGGACAGATGGCCATATAGATGGCTCAGCGAGCGCCGGACGACGACCACAACATGGAAAGTTATTTCAGCCCGTGTTCAATCACGAGATGTCAAAGGACCCCCTGCAGCTGGCTAACTCTCGTTTCTGAGAGAATAATAAATTCATGCTTTGAGTCGAGGACGACGGAGTCGATGTCCCACCACCGACTATGACGTAAAGTAATTTTTGAATATAAGCCAAACAAAACATAGCGTTGGCAACTCTGCGGACGTAAATAAATCGAACAATTATCGGCCAGGTGAAGGGACTGCTGCAGCGTTGGCAGTAAATGAAGCGCGGAACTGCGCACGCGTGCATATTTTATATCAAAGCTACAGAGTTCAAGCTGCTGCAACTGTGGTGCAAAGGCTGCATCTACGTGTGAATGTCGAAATGTACGCGTTTTGTGAACACTGTGGCACTTTGCGTGAAACGTTTAAACCAACAATTACGCGCACATAAATCAAACAGTCGACTGGCTAACTGGCAACCGAACTAAATTGTGTGCTGTTGGTGGCGCAAACACCAACACTTCATAACTACAAATATCGAGTAGGGAAGAGCAGCAGGGCAGCGAGAGGGTTATGCCGACAACCAACGACTATGTTGCTGCCATTGCCACACTTAGCGCACTGAGCGCCTGCTGGAGCTACACGCCACGCTGGCCCAAAGCCAGCCATTGGCCGCTGCCGCTCGTTGCTTGACTGGGATCGCCCGATTCCAGTTGGTCGCTTGGTGGTTTCAAGTATCAATAAATAATAGCGCCGGAATTTGCTGATCGTGATGGGAGTTTAGATTATATGTCTCAGATACAAATCTGTGAATGCCACCAGCGATGGCTGAGTGGCAAAAGGAACAACAATAACAGCTCCAGTCAGTGCGACAAACCGATCAATCCGAAATCAGCAGCAACGTGGGGCGACACTCTTTGCCACTCTTCGGAGCAACCGCCAAATAAACTGCAGACTGTGAACTTTAGCTGCGGGGCGTCGACGGCGGCGGAGGCGATGGTGTTCAATTGCATTTGCGCGCGCTATTTTGCTGATAAGCCTACAATGATGGGTGGAGTGATGGTATTTTGCCGATTGGCGATTACTGATCGACCGACCAAGCACGCCATCCAAAGGCGTGTAGCGATAAATTTTGAAAATTGCTGGCGTTATTTAAATTAATTATGCTTTCGCGCGTAATTGCAGTGCGGCTGATTGTGAGTGGGAAATGTGCTGAGGCGGTGAAAAAGGAGCAAAGGAGCCAGTCGTGGCAAGGTGCGCGTGTGAGTGAAGAGTTTGTGGCATACGGCGAGTGGCTATTAGCATTCGTAGTGGCAGTCAATCGTTCAAGGAGTTCGTTCATCACTCTTTGAAAAAAAAAAATTAAAAATTAGCAAAGCAATATTTAATTCCTTTTTTTTTGGATTCCCTACCCAGGAGATCGTATTTGCAACCTTTTGACAAACTCAGCGGGGCTTCTAGGCATTCCCACTGCGGCTCTTCCTTAATCAACATCTGACAGTCAACATCTGTTTGCACGCGACAACATATTTCGTATCCAAACATTGTGTATGTGCCAGCATAATTAACACTTTGAGGCACGCAATATGCACGCAACTACTCGAATTTCGCGTTGCCTCCTTCTTTTGCCTTGATTCTCATTCGTTTTGCATTCCTTGAATAACTCGCATGCTGAGTGACTGGTTGAGAAGATGGTGGTATTTCTCGCATGTTGCGCTGGCTACTGGTAGATGAAAACAGCACGGCCCAAGAGGATGGGATTAGGATTATGGTAATGCAATTGTAGTTGCTACATATGGTCGGTTAAATAAAATTTATCAACCCAAAGGCAGCATATGATAGTGAAGTCCGGTGAAGTTTCAAGGCCATAGCCGTCTCAAAGATAACATGCACACTAGATTTTTGAAAGGGTTTTCTGCGACTGATTCAATTCATTGAGAGGGAAGGACCAAGATAAATGTATTCACAAAAAAAAAAAAAAAAAAAAAAAAAACATTGGTGGGTAGGCATTGTGGCTCGGTCGGGGAGGTCCAACCGGATTTATGACGAACAAGTAGAGGCACTGATCAAGAGAAACCCGCATTACGCGACACTGGACATTGCAGACACATTGTAAACCAGTTAAAAAAAAGTGTTCATTTTCACGTAAAGAAGTTACACCTGAGAATATGTAACTGCAATATAACGCCGAAACGATATTTTATTGAAAAGAATTATAACTGGTGTCGATTTCGCTTATTTTGGTCGATACGAAGTTGGTTCGAAAATTTCTTTTTTATGGAAAAAATCCACAATACGGTCAGAAAAAAAATCAAAGTAATTTTTTGGCAACTACAAACTTGCACTTGATTATACCAAATTTAAATGGGCTCTTAAATCAAATATCATATTTTCAATTAGAAATTCTAATAAAAAAATTTTATTTTTTTGTACAAAGTTTATAACTTTGACTAGCAAGGTATTCACAATAAATAATAAAAAAAAAATAGTCAAACCTTGCCAATATGTAGGTGTCGTATAGTTACGATAAGCACTATAGACCTTTCTCTCCTGAAGCTCTCCGATTTGTAGCAAAAATCTTCTTAACTTAATTTTGGTAATTAAAGGGCTGTATTTAGTTCTCAAAAAATACCACGGGAAATATCATTTTTGAAGAAATAAATATAAGAGCATTTTTTCTGAGTGATTTAAGAAATTTTGATGAAAGAAAATTTCTGTTTTATTTTTTTTTTTGTGCGTGATTTATATGAATTTTTCGTTTTCCTTGAGAGCTGCAGACAGCCCTTAAAGCTTCTTATGTAAAAAAAAAAAATATTTTACTAATTATTCGCTAACACCGAAATCGATTTGTCTCCAAACCAAACTTGACAATCGGTGAGAATTTGATGGGAATTTGTTCCAAAATAAATCATTTCACTAATTATTCTTTAAACTGAGTCACAAGCAAAATAGCTTGTTTTATGTCTGGTCAGTAATCGGACTACTGAAACTCGAATCAGATTAGTTACATACTCAAAAAATCTGCGTAAAAAGACGAATTTCTTAGTGAGTTATGCATATTTTAACTTCGCTGTCGTTGAAATCAAAAATTTGAAAATTTTGCATGAACTAAAAATTAGAAAATGTCACTATGGGTATAACAACCTCCTTTGAAGCTTGGATTTAGTTGTGTGAAATAAAAAATCACTTAAGTATATATTTTCGATTCATGCAAATATAAAAACGCAAATCAGAGTATAATATTCAGGCAGTTATGAGTATTTTATATAATTTCGAATATAATTATCAGACCCTTTTTTTAAATGAGTAGTGGGTCCTGAATCTTTTCTAATTTAAATCTCTTAACACATTTTTTTTTAAGAACTTATGTTGGGATATACTGTTCAAAGTATATCATTATATACAAAATTTACGAAATTACTGCACCGACTTTATTAATTTAGTTTTTAACAGTAAGATTTTACTTAAGTTTAAATGTCCTTGATGAAACCCGTGGGTTAACTGCCCGAAAACAGACCTCAAGGCATCGAAAGACGGCAACTTAGATCCCGATTAATGGCACAATGACCTCATCAAAATTGTAAAATGGCAGGCGGAGGTATTGCAGATTAAGGCCCAGATTCATATGAGCTATTTAAGTAGAGATTGTTGATTAATTTCAAAAATTCATTTTCAGGTTATATATCTAAATTGCACTTAAATGGCCAATATTGATTACTTAAAAGCTTAAACACACGGAAGCGTTGATCTGGATTAACACGGACTGAATCCGGATTAACTGCAGTTAATTCCCGAGGTGATCCGGATCAACGCCGCCGTCTGTTTATGCTTTAAGTATGAGATAGGCAATTCTGTGTTTGTATCTACCAAAACAACAACCAGCTATTCAGCACAAAATGTAACCAAAAAAAACAGATGCAGCAACAATTTCAAATAACAAGCAACAGTGCGAGCCAGCATTTATATTTTTTTTGGTTTCTTCAATTATAACTTTTACCTTTTTTAAATGTAGATAAATATAGTTGTTTTGGAGCTTTTAATTAAAATTAAAGTCCAAAATTTAGATTAACGTGAAATAATTATGTAAAAAAATATAATAATAAAATCATATAAGACAAAGCTAAATATTTATATTAAAAATATAAAAATTAAAATTATTTTTAAGAATCGCTCGGAATGGGTACTAATGAGTTGTAGTACAATATTCTGATAACTAGGCTATCGGGATGTGCTTTAAGACGGCTAGAATGTGGGTGAAAAAAACAAAGTAGGCTTGAAGTAAAGCGAGGTAGAGTAAATTTAAAAAAAGAAATAAATAAATTGAGTAATTTTATTTCGACCGAAGTAAAGTCCGAACAATGCAAAAGATGAAAGAGAACTTTTGTAGTAAAAAAAGTGATTCCCTTAAATAAGTTTTTTTTTAACAACAAGACGCAAATATTCCAGCAATATAAATAAGAGGCGGACTAAACAGGAATACGAAAAACGGATCAAATTATCAAGCAGCGTACCCAAATACAAAACAAAACGACAAGGATAACGCTTTAAATTTACAAATCCGCTTTATCCAAATCTGTACACGAATTTTAGAATGGAAAGTACGAAGCAAGTTGAACAGACACAAAGGTTATGTAAATACATATGTACTTACATACATATATCGCTAGCTTAGAATGAAAAGTTGCTAAGTTCACTTTTTATGAAAACTTACATTTTGATATAGCAAGCGAGGCAAATTTAAAATGCATCGTTTTTATGCACTGAAACGAAAATTTGTTGAGGCCAAAGAAATTCTAGAAAAGCCGATAAATTAAAAAGTATTAAAAAATTGCATTATGTTTTGCTTTGAATGCGCGAAAATGTTGTTACCACAGATTTTTGAAAAATATGTGATAAAAATTAGTTTGAGAAGTTTTTATTCCCTACTGTAAAATTCGAAAAATTTCATTTAACAAATTTTCAATCTAAGCGATATATGTATGTATGTACATATGTATGTTAATGTGTATCAAATACATAGGTTTCGGAGTGTTTACACGATCCAAAAAATGCTTGTGAAAAAGTAAAGTCGGAATTTTAATGCTCTCACCCCCTAGAATTGCTTTATGTCGAAAAAAATATACCCCTATTTCTTATTTTGAAATCGAAAAATATTTAGAGGTCGGTCAAAGGTTTTCATGTATTTTATATAGGAAAAAAACACTGTAGAAATGGCATAGGATTCTTGAAAATCAATATTTTTCGAAACTCTGTTTCCCTTCAGGAGATTCCCAATAATAATACCCAATTATTTACTTTTTCATAGTAACTAAATTTTATAGGTCCGCCAAGACCCCCAGAAAATGCAATGGGGGGATATATAAAAAATCTTTAGTATTAAAAAAAAAGTTTAAATTAACAATTGGGTATTGTTATTGGAAGTCTCCTGAAGAGAAAAATATTGATTTTTAAGAATTCTATACCATTTCTACAAAAAGTTCTTTTTTCCATTTAAAATACATGGGAAACCTTGAGCGCTATAAATATTTTTTGATTTCAACATAAAAATAGGGGTATATTTTTTCGATATAGAACAGTTCTACGGGGTGGGAGCATTAAAATTCCGACTTTACTTTTTTGGGTCCCCCTAATGTATATACTTCGCAAGGTAATTTTTAAATTTAATAAAAAGTAAGGTTCTTTATTTGCGAATTTCTTACAAACGCTGTTTTTTTTTTTTTAAAGGCTGTATTCAATTTAATACTGCAATAATTATTTTTACATAGATGAATTTATAAAATACTGCATTTCTTTTTAACAGCAAACCCTGCGGAAAAAAATTCAAAACTGCAAATTAATTTTCACAAATACTTTCATCTCCCCGCAATCGAATTCGTTTTTTTTTTTTATATCTCTCATCGCATCCTTGCCTTGCATCCACAGCCAAGTCGCTTCAGCTTCATAATTTGAAGATGGCGTCCATTGCGCAGGTCCATTTGTACTAATACATACATACATTAATGACAAGCGTAGCGAAACGTTTAGAAACTGACCAATCAGTGACTTGTTTGATTTGTTGTTGGTCATTCATAGATGTACACTTTCCAAGGGGAAACTGGTTAGCTACGCCTACTTTTGAACAGGTTGGCTTGCTTGTTTTAATGAAGCGCTTTGTTGTAGTGTCAACATGCTTTGTTATATTCGTACAATCCACATGCAGTTGTTTGTGTTGTGAAGTTAAAAACAAAATTGCTTCAATCAACTGCTATTGTGATACAACCGGTATTCGAAGAGTACAATTGCACTCAAACTGTCTCTAATGCATAGGTGGTGCAGACAGGAAACTCAATGAAGAGTTGGTCTCTTTGGCGAAGAAGTTAGAAAAGTGAAAGAGTGGATTTACACTGACTACCACAGAAATAGTATTGTATATTTTAATTAATTTAAATAAGAGACGCATTATTTTGTATAAAGCAAAATCTTATTTAAGCAATAAGTATGAGATAATCCAAATGGTTTCTAAAAAATAATGTATGTACAATGTAAATACCTCAGTCAAATAATTATACATACGTATGTATGTGCAGAAGTGGTTTTCTTCTGCTAACGGTACAGTTGTAGTTGTCGGTATGCATATTCTCTTTCAATTACTTAATGGAGTTATACAATGTGTGCATTGATCAAGAAAATGAATCAATCCGGCATGAAATAATAAGAAAAGGTTTAGGCCTTAAACAGGCGCACTGAATGCCTAAACTATGCATTCATAAATTCATAAACTTTGTGATTAGGAGTTCAAAGCTATGGTATTCAGTGACGAAAAAAGTACAAAGCAGCATGTCATAAGCGCTTTTATGGTGGAAGATCACTATCTAAGGGTTAGGGCGGCGTTTTCGTTCAAGTACAAAATATGCTTATTGTCAAGCAAAATGAACGCAGGAATCTACATAGATTTTCTAAAAAGCGAACTCATAAATTTTGCTGGCGATTTACATGGCGGGGAGTGGGTCTTCCAGCAAGATAATGCACACATCCACGTGGCGAGGAAGACTAAGGCGTTCTTTAATTCTCAACAAATTGAGTTGATACAGTGGTCTGCGCTAAGCTCGGACATCAACTTTGCTCTTTGAAACTTAGCCAAGGAAGATGGTTGCCCTGAAAATCCCCTGGCAGCTTAAAACGACAATATTATGAAATCCGTGACTTTGACAAGGTTAAATAGGTAAACAAAAATGCACGTTTACAGGGTTGAGTGTTACATCAAATATTTTTTGCACCATGAAGGCCAACATTTTTTGGAATAAATGAAGACAGCATAATGGAAAAATTATTTTTAATTCAATTTAATATGAAAACTGACTGAAGGGAAAAAAATTTTAACTAAATTCTTTTACTCAGCAGTGTAAATTTGCTCTTACAAGCCAAAACATCTAAGAGAGGCACTCATACGTTCTCATTTTTCTTGCGACAATTTGAGAGCCAGTACTTCTACTCACCATTCAAAAGTAAATAAATAACGAAAAAAAAGTGGGAGTGCTGCTCACTCTTCCTTCTCTTTTGCACACACGTAACGCCACTATCGCACGCGCAACCGCCGATCAGCAACTGCTGGTCGCCAAAGAGAGATGGCGATATAAAATATTTGTTGTTTATTAGCTGTAGGGGTCGAGCAACATTGAGATTGTGTGTGTGTGTGTGTGGTGAGTGCTTCACAATTGCGATCGTATCGAATTCCGATTCAGTTACAAAGTAGTAAAAACAAGCAGCCTCAAGCCAAAATGCACCACCACCATACATTGATGTAAAAAACAAAATGAAATAAAATTAAAAACAACAAACCAAAATTACAACAAGCAACGTAAGCAAAATCTTTACCGCCACCACGGCCATCATCATCTTCAAACAACCACATTCACCATGTGAGCGATGGTGGTGGTGGTGGTGGTGGTGTCGCATACGTCAACGGCAACCGGGGCAAGCCACAATAATACCAACAACCATAATAATAATTACATGGGAGCGCTGAGCACCACACGTTTGCTACGGAGCAGCATAGAGCTGGCGGAAGATACTCGCACCAGTTATGGGATACACAGAAAACCAGCAGATACATTTAACGAATTCAGTTTTTCGTACTCCGTCTTGGCGTGTGGTTCATTCGGGCGTTGAACGTTTTATTTACGGTGGCGTTTCGACTGAGCGCATTCGTTCGGAGGATATACAGAAACGCGCGTGCGAGAACCGAAATACACCGTCGGTGCAAAATAAAAAGGAGTAAAAAAACCCTGACGAATGATAATTTCGAAGTGTAGTTTAGTGTTAGATCAAAAATAAACAAACAAAAAATTCAAATAAAAAGTATTAAATAGCATAAAAACGGATACGCTACCGTTTGGCGACACCGCTCAGTCTGGCCAAAAACAAGGCATGGAAAATTGTGGTGAAACTTTAACCAACTTTTAAGTTTTCGGATCTTAAATAACTTCTGCGATTTACAAAATATTTACTGCAAATTGTTTTATTTCAATTTTATACTGTTTTGCTTGTGTCTAACGCGCACCTAAGCGATTTCGAGTGACGTTAGCATACCTCATTATTTTTGTTGTTTTTTTCTTATTGTTGTTTCATCGTCGGACACTTTTGGCATCTGCCGCTGCTTCGCTGATCGTGTCAATTCGAAATTACGGTATATTTCCTCTGTCGCAATTAATTGTTTCTTAAAATACATACGTTCATATGTACCATATAGTACTTATACATACATATGCAGGCATCAATGGATATAAAAAAATAAATTTTTGCGAATAAAAATAACACTAAGGAAAGGAGTGTGGAGTGGGTGAATAACTTAAATTTTCAAAATTTGAAGAGCGCAGACAGTAGTGAAAACACTTTCAAAGGACTGTTCGCTAACCCGAAAAGATTAATCATAACTAAAGTGCAATTACACAGCTGGACTCATATTATCTTGGAACTTTAAGTTTTATCAACAAATAACTCTTTTGGATTTAATTCTTATACAGAAAATAAGGTTTGTAATCAAATACTTAGCTACTATGTATCTATTACGTAACCTTTTATAAATGAATACTTTATATAGTACATAGTTTTACAAAGCTTTGGAAGAAAATGAGTTACCTAAAGCCTTACTATATTATGATAACGTTATGTAGTCTGATCCCAATTTGATAAAGCTGATCTAGACTTCTTATATTTTACCGTCGGCAAAACACTATGAAAAACAGCAAGTGAGATGACACGAAAGAAAACATAGATTATTTATAAAAAAAAGTAAAAATCTGTAATATAATTAGCACATATTCCATTGCTGGAGCTTTTGTTTCTTGGTAGTTTCGGTATTCAATGTTTAAAGATTTCCCTCAAGGTATTATTAGTACTTTTGGAAAACATTGGTGTATGTAGCTTCGTGTAAGGTAAATAACATCTCTTTTCGTGATTTATTGGTTTACCGCTTGAAATTTTAACTCAGAAATTTGTTGTTATTATTGTGTTGCTGGAGTGACAGTCCTTGGCCAGATATACTTATGTAAATCTGGGTCGTTCCGGTTACGTAGACCCAACTGTCGCGGGAACTCAGCAAGTCTTATAAGATCCTGGAGTATTGTAGAATTTTGTAGACGGAGGTTTAAGCCATAAAAAAAGGTGACAAAGTTTTTGATAAGTGATGCAATGATTTGCATTGGCGGATGCACTCAGCGCCTTGGTTGGAATACCGCCCTTCCTATAATAGAAATAGAGGCGACCAGCGCGGCGCTAAGAATCCTAAACACTTCTGATTTAAAAATCGAAAATATGACGGGTTACAGGCGGGTCCTAATGAAATTCGCTAATTACCCCATATTGCAAGTGCTTGACGAAATAATTCCAAAACTATAAATCTCTAGAAAATTTGAGGTACACATTGAAGATCGAACTCTCTGGAAAACAGGGAACTAATAGACCAAACCAAATGGAGAGGTTTGGTACACAGATGGATTTAAACTTGATAATCGTAAAAC
>NW_023458562.1:26377898-26389656 GCF_013731165.1 Rhagoletis pomonella
GGAGAGGTTTGGTACACAGATGGATTTAAACTTGATAATCGTAAAACTGGGTCTGGCCTTTCAAGCGCAGATTCATGCAATAGAAATTTGTGGCAGAGAATGCTTTAGAAGAGGCACATCGTCGATATATTCAAACGAAACTTCAAAAAAAGTGCTCAACTTAGACAGAGGAGACCCAAAAACTCTCACTGGGTACTATATGGGACATTGCTCCCTTCGCTATCATCTCAGCAAAATGAATATTTCAGAAACAAATGTCTGTCGCTTCTGTGAGCTGGACGAGGAATGTGAATGTGACGCTCTTTCTAGGCGCAGACTAGCTCACTTGGGTGGTGCTACACTTAATCCATTTGAAATTTGGAACATAACGCCCTTGAAAGTACAAGGCTACATTAAAAGCCTTCCCCTATAAGGCGGGGGGTCACGCACAATAGATCATTTCAAAGGTCGCCGGATAAATGGAAGAGTGATATCTATAATGGCAGTCAGGCTGCTAGAAAGGCATTAATATGCCAGAGCCTTCCCCAAAATATATGGTGAAGTGCAGAGCAACCATGGCTCAATCACAAACAGAGATGGGGGTGGACATACTACATTTGTATTGGATCTCTGGATACACTGGCGTCATTGGCAAGGCGGAGGCAGACAGACTCGCTAAGAAAGGAGGGAGGGACTGTGAATCATCCCTTGGAGTCACCACAAACAGAGGACACAAAAATGTTTCCCAGCTAACCAAGAAAGCTGCTGTCTATTCCAAAGCTGCGCATGATGCCACGGATTAGATAAGTTGACTGGTCATATGTACTTAGTTCTAGTTCTAGTGGTAATGCTATGGACCTTAGTCTCTGCGTGAAACGAGTACATTGCTTAGCCAGTCTAGACTAACCCAACTAATTTTCCATCGATTTTAATAAATAATACAGTAGAGTCCCATTCATCCGAGCTGGTCAGGACCAAGCCACTTCTGACATATAAATCCTGAAACGTCGTTTACTTTTTCCAAAATTACACTGCGAAAAGAGTTTAGTTACGTCAACTAAATATGATTTTTCTCAACACATGACTTTTCTGGGCGTAACTTCTCTTTACAGCGATAGCGGATATTCGGGACTTGGATAATCGAAACTAGTTTAGCTTAAAATGAACTATACTTTTCAAGAAATGGATGACAGAGAAATGGGGGGAAAATACATAAATCGGAGTATACTTGAAATTAATAAAAAACAAATTTACATTTTGACTATAAGCTGACTTCTAAATTTAAGATATTTCTGTTTTGAACTTCATAATTTAATCATAAAAACTATTTTATGATATACATATATTTTTTTCGATAAAGATTGATCGCTATGTTTGAATTTTTATTTTTTCGATAAATTTTTGATCATTACTTTTGATTTTTATTTTTTTTGATCATTTCATAACCGTTAGTTTTAGATTTAATATTTTGGATCATAAAAATCGGTCATAAAAATGCAGCTTTCATTATAACGGTCAAAATTTATCAAAAAAAAAAAATAAAAATAAAAATAACGATTATTTTGATCGAACAAAATAAACATCACAAAATAACGATTAAATTTGAGCGCAAAAAATATAAATCAAAAATTCCAATTTTACACTGAATTAAAAACGAAACCTTGTTCTATAATGGTTATTTTCGGTCCCTGGTTTAAAAACTAAACCGAACCTTTCTGAGGGTTTCATTTTAAACAAAAATTATTAATAACTAAGATTTGCTAGTCTATGCCGCGAGTGTCTATTATTATCTCCTCCAATAACAAATCAAAAACAAGAAAACATAAAAATTTCTTATTAAACAGTCTTTACCCTAACATTTACCAGTTATTTATAAAATCACTCATCGTAGGTATATTTGCTATTTTAAGAAAAACTCACAAATACTCGTATAATATTTCAAAGTGGAAAAGAAGAAAAAAAAACACACCTGGTGCAAACAAAAGCGCTGCCGAATAATATAAATGATATAAAAATCTAGCCAGTAGTTTTTTCCACTACGCATACACATATGTGCGTATTAAATTTTTTTTTAAGTTGATATAAAAGAAAACTGTTAAGTGACTGCTTCTGCTGCTAAGCATCATAAAATTGCCTATTTTTTAGTTTTTTGATTTGTTGCTTTTTGAATACGTACAAACCATCTTCAACTTAACACATTTTGCCTATAAATTTTGTATTTAAAATTTTGAAATTTCACGTCAGTTGCAAACTATAAGATTTTCAGGCTTTCAGAAATATGCTATGGCTGATCAATTAAAGACATTCATTTACATAAACATATGCATCTACATACATAAGTGCTACTTGAGAAATTATAGAAGAGTTAAAATTGGACGCACTGAATATGCACTTGCTACACATTTTAGTTGTTTAAATATAGTACATTTGTAGAATTGTACATGCACACATAAATATGAACGTACCATTGTAATTTTAATTTTTATGTTTTATTATTTTTTCAAATCAAAGGTGTTGCAGATATGCAGCGCGAACTAAAAAAAAAAATCATAAACACCACAGTCATAAATTTGATATTTTTATCGGATATGTTGGCGTAGAGTTTAAGGTGTTTTGTTGTTGTTGCTACTTTCCGGTTGTGCTCGTGTTAATTGTAAGGCTTTCTGCTTTGTTCATTAGCTACTTTGCTTGTTTATCTTAAGCTGCTTAGTTGTTCAAAAAATGTATGAATTGATTTTTATCATTTGATTTGTGAGCATTTGCAAAAATATGAAGAAGCTTTTAAAATTCTTGCTTAATGAGTTTTCGATATATTTAGCGTTGGTTATTGGTGGATGTGCAATAGAAAGTGCGAATGTTTTACGCGATATGCATATTCGCAGTTTTAGTATATGTACTTATATATATGTAAGTACGGTGACCGTTCGTGCCGATTTTGGCGGGACAGTACCGATTTTAAGAAAATTTTCCCGCTGAATATTAAAAAAAAAAATCGGGACGTATAAGGGTCCTGATTTTTCATAACTGTACCGATTAAGTCCCGATTTTCACGGTTTTCCTTATTAATTTAATAGGAGTATCCGTGAACTCTGGCCCAAAAACAATTTTTCTGAGCCATAAACGTAATTTAATTTAAAAATTCAAAAAAAAATAGATACTATTATTATCCCGTTTTTGGGCTAGGCTTAAAAATTGCGGAATGAGCGACACTTTTTTAGGTTTTTTTTTACATAATATGTACATTAAAAATTTGCAAGAAATTTTATAGGAATACGGTTCTGAAAATTTTGTCTATCTCATATTTCAAGTATTTTAAAATGAAAATTTTCACCAAAAAAATGGTATCAGTCGGTCAGCAACGTTGTATATTTTCAAAAAGCGATATCTCAAAAACGGCTGAACAAAAAAAAAATCAGGGGCGTCTCTATTAACTAGTACTATAACATAAAAAATTATGAAAACAAGTAATTTTAAGCAAAACACAAAATCGACTTCAATTCTTATATAAAAAATTTTTCATGATCCAATGATCGGATCTAAACTAGATTAGTATGGGACCACCTTTGAGACACTACGTGCTCCAAAGTTATGCGGTTACAAACATAAAAAAAAAAAAATATTCCGACGGTTAAAAATCAAAATCAGAGATACAAAAGCCAAATGGGGTCCGAATTGAGCTGGAATACAGATGCGTTCAACTAATTAGCACCGAAATTCAAAATGATATTGTTTTACCTTATGTTTATTTATGTATTTATTTTTGATAATTTTTATTTAAAATATAATTCAATCTATAACAGAAACCATATTAATAAAAGTTTCAAAGCTTGCACGAATTTCAAAAAAATTAAACAAACTTCAAAAAATTGTCAACAAAATTTAAAAAAATTTTACTAGAATATTTAGAAAATTTTCGGTTATCCAGTTTTGTAGCCCACTAAAGTTTAGTGCAGGTTTCAAGTCGCTAAAGATTATCGTTGATTTTTTAGAATTTTTTTCAATGACCAAAATCTATTTTTATATGGAAAAAAATCATAACATATTTACCATGGCATAACTTAACTCAAAATTACATTACATTACATATCTAACACTAAAAACAGTTCAAAAATATAAATGCATAAAAACAAAAATATGTAGCCAAAATGAGATCCTACTTAAATGACAGAGGAAGCTGAGTTTCTGGTCAGATAACCATGTGCTTAGTATTAATACCTCAGACAGAGCTTATCCTATTTACAAAGAGAAACAAAATACCACAATTCAAACTACCGTCGCTAGACGGCAAGACCTCCTCATTATCCCGCAGAATAAAGTATCTTGGCAATGTCGGATATCGTAGGCAGAAAGCCTACTTAGCATACTACCCTTGCAAAAGAATTTTCAGCAGAAACTGGGGACTAAAACCGAAACTTGTGATGTGGATGTATACCGCGATCATTAGACTAATCCTAGCATACGGCGCTTTGGTCTGGTGACCCGGACTAAGCAAGTAATATAATGTCAGCAAACTAAGAAGCATACAAAGGGCACAAGCGCAGGAGTAACAGGTGCACTAAGATCCTGCGCGACAGAAGCGCTAAATGCTATCCTCAGATCCTTTTGATCTTCACCTCAAAGAATTGTCTATGAAATCGGCGGTCAGACTCAGAGAGTCAGGCCTTTGGGCGACTAGACACTGCCGACATGGGATGATCATAAATTAAATGCAATAAAGTAGGACGACAGACTACATATCGTCGCTCGAATAAAGAAACAGTGTAAATGCCACATACACTATTATTCGATAATTGCACCATTGGATAGACAATCCTTTAATCTATTAGAAAAATCTTTAGTTTTCTTAAATATCTCTTTGGCTCACTAATTTATTCCCGAAAGACGAAATTGTATTTGTATGGTTTGTAATGGTTTATAAAAACTTCCAATTGGTTTTTCTCAAAACTATACTTTTCATGTTACACTATTTCATTATTCCAGCGACGATATGTGGTAGGCAATTTGGACGCCAGCTGTAATGTGCAAGTGTTATTCTAATCCAACTGGAGAAGAGACCGAGTGGCCGAGCGAGAGGCTAAATCTCTATACACCAACGGATTCTAGATGGATTGCGGTGTGGGAGTCTACTCCGAGGAACGCGGTGTTGCTCTGTCTCTGCAATTGGAAAATGATACAGGTATCTTCCAAGCGGAAGACCGTACATTAAAATTTACGTCACAGCTTTAAATCTCCTCTATCACAAGTGCTGTTGCAACATATTTAGCCTGCGCACACAGTGTGGCATAATATGCGCAATTTTTGTAAACCTTGCAGGAACTACATTAAAGAAAATTAACCGTAAATCTTTTCCCCAATTTAAGTTGGAGAGAAAATTTGTGACATATCTGTATATAGCTTAGGTTAGGTCTGATCAACAAGATCTCGAATAGGTAGACTGCTAACTGTTCACTAGTTTAGCCAAGACTATGGAAACTTAGACTTAAATCCTAATCGAAATGAGCCTGTTCTGCAAAAGGTTCTAGTTTTTTTGGTACTAGCGCTAACTGGGACGCGTGAGATAGTGTAGGACAATGGGCCTCATGCGCAAAAAGTGAGATTCAGCTGAGACTCCATTTTTGCACTAATGGTGTGAGCTCAATCGCAAGAATTTGTATTGAAGGTCGATTAGGAACTTAAGCTCACTTTTTATGCCCCCAAATGTCTCGTAAATACCCCAACTAATATGCTAGTGCCTGAATGGGGCTTCTGGGCAAACTTAAACTTACTTATTATCTATTAAGCATTTTTAAATAAAAGCCTTAAGATCACAAATTTCTATAGATTCTATAGATAGATTATAGTCTCCGTCAATCTATTTATTTAAAAATTTGCAAAAATTTTTGACTTTTCGCCCATTTTTCTTCGCCAAAATCCGTACCCTTCCCCATCATAAATCGTTTTTAAATGTTTAACGCTATGTGCGCGCAGCTGTGACGTGAAAAACTATAATTTAATATACTTATTTATGTAGTTAAAATAAACACATTTTAAATGAAATAACAATAAAACCAACTGCTTGTGTTCGCTAAAAATAACCAATGGGACAACAGGCAATTTTTCTATTTTGGTAAGAGTAGACAGACAACAAGCAAACATTTTCAATATAGTGGGGCATGTGTACGAATTATGGTTATGTGGGTGTGTGCGTGCGTTGGTGGGTGGGTGGATGAGTTCGGGCATCTTTAACAGCCAACAAGATACCAGCGATGGGAAGGCAGCCACCCAGCAGCTACAACAACTACAGTAGTTGGCAACAGTGGCGCACGGTGGCCAGCCTGGCTGTCGTGATGCTGGCCAAACCAACTCTTCTGTCATAAATTTCAATTAATTGCCATGAAAATGACTATTTTTAATGCAAAAAAAAACATTTAATATCCTCCCGTGTCAGGCTAAAGTGGAAATAGTATGCTTAGGTGCATACATACCCACAGACATTTTTGTGACGCTGCGGTGATCTTTTGGCCACTTAAGCAGCAGCTGCTTTAAAATTTCTTTTTCTGCCGCAAACTGCGCTCGTAAAACGCATTGCTTACCAATATACGAGTGCATATGTAAAATGTGCTTGTGCTAGTGTTTACTTATGAATTGCCTCTCTATTTCACGCCATCAATGCTATCGCTTACAAAACAACAACAAAAAATATACATATTCAGCACATTTCCCACCCATGCACCCCCGCAGGTGCAGCAGATCACCAGCCACCGATCATATTTATCGACTGTAGTGGCAATGACAACAGCAGCAGCAATAATAATTTGCCGCCCACCAGCAGCCATTGCGACTCAGTCATATCCATAAATGTTGTTGCTGTAATTTATGCGCAATTTCATTTTTTTCTCTTGTAGAATTTTTATGTCTCATTTTTGTAGTTGTTGCTTTTCGTTCTTGGTTTTTCCTCATCATATTTTCTGCATTTCATTAATAAATTCACAGTTATGTCATTCATTATTCTCACGCATGTACAAGTATGCACTTTATGCGACCGATCAAACTTACACACACACACCCACACCCACACCTACATGCATTTGCATAAATTATGCGTACCACCAGTTGATGTCAAATTTATCAGATGAAATGTGTAGGGGGGGATTTCAATGAAAAATTTTCGCATCGTCAAATGCAAAAAGTAATGTATGGAAGTGGACTATGGCATATTGACAACAACAGCAACGGTCATAAGTCATAAAAGTGGGAAAGTACAGTGTGCCAGATGAATTTTGAGTAGGGGAAAAATATTTAAGAAAGAAAATGTAACTACTATGAATAATTATAGCTTTAGATGCTGATTAAGATAGCAAATTGGAAAAAAAGTTTATAAAAAGATTAAATAGAATATCTAATATAAAAAAAAAATTAATAGGCAAAACATTGAAATTAAAAAGAGAGGTAATAAAAATAAATCAAAGAGTAGTAAAGTAGGAAACTATTTTTTATTTCACCGTTAAAAAAATATAAAAAAATTTGACAAACTCAAATATATTCATACTCAATAAAATATAAGTTTAGTCAACAAAAAAAATTAAATAAAACTCCTATTTAACTATTATTTTTTAATAAATTTTTTCTGATTTAAATATCTCAACAAAGGAAAAGCAACAAAAATTGAATCATATTAAAAAAAATAAAAATAAATCAAAACTTTTGTCAATTAAAACTAAAAACCAAATAAAGTTCCTATTTAATTATCGTTTTATCAATTAAATTTTTTTCGTTTTTTTCTTATTTAAATTTTTTCGTTTTTAAAGTTACACACTGCCGGTATTCCGAAGAAAAAATTTCATGAACTGAGAAACTAATTAAAAGAATAAAAATAATTAAGTTAAAAAAAGGTTTAAACTAAAAATATTTAAAAAAATGTATACGAAAAACTGAGAAAATAAAAAAAGTTCAAAAAAAATCAAAACCAAGTAAACATTTTTTTTATAAAAATATAAAACCAAATTGAAAAAAAAATAAAAATGTTGCCAACTAAACAATTTTATAAAATCTCTCGGTTTTTTATTTCAAATTTTCGCACTTTGAAATATTAACACCGCGGTATTCTGAAAAAATCTTACTCAGGAACGAAAAGATTCATTAAAATAAAACCAATAAATAAAACTAATTATTTAAAAAAGTAAAAATGTAAAAGTTACAAAAAAATGAAAACTAAAAACTAAAAATTGAGATACTGAATTTAGAAAAACAAATCGAAACAAAGTAAAAAAGGTAACGCTTTTTCAGTTCAACTAAAAAAAAACAAAAAAAAAATTATAAAATTAAAATATATTCAACAATTTTATTGAGCTTGAGACCTTTTTTATGAAAATTTTAGTGAAAAAACCACAATTTAATTTCTTCACTAAAATTTTCATTAAAAACGGCTTCAAGCTCTTTAAAATATTTGAATATAATTGTTATAAGGCCGTAAATAATAAAAATAAATATAATGAAAATATATATACATACCCAAATAATATACAAATTTAATAATAATAATAGATTGGCGCTTACACATATGTTAGTGTTTGGCCGAACTTCTCCACGAGCTTTAGTCCACTAAAAAAAATAAAAACTTAATCAAGTTGCTATTTCTATGGGTTTTTCTAATTTTAATTTTTTTATTTATAAGACAGTTGAGAATTGCTGTTACAGTCCTTCTACTGCACATCACATTTCTGGAATATTCGAGGCCCTTTCAATAACTCCACCAGTCTCATTCAGCTCCTACCTTATATCTACCTATTCCCGGAACCTCATCAGGAGGGAAATGGAAGTGAGAGGTTAAGGTTTTCAAACCATTACGCTCATATAAGCAGACAGCTGAAGAGCATAATTATACTGAGATAGTTCTACCTCATCGCAACTTTTCATGCAGCTTTTTCAGTAAGGAATTCAATCAGACAGTGGGTGCTTAGACTCCCATCAGTCACGATAAGCTTTGTTTAGCTATAGGAACTTCTTAGACTACCTCCAACTCAATTATTTCCACACCAGAACAAATATAACCAATGGATATAGAGAATTATACGGAAAAATCTGATCCTCAGAAATTTTAGGAGGAATTCATCTTGAAATCTCTTTTATTTCTTCTCTTTTCATGCAATTGTAATGGTTCTAAGGGTTTTAAGAGAGGTTTTCCCATATTTTTCGAGTCTAGCGTGAAGGTTTTCTCAATGAGTGATAATGAACTTGTAAGGTTTCAGGTGGTAATTTTTTTGGGGTCATGGAAATATTAAATGCAATGAAATACCAAGAAACTGTGCATTGCATGAATCGCCTAGCCGGCATACCCTTAAACTAATTTTTAAAAACATGAACCTGGCATCGGTCAATACTATTTTAGAACTACTCTTGGACTGAGTAGCGTCGAAGGAACTGTTGAGTATAACAAACACGCAACTATCGATATTTATGACTTTATGAAGTAAATATTTGTATGTAAAGATATGCGAATATTCTTTAATGATTGTGCCGATCATGTCAACTGAACCTAAGATCTAAAATAACTTAATGAAAACTATTTTTAAATGCCAGCAAAAAAAATTGTCCCCAACAATGCAGCGCTCGGCACCACTCATTCATAAGCATAGAAAATGTTTGCCACGAAGCATTTATAGGAATTACAAACAAATTAGAAGCAAACGCAATGGGCAGAACGCATGTAGAAGTTAATGTGCACATTTTTCTATAACCTTTTTGTTTTTACTTGTATGTGTGTAGAAAAAGACTTTTCATTGCATTCACGCACATAATATTGATATGCTGCGTTTGCATTTGACTTGGTGAAAATTGAAAAATGTTTGCTGACAATTTTGCATCCAAGCGAAGCGTCCGTCGCAACGCAGCAAAACATTCGCCCAGCGCAAATGTGGGAGCAAAAGGCGGCGGGCAACAGGCAGCCACCGACAAGCAATGTGTTGCATTTGACTGAGCGTAGAACGAGAATGTTGCAGCAATTAAAAGCGCGCAACAGCAGACTGTTGTTATTCAATTGCTCACTGTGTCAATCTTTAGTTTATTTAGTCGTTGGTTTGTTGTTGGTTTTATTTTTTTTTTGTTACAAATTAATGACTTAATTTTAGTGAAATTCGTAATTGCAGACATTTCATTCATTTGCATACAAATACAAATTCGAATTTAGCTGTTGTTGACTGAAGATTGCCTGTCTGCTGTTTGGCCCCTGTTCGACACTGTAGAGCACTTATAAACATCTGTGTTAATAATATTAATTTATTCAGTTTTAAATGTCGTCTTGTCTGCTCTGTGGTTATTAATATTGTCAATTCAGTTGTTCAATCCGTCAGAGTTTCATTGCACTATTTTCCTGAATACAGTAATTATATATAGATTTTTGCTTTTTTGAAATGTCAACCGTCGCACAGAAACAGGACTTTTTTCAAATATGTATCTGTGTACCAACAGCACCTATAGCGCATATACATATCCGTGTGAGATATAGCCAGCAAAAAATTAGACTTTTTCACATATATATAAACTCTGGCGCCATCTAGTGGGTCTAGTTTTTATACAAATTTTTTCTTAATGTACACGAGGGTGATCAAAAAAACTAACCTAACGAATTTTTGGCCTTAAAAGGACCGATGAATTTACTGAGAAGAAAATTCTCCCATTTGGAAAACTTGGTACTTCAATTTTAAAAGGTGTCAGTGGGCATTTGAAACTTTCCATGTAAATAAAATGCATTTTTTTCATTTAGAATGCTATAACTATGGGACTGTTTGGGGGGAAAAAATATCTAGGCATATTTTTGTAGAGCATTAAATTCTAAAATTCTCTCCGGCCATATATAAGAATGATTTTTACCAACACATCGACTTCAGCGCCATCTAGCGATTACATTTATTTTAAATATGATTTTTCATCCCCTGTGGCCAATTTAAGGTTTAAATTTCAGCTAAATTGCACTATAAATACGATTTCAAAAGTATTTCGAGTCAAACGCCAACTAGTGGATCGACAAGTAGCCGTAGCCTATGTTCAGACCACGAGTTTTGGAAAAAAAACCGTCAAATACGGTGAGTAGTTTTTGAGGCAAATTGAGTATCATTTCATGGATTGAAATTAACTTGACTGGTGGCAGCATTATTAGAAAATGTTTCTCAACGTACGTTGATTAACTACAAAACCTGTTGTCTTAAACGGTTATCAATATTTTTAGTTTGCAGTTCTCAAGAAACCAATGCTCGCATACGGAGCGTTTCACGTCAAGGGGCTATCCGATGGTCCTATGTGTTATTCCAAAAAATTTTCCATTTTCACGGTGATAATTCAAAAAGAAAATTTATTTTTATTTTTTCTCAATGACGGCCATTTCAAATAGTGAGGTTGTTCACGCTTGCATGTTTTTCAGCTTATGTGGTTATGTTTTTTATTCAATTTACAACAATAAAATACACTACATAATAATTATTTTTAGCCAGATAACTTGATAACCAGACAATCGAAAAAACCTCAACCCCCCCGAGAGACGAGCTTTGTTAAGATAGAGGTCATTATAACGAAGAAGGGCATCTTTTTTCCCATATGTATTTATTTCTTCTGCTGGAAACTAAGCTTTAGATATCTAGGTCGTTTTAATTTGGGTCTATACCTCAGGAACCGATCGAGCTACAAAGAGAGTGAAAGCAAGGCTGAATATGGAGATGAAGACGAAACCGAAGGCGAATTTCTTGCAATTGAAAAAACACGCAACATTACCATCTTCCTTCGCACTTTCATACAAGTGCCTTTGATT
>NW_023458562.1:26394656-26409325 GCF_013731165.1 Rhagoletis pomonella
GAAGAGCGGCAGCTGTATCAGCTCTATGTACTTCAATTACTACCCGGTTCCATCACATGTTATCTTTTAAATACTCTGCTGGTCGCCTTAATTTTCAAGAGAATCTCTGATCCTCATGCCTTTGAAATGCTGAGAGCAGATACTTTTCTCTTTTAACAATTCTTTAAAAATCTCTGGTGACGAACTTTCTTTATATCTACGAATGGATAATGGATGGAAATGGATTGCAGAGCGCATCACAACACCATTGCGAGTGAATCTCAATAAATCGCAACATAAACAAGCGAATATAAATAAGCAAGCAAATATAGGTATATGTATGTAGTATATGTACATTAGACTGCGCCACCTTACAAGCAAGCAAAAAAAGTTCACCGCAATTTTAAAGTATTTTCGAAAAATGATTTTTTTTAGCCGAATCTAAGTGTCGCCTTTTGGAAAGTGTATTCCGATGACACCTACATACATACAAACGTTCGGCAATAAGACTTAACTTATACTGGAATAAACGAAATATGTACTTCATGCGCAAAACTTTAATGATTTCTGGTGAGCTTTAATTTACTGGCATTAGGAAAGTACGTTAGGGTGATAACGAGATCTGGTTGGTAAGAAACTGCCTCACAAAACCACTTCAGATTCGAAGGTGTTCGCCGAAGTAGTTTTTTCTGGTACACTCTAATGCGCACATGTATGTATGTGCAAGTGCGCTGGTAATTGATCATCACAGCGAAATTCTACGCTACTTATTGCCACATTTCCAATATGAACTATAGAAGTTTATACGAATTTATCGAAGAATGTAATTAGCACGATGGCTAGCTAGCAAAGCTAAATAAAAAATTCATATGAAAATTTAAAATTTATAAGGAATTTTTTTATGCACATAAATATTTATATATTTACATACATAAATATGCATCTGCATGCACGCATTAAATAAACTCTATCACATACTACACGCATACTGCAATGACGTTTTTCGCTGCGCTGTGGCGGCTGGCGGCAGTCTTCAGTCGCGGTACTGGGCGGCGCGGTTCAGATTCTATTTTCATGTGAAATTGAAATGAATAAACCGAAACGTGAAATGAAAATGTGGAAAGAAATACTTTGCGTTGGTATTTTCATTACAGATACACAAGAAACTGAAAACAGATCCAAGAATATCTCAAATCACCAAACAAGCAACAACAACCATAATAAAAAAAAGTGTAAGCACAACAAAAATATTAAATGGCGGAACTATCGATATACTAGATATTTGTATGTTTTTGTGCGTATATACTAGGGATGTTTCGAATGTCAGATTTTTCACATTCGCGAAGGCGAATGCGTATATTCGGAATGCGAATGCGAATGATAGGAATAGCATTAAAAAAGCTATAATCAACTTAGTCAACGTTTTTATTACTTAAACATTTTGTAAACGAGTGCTTAACCTATACAATGTTTTAATCTAGTAGTCAAAGGGGTCAAAAGGGGCATATTGTATTTCAAAAAAGTAATTTTTCTGCCTTTTCTCCCATGAGGCTCGTATACATACATATAAGGCCGACTGCACAATTGCTCACTTTGAACGCTAGCGGCTGGAACGCGCAAATATGTGCGGGCCAGATCTGTCAATTTGTCATATTTTAGTGCAGTTTTCCACCAATCGAGAGGATTTTCACCGAGATGAACTCGTTTTTCCTTCAAGATAGGCCTTGAATTAAGCTTTAATTTCATATTTTTTAATGACTCTAGCTTCTACATCCGAGCCTTTGCTTTCGCTGGAGGAATCTAAAATTATTTCTAGTTTGCTTATAAGACTGTTAGCAGTACTTGTTGAAGGCCCATCAATGTTGCTTAACCGTTTAGCGCCTGAAGCTAAAAGACGGCTATTGCCCGCTCCCTGGTTAGACAGACTTAGAGCCATTTCAACAATATTAGAGTGGACTCTCTGCCCATGTAAACATTCGTAACATTTGATGCGAATGCGAATGTCGAATGCCAATGTATAAAATGATGCGAATCATTCGCATAACGAATGCGAATGCAAATATTCGTAGCATCCCTGGTATGTACATACAAGACCGATACATATGTATATTTGTGTGTTTGAAATTTGTAATCGTAAGGGGAAACCAGCGCAGAAAATGTGTTGCAGTATGTGTATGCATTTATTTATACAACGTGTTAAAATGTATGCATAATTTATAGCGCACAACAATACCGATGAGTACCGCCAAAAGTTTATCTGAGTTGTTTATGCTGAAAAGAAATTTTATACACAAAGAGTTTGTATGCATATACATACATAGTATGTTATGTAATATTCAATATGTAAAAATATACGAAAAACTAAAAAAAAAAAACAATTTAAAAAGTTAAAAAGCAAAGAAAAATATAATTAAAAAATTAAGACAAAGAAACTGTAAATAAAAAATTAAAAATTTAAACCAAAAATATAATTAAAAAACTATAGGATATAAAATAAATATCAAAAAATAAATATACAGATGTATTTATACACTGTATGTATATTTATGCACATATGTACATATCTATACATATGTATGTATAATAAATACAACGCTGTGAATGTTGCGCTGAAGTCAAGTTATTTATAAAGGTCGTATTTATGAACCGATTTTGTTAAAATTCAAAATGTATGTTGATTCTATGATGAAAAACAAACAAAAACTCCCTAATTGGCGCTGGAATCGAGTTATTTAGAAAATCTGCATTTATGATCCGATCAGGATCAAATTCATAATGTAAACTACATGCATGATGCAAGATACTTTCGCAAAAAATTGTGGCGATAGCTGGCGCTAAGGTCGTGGCATTTCAAAATCCCATATATGTGGTCTGCTTTTGCTCTATTTTTATGTTATACGAATTTACTTTTTAGATGGCTAAATTAAGGTTGCGGGTAAGTATCTTCTAAGGGAGACAGGCAGCCCTCAAAGCTTTACACTCACATATAGACAATAACACAGACAGTTCCCCTACTCAATTCCCTACATCTCTGATCGAGAAAGCCAAGATTTATAGGAACTAATTAATATACATATACATATACATATATAGGAATTTAAAAAGGGACGAATTAGCAAGGAAAGATTTAATAGCATCCTTCCAAGAAAGAACACAGTACGTCTGTGCATATATCAGTGGCCCCATTTGAACGATATTTAAGAGATCACACGGCACAGTTAGCCAGTGAACGCACTGAGAAAAACTCAATCAAAAATTGGTTAATATTACCAAATTCAAACTTGAAAAGCAATCAATGGGATTTTTGCTTCATAATAGCAATGATATTTTCAACAATGATTTGGTAATAATAACCACACATTTACATTACATTAACCAAACTTTCGGTTGTAGATTTTTTCGTTTGAATACGGTTATGTTCTGCACTTCACAGATGCTTTTTCATAATTCGTAGATTCAAAATCAAAATTTTTTATTATAAATTTAACACGTTTACACTGACGGGATTTGAACCCGCATCTTCTAAAAGTTAGCAAGTAACAGTAAGCATCCATGCATACTCAGCTACAGCCGCTTTATAAATGTGTCTTCAAATGTTCAACTTTAATGAATTTTCTTCGCCGTTTGATTTGGTTCTGCACTTTACGGACGCTTTTTCGTAATTAAGAAAAACCGAAAACAGGAAAAAAAATAAAAAAATTATGTTATGCCACTGACGGCATTCGTATTCGAAACTGTTGGAAGCCAACAAATAACAACAAGCTCTACTGCACGTTCAGCTACAGCCAGACATACGAATTCGTTCAACTTGAATAACATTTCTTACAATCGGTGTATTTACAATGAAAAAAAACCATAACTTGGCTGAAAAAAACCTTTGTACTTTTGGCTCAGTGCGGGCATAATGCCGCGCAGCCTTGTGTTTTGGCCTTCCGCGTCTGTCTGTGTGTCTGCGCCTTCCGGATCATGGACAGGTCCAGCTCCAGTTTAACCGCTAGTTTGGTAGCATGTAGGATTTGTTAAGATCGAGCTTCACGCAGATATTCACCGAGTACCGAGCACTCCCCATGCCCTCACGCCAGCCTCTATCTCAATAGTGGCTTTGAAGTTCGTCCCAAAGTACAAATTCAGGATCATATAGTCAATCCGTCCGAGTAAAGTGGACGCTATCGTACTTTGTCCGCAGGACCTGCACACAAAGCAGTAGCATAAGCCTGACAGCATTTTAGACGCTATATTCTTGGCCGAAAGGTCCGTCGGCAAAAGATGCAGTAAGGTGTAAGCGCCCTTGTCATGCCGATGGTTAATAGCCTATATGAGCAAATCTCACGAGTTGTTACATTTTTCGACAAAAACGTGTTTTTGGCCGAAAGTGGAGACACACTTATCTTAGAAAATTCAATATCTTCGGTTTTCAATGCGAAATTGTATTTAGTACATAAATGAAATTTTGAAAAAGATCTACTAAAAAAGTAAAAAACAACCACTCGTGCTCATATTTATACCCGTAGTTGCGTATGTAACGTATACGCCCCGTAGCACCGTAACCAAAAAGCCATATTATTTAAAAGTAATTAAATATTGGCATCGGAGATTTTTACGCAGTATTCCTTATGCACATATACATTACTTTCTTCATGTATTTACCAATTTTAGAATTAATTTCGAGTTGTCCAATAAAAATTGTAAATTTTAGTTTCTCAAATCAGTCACCTTTTACTCAATGTAATTTTTTATTTGGTGACACACTAGTTTTATTACACTATTTAGATTCGTTCGTTTTGGCAAGAACATTTTCGTCGTTTTATTTGAACATTTTAAAGTATCTAAAATTATTAAAATTAAAAAATTTAAAAATTGCTGCGAAAGATATTCATGCGATTGTAATTTTTTTGAGTGACAATGAAAAAATTAGTAATTTCGGTACTTTTTCGCCTAAATAAACGTTTTAAGGTTAAAATTAGTCAAATACTTGATTTATTTCTTATTGTACTTGTTTCGGGAACTCCATTGCTTGAGACATATGCAAGAATAATATTATGTATAGCGTTTTTTTTTGGCGAGAGAAGTGACACCAAAAGAACCACTCGTAGGATTTGCTCATGTGCACATTCTGTTCTTCTCCATTGCTCTCCACCAAACCAATACCCCATGGAACAGTATCGGTTTGAATAAAATGATAAGAAAAATAAAAATTTTTAAAAATGTAAGCTCTAAAAAGCCCCTCCCAATGATAATGGCTGACACAAACGGAACGAGTACCACGATTCACGGATATACTGCTGGAATGTCTGCCTTTATCCTAATTATAATTTAGGAGTACGAATCGACGGTGGTTAAATTCGAAAAAAGTAGTTCCATGAGAGATAGGAAAATGATGTAGCGCATACGTCGACAGTTGAGTAAAAATTATACTTCGCCACTTGAACATCAAAGTGGAAAAACAAAGTGTGCATGGTCGAACAGTGTCCGAGTTCAGCCTTTACGAGAATACTCGCGGTAACAAAGAAATGGATTATTTATATCGGAGAGGATCGAAACATCCAAAAAAATTACTTTGGTACCCGCTGATCAAAATACAAAAAATCAAGCTAAACCAATCGTAATACGACGACAGGTACATTTCGAGAAACCGACATCGACTCGGACCAAGGTCCGCAACAAGCAACTCAGTAACGTCCGGATATAAATTAGCAGTGGAATTTAACCTTCCATTATTCTGGTACGGCTGAGAAAAGGCCATTGGATTCTGTAGACTGCGCATATACAATTGCTACGACGAAGAGTATCAATTTGGATCGTCATGCTCCAGGGGAAAATATTCTTCCACTCGGCCCCATGAAGTTGGTCTGAGCAACTGGCGAGACTCAAGTAAGAAGAAGAACTCAGTACTTAGTATTTTTTTTGGCATTGAGAGAACGAAATTACTACCTTTAAATTATTAAAAAAAAAAAAACAATTTTCCCCTCTCGCCGCATATTCATAGTGTTTCATCACTTTTCAAGTCCCAAATTTACTCCCACCTTTCGATTTCCGAAGCCATCGAATAACTATGGGGCATAAGCAAATGAAAACAGATACTTTTCTCATACACTAATGCGGTAGATACATGTGTGTATGTATTTAATATAAATAAAGATCAGCGTATAATACGAGAATAATCGTACATCGGAGAGTGAGAGAGTTGGCATAAAATGAATACGATCTGGTGATTTGTATGCGCTTAAGCGATTCTCGCTTGCTGCTGCATCATACGATCCGTTCTAGTATGACCCCTCAAAGAAGAACAACACCACGACTTTGCTGCAAAGTGTGGCAATTGGGGAGCAGTTGAGCAGCGAGCGTTGAGCGACAAGAGACGGAGATTGTGTAATTTTAGAATTCTGTGTAATAAGTGCATACATATGTTTGTACATACATATATGCGAGATTTATTTTCGTAAAAGTGTTTTCATTCAAGCAAGCGTAATTGCAAACCATAAGAAATGAAATAAAAACCAATAAAAGAAATCGAAAGCGAAAAATATGAACGAAATAAAATCTACAAGAATGCAAAAAAACCAGAATTAAAAAAAAAATTACTTAGCAGCCAATTTCACGAAAGCAATTTAGGGGAAAAATTATTTTAATTTTTTGAATTTTATTTGGAAATTGTCAGAAAATAAAAAATAATTTACAGTTCAAATTGCTGATGAAACTGGCTATAAGTTTCCAAAACTTATTTAAAAAAGTGGTCTTCTTTATCGTTTCTACCTTTCAGCGTTATAATAAAAAAATGTTTATGGCAAGAATTTCATTTTTATTTCCTTGTAAAATATTTATGCAATTTTTTGTTCATAGTTTCAGGTTTTTATGTATACATGTACATATATACTTTGTTTCTTTTCCAAACTAAATTATATAATAAATCTATCAAAATTTTCCGGTGTTAAAATCAATATTTGCTTGTTTTTTATTTGTTTTAAGAAATGAAAAATCATATTTATCTGCCAACTCAAGGAAAATTGCTTGCTTTGATAAAAAATTAAGTGTAATTACTCAGCATGTTGCCTTTTTAATGAGCTGTAAGAAAAATAATGCCCTAAATTTATGGGCGGAAGTGCGCTGGCAATAAAAAGTTTAATTTGATTGCCATAATGGCAAATAAAAAAATTAATTCATGGATTCTTCAAATTTTGAAACAATAAGTTTACGGAGTTTTTTCTGCTGTAATAATGGCAAAAGCGTAATCACTGGATTTTCGTAATTAAAAAGAAATATATATTTATAAAACTTAATTTTTATCCAATGTATTAAAAGTTAAAGCTATGGACCGAAATGTCGATAAAACTTTCTAGACATGCTTCCCAACCTTATCAATTTTTTTTTCCTTTCGGCATATGCATATCGAACGAATGCACATCATATTATGTATATTAGAGTGCCTCACCAAGAATTGAGGATTATCTTTATCTTTAGACTTCCACCAAAATATGTAGAAAAAATATTAAAATTTACGTGAATTGGTCCATTTGGAAAATTCCTCCAAAAATGTCACTATTTTGATTTCGTTGATAAAATTCGTAAAAATTGTATGCAGACCTTTTGAGTTTAAATTCTTCTATCGTCCGATTTTATAGAAAAAAATATTTTCAAAACCTCAATTTATTTAGAAAAAATTCAGTATTTGGAGCTATTTTCAAATCGGTCCAGCTCTAGTCAATCCTATTATTTTTTCGAAATATTTTGGCGGAAGTCTGAAAATATAATACATTTTGAAACTCCGATGGAAAAACAGTACCAAACTTTTTTTTTGTATGGAGATTGATGTAATGTACATACATAGGTGTATGGATATGGGATATGGGACGCTCCTGCTTTCTTGTCTCGATGTGTCTTAAATGTACATGTTAAAAATTTCTATGCATTTCAAAATATTTCAATTTCCTACCTAATTTCATATATACATAATATCGAGCCCTAACCGCCAAAATAACGTAAGCGACATTTTTTTCAAAATTTTCTTTTTGATGCAGAAATGTATCTAGATGGTCAGGAATATTTCTGCATTAAAAAGAAAATTTTGAAAAAAAAATGTCGCTTACGTTATTTTGGCGGTTAGGGCTCGATATGTATTACATATGAATGTATGCTTGAATTTTCATATTTTTAGTCAACAGGGCGAGTGGTTTTCCATTTACTTAACTAAACGATTTTTCTCATTAACATCTGTATATTAGGGCGGGGCAATTTGTATGAGGGATTTTTTTTGGAAAAGTCAATATGGGCAAATCCGAGCAATAGTCAACCAAAAACGAAAAAAATACATGCAATTCCAACTCTTGCATTTGAGTTTCAAAAATGGCATTGTACGATATATATATAGTAATTTCACATTTCTTCTCACACTTATCTGATAAATCTGATTTGCCTTAAATACTGAACGCTTCTCTTAAAACGTAAAAAAATTTTAAAATGGTTCAGTGTTGCCTCTTCTGTTAGATGTTTTAAGAAAAATGCAAGTCTACAAAAGGATTGAGCATGTTTTTTACTAAAAAAGTTGAACACTTCTTAATGACACCACATCAAAATAAAACGTTGCTAAGGAAGAATACCTATTTTCGCAATTTGGCCAGCTCGAAATTGATTTAATACCCATAGTTTCTTCGGCGAATTCTCTTAGAATTTCAAGTCGAACACTTCTATGCCCAAAACACATTTTTCACAAAAATTGAACCAGCCTAATGTACATACATAATTATACGTAGGTATTTCACTTTTAATTAAGCATTTAGAATGCCTCGTTTTCGAAATTTCAAAACGAATAACCAAAATATTCAAATTATACGTATGTATGTGTGTATGTTCATACATACGTAAGCATTTGGTAATTTCTAAAAATGTAATACGAACCTTCTATTTATTGCTTACTTGTGTTGTGCTGAGTGAAATGATCTGCGTTATTTGAGATTTTTTAGCTGGCTGGTGGCCAATTGTGAAATACAACTAATTGGAATTTGCACGCTCGTGAGTGAAAATCGTGTGCAAAAGAGACATTTACATACAAATGAAAGAAAATTTGGAGAAAAATTAGTAGAGAGAGAGAGAGAGAGAGAGTTAACAAGAAAAGAAAGCTGAAGAGAACATAAAAATATGGAATCAAAATGTGGAGGATAACAAACGTAAGGCAGAATTTTGTAAAGTACGATGATGAAGTTGAAAGCATTTTGAATGAGAGCAAATAAAGTAGTGTTTTGCAGTTCCAAAAATTTTATCTAACTTTTATAATCGTTTTCTAAATCAAACTTATTTTTTCATAAGTTTAGCCTTGGAAACTAATACATTTTTTATTCTAATATTTTTTTTTCAGATTCTTTAGCAGCGCCAGCTCTACAAAAAACCACAATAATGCACTGCATCAATCGTTAACTGCATAACCGCTAAAAATGTGTTAAAGTATTTAAATTTTCAAAAAATAAAATCAAAATCAAAAAGTCTGATTTAAAAGTAATAAATTTAAATTAAAAAAAGGCGCACACACACACACACTAAGCAAAAAAAAAAATGCTGCAACATACCGCCACAGATTTCTATGACTTGGCCGCCGCCAATGCTGCTGTGCTGAGTGCGCGTCAAACGCCACCCTATAGTCCGACGGGTTTAATCGGCACAGCCGGACCGGGTCTCAGCAATAATAACAACAACAGTACAAGCAATAATAATTTGGATATGTTGGGGCACAATGGCAGCCTTATTGGTTCAGGCGGTGGAATTGGTGGTAGCATTGGACATATCGGCAATGGCAATGGCGGTAGCAATGGACGTGAAACTTTGCCCAGTTTTGGATTCACGCAAGAGCAGGTGGCTTGTGTTTGTGAGGTGAGTGAAGAATGGAATTGATTATGTACCTTGCATTCAGGGAACAAGTAGAGCCCAAGTGACAAGATTTTTATTACTATTTGTTTGTTTGTTTTTTTTTTGCTTCTCTCCAGGTCCTTCAACAGGCTGGCAACATCGAAAGACTGGGGCGATTTCTTTGGTCCCTGCCGCAATGTGATAAACTGCAATTGAATGAGTCTGTGCTGAAAGCAAAGGCCGTTGTTGCATTCCATCGTGGACAATATAAGGAATTATATCGTCTACTCGAGCATCATCAATTCTCACCACATAATCATGCGAAATTGCAAGCGCTGTGGTTGAAAGGTAAGCGAAGTGTTTAAAAAATTTACATGTAATTAACCCCTTCGGCAGCTAGAGGGCATTGAACAATTTTGAATTCAGAAAAAAACTTAGAATTTTAAAATTTTTAAATCTAAAATTATTATATATATTATTATAAAAGTTAAATTTTTAAAAATATAAAAAATGAGAAAAACAAAGATTAGAAAATAAAAATAAAATATAAATTTTATAACCTTAAACATTTTAATAAATATTTTTTTAATTTTTATATGGAAGTGTTGATTTTTTGCAGTTCATACATATCTATGTATGTATGTTCGTACATAGCTTAATTTTTTTTTATTTAGTTAAAAAATAACTTTTATAATTTTTTTTATTTTGCTGTTTTCTTTTATTTTCAATTTATTTAATAATTTTGTTTCAGTTTTTTAATAATTTGTTTTTGATTTATTAATTTTTTTTTAATTAAACGAAGTTCTGGGCTTAGGTAACTTGCCAAATTTTAAAAAGTAAGTTAGCTTATACTAAAGTAAACAAAAAGATAAAATGGGTATTCATTTAAACACGTAAATGCCCCGTAACCTCGTAAAACTCGTAAATAAACTGGTTTTCCATCCAAAATTAAGTTTACGAGGGTAACGTGGTTACGAGGCATTTACGCGTTTTGATGAATATCCCTTATATAAAAAAATAAAATTTGTTTACGAATAAATTCTGGACTGTTGCATCTGAAGCAATGAAAATAAACAAAAATATTTTGAAGTAAAATCATATATGTATGTACATACATATATCCTTTCGGTAAAAATTTATTACAAAAATTTAATTTTGTTAATTTCTGAAGATAAAAAAATATGTATTTCGAAGCAAAATAATTGCAATAAACATAAGTAATCACATAAATTTTTTGGTGAAATTGTCGGACTAAAGAAATGTAAAAGCAACAAAATTAAAAAGATATGCCTATTTTAACTTTTTCCCAAGATTTTTTAATAATTTAATATGTACATTATAGAAACTAGTAACTTATTTATAAAATTAAATTTTTTATTTACAATTCAAAAATATGCTTAAAATATGAATAAAAAAGTTTTTTCCATTCAGGTATGTTTTCAAAATTTTTTGAGATTAAGGAATTAAAAAAAAAAAATAATTTAAAAGCAAACCAAAAACCAAATTTCTTTAGAAAAATATATATCCCATGTACATATATATCTATGTTTTTACTTTTTGCACAAGATTTTTTTAATGTTGAAGATATGTAACTTACAAAACCGAATCAAAGTAAAATGGATGATTAAAAATTTATTTATTTATTATTTTTTTAAATAAATTTTCTTATCACTTTTATTTTGGCGTATTAATATTTCTTTCAATTGTGTGATAAAGCTTTGTACCACGATTTAATTTTAAATTTAAAAAGATGTTCAAAATTAATAAAGGAAAATATTTTTTTTTTAATTTATTTATTTATTTAGCGTTTAATTAATTTTTTATATACATTTGTCGTCAGCTGATTAAGTCAAATGAAATTTTGACTAGTTGTGGCTATTTTTCTTTTGTTTATTCAATGTTTATATTTTTTTTTATAAAAGTTTAGCACTTTGCCTAACCAGCGCCACATAAATCCTTATTTCGAACTTCGTATAAAAACTATGAAACTTCAATAAACTTTACTTACTTTAGTAACTACACCCAACATTTTTTTTTCTTTTTCCTTTTTATATCAAAGAATTTGATATGAAAATAATTAAATGCATAAACGTTTTTCTGAAAATGTTGATACGAGTAATATATTTGCATTAAAAAAGCGAACTATGAAGAAAGTAATGAAGGAATTAAAAAAAAAAAATTCAAAAACAATAATTCATTTTTTTATGTTTTTGTGAACCTGATTTTACCACAGCTCACACGCATTAGAAAGACGTAGACCAAAAAGCAATTAAACTTATTAAATTAAAATACTTTATAAAGGATATTATTTAAAATACCTATGCACACTCCAAATCCAGCACTTCTTTTAATACCAAAATTTATTTAAATTCATCTTTATGTTTTTGTTTATTTTTCAAATATGTAGCGCATTATGTGGAAGCCGAAAAACTGCGCGGAAGACCTTTAGGTGCTGTTGGCAAATATCGTGTCCGCCGCAAATTTCCACTGCCACGCACAATTTGGGATGGTGAAGAGACGAGTTACTGCTTCAAGGTGAGTAAGTGTAAGAGCGCGGCTTTAGATATGCATATACATACATACGAGAATGTGTATGTATTGCAATGTAAATGTGTACGTACAAAATTTAAATTACGTGTACGTAAGGACATGCTGAATTTTCGACACTGAAAAGTCAATGCGTTATTGTTAAAGTCAGCGTTGCATTTTTGAGTTGTTTGTTCATGTAAAGGGAGGGTAACGTTTTTTTTTTTAATTGTTACCTGGACTACATATAAAGTTCCTTTGTGCATATGAGGATTTATACGTATTTTCGATAAAAGGGGAGAATGCTACATGAAATCATAGTAGTGTTATAACTTGTTTCAGCATAAACATACATATGTATATATATATGTACATTCGTTTTCCACGGACCCACATATGTACATATACCCAATGCAGGCAGACAGTTAAAGTTTAAAACCTAAATCAGCAACAATTAAGTAGACTTTGAACACAATTCCTTATCAGGTGAATTGTGCGAGAGAGGTGGCAGTTTGTTTGCTGTAAGGATTTTTTCCCTTTAAACGGAATGATGGCTGCAACAAAGGCTTCATTTGATTAACCAGTGACCTTAAAAATTGCTACAGACATGTGAGGAGGGTAAAACTTTTTTTCAAGTCAAATGGAAAATGCATACCATTCATAATTTAAAGATTTTCGATCGAACAAAGAGGAAAATCTAAGCTCGAAAATGAGTTACTAACCTGAACGTCTAAGCTATTTTCCGCCGCCTTTATAAATGCTTATTAGTCGCATTTCTTATTACAATTCTGTGTAAATAGTTCCTAGTAAAAGAATAATTAAATAGCTTACCCCTTCTAAGGAATCCTATAGCCAGCGAGTTCTCATCCAGCAGATCCAATTTTTTAAGGAAGACCTACTCAGTAGTAGGCGATTTCCTAAGCCCTGGCCACACAGAACCCCAGCAAACAGCGCAGTGTTACCCTGTTCCTTGACAATATTGAAAGCGAATACCTCATTTCAAGGAGTCGGGTTGGCCATTTGGATGCCTGAAAAAATTAATACTAATGCGTCCTCCAATTCCTTCTTAGGATTTATACCGGCGCAGGTTGAGGTAGGAAGGGATTTTTTTACTACAAGTTTCCTGACCAAGCGGATATGGAGTCAGAAAACTTTCCACAGAATATCAATTTGGAACATCTTTTAATAAAAGTTGTGGTCAAGAACTCAAGGTTGCAGATCTCTGGAGGCAGTAACTTTGGATGCTTTTCATTGTGGCACTACTAAGCACTGCCGAAATCGGCTTGTACGTTGGAGCCAAGCTCAATTAACATTGATCTCCTTCTTCCGGTTGGTGAAAAGGGTCCCGCGTAAATTTTGTAGGGTCAGAGCGTAAAACTCTGTGTAGTCAAGAGGCGAGAAAGAGAGGAGAAATAGCCGTTAACACTCAAAGATAGCTTATAAGTGGTCGCTGAGGAAGCTTCGAGATATAACAGTTAAACATTAGTTGGGAAAGGACTACATCGTGTTGGACACCCTGTTAATTTATTCTTGGGTTCAAGATTTAGTTTTGGAAGCGCACTGTCACTGTCGATAGCTCGGATGATACGACGTTAACCTCCCTAGGCCCTTTGGAAGGGAGAATGCCTGAATTTCCACTCGTAGCGTTTGTCTACTAAATATTCGCTTATCTACTAAATATTGTCTGATATGTGTTAAAAATCTATTTAAAAATTAGTAAAAACTTCAATTTTTTCATTCTCTTTTTTCAGGAGAAATCTCGATCTGTATTAAGAGACTGGTACGCACATAATCCATATCCTTCCCCGCGTGAGAAACGTGAATTAGCAGAGGCTACAGGACTGACAACCACGCAGGTGAGTTAATTAGTGTATTCTTTTAGTTTTAAAATTTTAGTGTGGAGGAATTGTTTATTTTAATAAAATGTGAGTAAACAGCTTTTAATATTTAAAATAACATTTTATGGAGACAGTATTTAAGTGATACAATACAATCTTACACCAAGTAGAAAATTTTCAACAGAAGTTACTGGTTAAATAAACTCCTTGAAAGCGATCTATTTAATTGTAAAAAAACACTCTTGAAAACAAAAAAAATTAAAAATTTTGAAAAACAAAAATTGTGGAAGAACTAGAAAAAAAATTTGAAAAAAGCAAAACTAAAATTAAGAACCTTCAGAAAAAAAATTTTGAAAAAATTGTTTATATTAAAAAAAAATTAAATAACTTTGAGAAAAAATATTAATTTTACCTAATTTTTCACTTGAAATGTTAGCATTTTTGTATTAGCTAAAGCTTACAAAATTTGCGTTTGTAATTTTATATGCTTTT
>NW_023458562.1:26409335-26476488 GCF_013731165.1 Rhagoletis pomonella
ATTAGCTAAAGCTTACAAAATTTGCGTTTGTAATTTTATATGCTTTTGCCGCATGAAATTTACGAAATTTGTAAAAAGAAATTTTTTTTCGCGTTTCATTTATTTCACACAAGAAATTCTTGCGCTCACCTTCAACTTTTTCACCAGGTTTCACATTTTCAAATTCAAAAATTTTCAATGTCATAATTGCCAAGAGCCTTGGTATGTATGAATACTTGCTACAATTTGTTGTTTTTTTATTGTTCTTAGTATGCATATGTACATTCATATACATACAAGTACAAGTATACATATGTGTGTACAATTAATCAATTTCACCAACTAATCGCTCGTCTGTTTTTCGCTTGAATGCAGCTAATTAAGTTATGCTTTGTGTAACAAACGCTAAAGGAAATTTCATTAATCACTTTTTTGACCTGATTTACCAAAAATTTAAAATCCTTAAAAAAAATTAATTTTCTAAAAATAAAAAATAAAAAAATTGTTTAGCTAAATTTTTATAATTTTTTCTATCTCTTCTTTTGTTACATGCTTACAGGTTTCCAATTGGTTTAAGAATCGCAGACAAAGAGATCGCGCCGCTGAGCATAAAGAGTAAGTAGCAAGTTAAAAAATTGAAAAAATTCGGATAAAAGATGAAAAGACAAATATAAGAAACGAACTAAAAATTTGGAAATAAAATATAAAAAATATCAAAAACCGCGCGAAATTATAGGCACATGAAAAGTTTTGATATTCTTCGAGTGCATTTAAAAAACAGCTTTAATGACAGTGCATCTGTTACAGAAAAAAAATATCGAAAAGTGTATTGAAATATATATGTATATATAAACCAAGAATATACAACGCTTCACTGTGCGCGCTGTATTTATTAATCATCATTTATCAAAACTGCAGAAAACTTACAAAAATGAAATTTGCTGCAATTTCACACATGAAATGCCCAAAAAATGCATTCTTTTATAAAAAAAAAAAAACAAAATATAACGCGTCGAATGTATGAAGATGTCATTACTTTGAAGCCTCGCAATGCCATCTTGTGAGTGTGACAGTTATTGCATGCTGGTGCATTTCACTTTTGCAAGAAAAAATTTCAAAAATACAACAGCGTACAAATGTTTCACTTATTTAAATAAATAACCATATAATTAGTGTCAAGGTTGTGAAAATATATATATGTATATATGTACATATGTATTTTATGTGAAAATTAATTTTACAAATTAGTTGCGTATGAAAAAAATTCGCATGGAAAATTTAGTCACAAGATCATGTTTGTGGCTATAAGATCTCTCTGGGGGTAGAATCACATGACCTTGACAATAAGCAATGCACAAGTCAAAAATACAAATAAATATTATTACACTTGTGTACATATGTATTTATGTACATATGTGTAAACACCCACCACCATCGCTCCCCCACAAATAGCTTGCTGGCAATTTTGAGCCGTCACACAAACTATTCATTTTCATGAATGTGAGACAAAACAGCTTTTTGGACAAGAACAAACTACACAAGGTCCAACAACAATCGAAACAAATGGCAAATATTGCCAAGAAAAAAAAAACCGGTATTGCACGAGTTAGATTGCTCTGCTGGTAGCCAGTCATATTTGCACTTGTTCCTGTCAAATTTGTTTAGCCAAAAAGTAAAAACTAAATTAAGAAAAAATGTGTTTTAATTTATTTAATTTATATCTACTCTTACGTATGTATATATCTAGCCAGTAGAGGTTACACAGTTGTCGTCAGTTTTTCAATTTTAGCACCATAAAATTCATATTTTTAAATAATGATTTTTTAAATACATACTACTACCTTCTGATCAAAAAATACCCATAAGTTCTCATTTAAACAAATCGCGCTGGAGATACTTTTCATTTTAATTTTTCTCGATATTGGTAGTACTCACGGTGCAGTAGTACTGTCAGCTGGGTTTTGTGTAATCATTTGTTAAAAAAAAATTAGTATCTGATTTGTTATGCAAATTTTGCACTGTCGAATTTAGTTGAGCAAAGAGTTCTTCTAAAAACGATTTTCTTTTAATACATACAATAAAATCTAAAAATTAAAAGAAAATTAAATTAAAAAAGTAAAAAAATCTAAATAAAAAATAAATAAAACTAAATGAAATCAAAAAATGTTATTCTTTTCAAAGCAATAAAATTTAAAAATCAAAAGAAAAAAAAAAAAAAATGTTCCTTAAATAAATTGAATTTGAAATTAAAATAAATTGATGCGAAAGGAAAAAATAAAATTAGTTTCTAAAAATTAAAAGAAAATTAAAGAAAAAGAAAAAATAAACTAAGTTTCTAAAAATTCAAAGAAATTAAAAAAAATATTTTCCTTTCCTTTTGTACCGAAAATCTCTAGTTAACTGCCGATTCTGAGTTAACTACGCACCAGGAATTTGGCCCTAAAACAGTTAAATCAAAAAATTAAAAGAATATAAATTAAAAACCAAAAAAAGAAGTTAAATAAAACATATATACTTTGGAGCGGCGTGAGCAACATAATATCGATGGCAGCGTGGAAGATGGACCTATCTCGGCAGCTAGTTCAAAAGCGCTCTATCTCAAAAAACCTTTCAAGAACGCCCTACTTCAGAATTTTATTGAAGATCGCCCTATTTCAAAATTTTTTTGAAAACCACCCTATGTCAGTTTTGGTTAAAGAACGCCCTATCTCAGAATTCGGTTCAAAAACGCCTCAACGAAAATACATTGAAAATGTGCTGAAACTGGACGTTTTTGAACCGAATTCTTAGATAGAGCGTTTTGCAATCAAGTTCTGAGATAGGGCATTCTCAACCAAATTCTGAAATAGAGCGTGGTTGAAAATTTTTCTGAGATAGGGCGTTTTCGAACTGGGTGCCGCATAGGTCAATCTTCCACTCAGCCAACGATATACAGCGACTCAAATAAATGACCACGTGTTGATTTTTTTTTTAATATTCGTAATGTTTTTCGATCTAAATTTTTTTGTTGTTATTTTTCTATAAAAACACCGTCCAAGCTTTAACCAAAAACATATAAATTACAATTTCAAACTTTAGAAAAATTCAATAAATTTTCATCAAAATTTTAAAATTTTGTATCTGAATTTTATATCCCATATAATTTTAATCTAATGAAGTGCTAGTTTCGACCGGCTAAAAAATAGCGTAGAATTTTTTTTTTAGATTAATTTGCGCTTTTTTTTTATATAACAAGTGCAATTACAAAAAACTGGCGTCGATTTTTCGAAATTTTATTGTTAAATTGTTTATTTCATAAGAAATTCGTGCTTAAAAGTGCAAAAAATTTTGCTTCGGTTTGCTAAAGAAATTTTGGATTTTTTTGATCAGAAGGTGCATACAATATTTTAAATCCTCTCAATATATGTATGTACATACATATTTATATTCACTTTGGCTTCCACATATCGAATAAGATATGATTTCGTTAAAATAGCTAGCAAACATACATACACACACTTTTAATTTTATATATTTAAAATAAATCAGCATTTTTGAGTGTAGCTGACATGAAAGTATACATTAATTAGATTTTCTGGCAAAAATAAGATATTACCATGGCGAAAATAAAGACCTTAGACAATGCAGTGCATTTCAAATTAAAAATAAGTAGTCGAATAAAACTTCTCGCATTACATTTGAATTTCGTTTTTTTATTTTTATTTTTTTCTCAGATTTCACAATGGGTTGCGTTGGGCACATTCAAAAAACAAAGCTCTATTCTTAGTGAAAATTTTAATTAGGCTAGCGTGGCTAAGGAGTTGAGTTCCAGTAGACTTTAAACTTTTAAGTAATTTTCCCTTTCAGAACCATTTAATGTCTCTGATGTAGAATTTCAGCAGAGCTTCGAGCACTTGTGCGCTATCCATTATCGAAAGATTACTCGTTTCGAATGAAATTAAATAAAATGACATCCCCCCAGACATTCTGTTACCAGTTACCGACAATTTTCAGATCGGTTCCGGTTTTGTTGACGTATGATATGAATATTTTTACGTCAACAAGTGCAATAGCGATCCGAAACTTGTCGCTAACTGGTTACAGAATCTCCACCCTGCGTAAAGGTCTGATTATGGCATCTTAACTTAACTTAACGTAACTTAGAACTCAGAAAATCAAAATGAAACAGACTTTGACGTGGCGTAAAGTTTCGCCTATCCAAATATAAACAACATCCATTTAAGAGAATTTTTAAGTGACAGCCTTTAAGTTACGTTAAGTTGCCTTAACTGAAACGAGCGGGCTTCATCTATTTAAATTGTAGTGTAAAGAAAACCACACAGTCATTTTGTTTGATTCGATTCAAAACGAGTAATCACCCAAGGAACTACTCACTACTGAATATATTCAATAAAAAACTTAGCGAATAAGAATGTCCTTCCCGACAACAGTGCCTATATCTTTTCATCTTTTCGGTCTTTGACCTTAGGTATATCTGAGCTATCGCAATCTTCCTTCTGGAGGCAACCAGCTGTCTTGCATCGGAAAGAGAGTGGTAATTATAAAAGTTATGCTAGCCTTATCATTCACTTCTAAATACTAGCTCGCTGTTGAACATTTGTACTTGGACTAAACCGACAATTTCGAGTCTCTTTCTTTATATAATCATCACTTTCCTCGTTTCGTTCCGATGACGCATTGTAATCTTATTACATTAAACGAGCAATTCTTGTATATATGTATATATCCATAGGGTTCTGGGGAAAAGGCTCTAACGATTTTGTTGAAGTTTTGTATACAGATAATATTTTGGATTTTAAGGTTATCTGAATAGGCAATATCTCCGAGAAGACTCGTATAAGGTATGGGTATCAAATGGACGCTAATTCAAAAATATTTTTAATACGGTTGCCACCTATTTTGAATAGCATATTTATTAAATTTTTTTGTTTAGAAAAAATAGGTAAAATATTAGATACTATTCATGGGTGAGAAGGTTCTTAAACAATGCTTACCCTAAATAAAAAAATGATATCCCTTAGGATAATAGTGTAAGGTTGCCACTTAATTCCGATTCTACACAACTTATCTTAAACATCGCAATATTGATATCAAATGAAAGGTATTGTTGAGAACTTTGGTCAGAAAATGTTTTGCATCGGGGTTGCCACACTTCTATGTAACACATATTTTAATTTTGTTAATTTTAATCGGCTTTTTTTATGTATACACAGTACATATACACTCAAGATATGTATCATTCATTCCAGCGTATTTCAGAATAGGGTTGCCACTTAAATCTTGGAGCAGGAAATTTACTTAATAGATTTCGAAATCCAACTTTTTTCCAAAATGTTTTTTTTTAAAGCTATGCAAATGTTGAAAGCTTTAAATAGTATATGCACTCCGGGCGAAGCTCGGTCAAACTGGTACTTATTTCTAAAGAGTGCAATGAGTGCGCACTGAGTCCAGCTACTGATCTTGGATTTTTAAGGCCCGCTTTCAATTGTGTCTTCTAACCACTTTCATTTTTTTCCAAAGTCGTCGCTGAGATACATAAATATATACATACAAGATATAAATGTAAGAGTATGTACCCTTATTCAAATGCACTTAATTCTCCTTACGAAAAATCTAAATTTTCTTTTCAATATTTACTTAAAACATAAAAACATCTGCTGCTGCTTCTAAATAAATATTTGCAAAATACATACAAAAATGTGTCTTCAACACAAAAAAAAAGCCGAAAGATCAAAGATCGCACACAAACAATTCAAACATAGTTAAAAATTGATCAATTTGGCTCCTCTTATTGACGTCCTGTCGAGCGAACGTCAAACAGATCCGACGGCAGTGATAAATATATGCACTTACATCTGCAGGTATATGAAAGTATGTATATGTAAGTAAGTAAATGCAGAAGTATACTCGTAGTAATTTTTCTCGTAAATATATTTCCTTGGGGACTTGTTTCAACATCATTGCAGCCATTTTCTTTACAAACATACACACAAATGCACTCAGTTAACTGCTTTCAAATATCCTGCTTGAGGTCAACAGAAGAGCGCCGCGTAACACCGCGCCACTGAGTGATGCCACGTCGAATGCTTGATGTTGGTTGACTGACTTTCTGACTGCACTGGGTTTGCAGGTACATACTTCAGCGCGCTGCAGTGTGGCGAGTATTGTTTTTTTTTTGCTGAGAAGTACTTAGCGCCATTGTGAAAGTACAAATACATTAACTAAACAAATTTGTATATCGAGCAGCGAAAAAAATTGTATGTACTAAAAAATATTAAATATGCAAGCGAAAGGTTAGTGCGAAAATATGCTTTTAGCAGGAATTTTTGTTTTAGAATTCGACCGAATTTCAGATAGATATGAGAAAAAATGCAGAACACATACATACATACATACTAGATATGTAGATACTACAAGTAATTTTAGACTAGCCATAGTGTAAATATTTTTGAAACTTCTCCTGCTCTGTTTTTTTTTCTATTTTGTCTGAAAACCTGTGCAGTTATGTGCGATCAAAAATAACCATGATGCACAGTGGGGCAAAAGTAGTAATCGTACCACAAATTTGCTGAAATGTCGTATACGCTCTATTCTGCATTTAGGAATGAAGAAATGTGGAAAATACAAATTTGCTGAAATGTCGTATACGCTCTATTCCGCAATTAGGAATGAAGAAATGTGGAAAATGGCAAAAGTCGACCACGCCGCCCCCTGTGGGCGGAAATGGTAAATGTTAAATCGTTAATTTACGTACGACGAACTTTTTTTTGCCTGCAAGGTGGTTCGGTCTAATGTACATACATAAGTACATGTCTATATGTGTTAAATGACTTTGTGAAGTACTGGTATGCACATACATATACCCGTACTATACATCCATATGTATTTATTTATACAATCGTCGAAAGTAGCGCATTACTTACTTTCGTCGAATTAAAGCCTAAAAGGCAAAAATACAACGAAAATGAGCGAAAACAAGTACAAGGAATATTGGATATCAAATTACCATTTTGTCTACGTTTTTGGTAAACACTTATTAACAACAAAATATAGACAAAAATCTATTCATGTATGAACGTACACATTGTACAAGCAGAGAAAAAGCATAAATGGCTAAAAGGAATGACAGAAGGAACTTGGTAAAATTTTTGCTTTACATACATATGTACAATAAACATACATATGTACATATGTACATATTTCACATAATATGTACATTGCTACGTATATTTTTATGTACATATTTATGTATGCGCTGCTTTGTTTTTGTATTAGTTCGAAAATGACTGAATGTCCTTCGCATTTTCCAGTGATTGCATTTCATAAAATAAATACACATACATACATAAGTACGTATTTGTATGAGCGGCGCACGTATGTACAGGGTGGGCCAAATAAGACCCACCAATTTCACGCAGCAGGTCCATAGTTTGCCTAGCAGTGTGCACAGTCGCTCCATCTTGTTGAAACCACAATGCTAGGATGCTGCTCTGCCGTTGGCCACAAAAAGTTGTGAATCATTATTTTGTAAGAAGCCCCAGAAATCATTTATGGCGTTTCATTCTCATTCTCGAAGAAATAATGGGCCGATAACCTTTTCAGCCATAATACCGCAGCATACAGTGTATCTGGATGGGTGTAACTGGTGCTGGTGTGTTGCCCTTAGGTTTTCAGAGCCCCACAATCTACAGTTTTGCTTGGAAATGCGCTAATTGTCTAAAACGAATAGCGTATTGTAGTCACTGTTGCCGTTGTGCAACTAAAGGGGCAATTTGACCCTTTTTAAGCGCCAATACCCTTTGAAAAATTATGTTAGAATATTGCCCCTTTTCAGAGATTTTTTTAGGAAATGTTAACAGAACCTTGCTATTAAAAAATATTTTCCCCTGTAAGTACCAAAAAATGCTTCACGTGCAACTTTTAAAGAAAATACAACTCTCCTCCTTGCAGCAACTAGAATTATGTGTATGTTCGCAACCCTGTTTTATGCAAAGCTTGTCCCGCTATTTTCTGTTTAAATTTAACAGATTTATTCTTTTACCAAATAGTAAAGAAAACCAAAAAATAATATGGTGACCCTTTTTTACGTCAATGACCCCTTTTTTGCGACTTTCTGAAAATTCTCAACGGCAGCACTGATTGGAGACGTTGTTGGTGGTCTTGCTGTAAGCACACATTATGATTTTCCAAGAGATTAGCATGCAGAAAAAGAATAACATGCAGAAAGAAAATAGACATGCAGAAAGAAAGTAACAATAATGTTAAAAAATAAAGAAGTTATACGTGTTTAACATTGGTAGGTCTTATTTGGCCCACCCTGTATTATGTATAACATTTCTGTATAGTAAAATCGAAGTTTTATCAAGTTGAAGAATACGTTTTAAAAAGGAATTCGCAAAATCATAAAAGCTCAAGTTATTGTAAAGAATATCTATTGTACCAGAGAGAGAGCCGCGTCGGTAGCGATCTTTCAAATTGGGTCGCTTTTAAGGCTATTTATCCATTGGAAATTCATTCTCTGCTGTAAGAGCATACTTAGCTCTTCTGCTTATATGACGGAGTCTTTTAAAGTGTTGAAAAGGTGCGCTTGATTTTTTGATTTAATTTTAAAGAATTAATGGCTAGCAATTGAATGACAACAGTCGTGAAACGAGGACTTATCGAGCGTTCACCAAAAAGTATTGTTGAAGACCTGCAGTGAGATACTGACAATCGCTACGCTAAATTTTCGTCGCAAAAATTCTCGACAAGAAAAGCAGTGGGGGCTAAAAGTATACAACATGGAAAAGTAACAAATGAAATGTGTAATCAGCCAAATCTGGTGCAGTTTGAAGGCCATATAAGTACAAGTTGTATGTTGTTTGGCGCGCCTGTTATACTTTTGGAGATTTTTGGTGATCAAAATTAGCGATAGCGAATGTTGAAATCCGGCTGCTGTTCTAAGATGACTTCTGATGTCATGTAGAATAACAAAGAGCGTCCACTGACTTCATAGGGTTCTGGCATGTATGTATATATGTATAGATTCTTGAAGTTTCCATTTCTGCATTCTATCGCGATACGCGACATTTCGAAACAATTATTGACTTCAACCTTTTTGAATCAATCAATCAATCAATCGTTGGGCCATCGGTTTAAATTGTAATCAATCGCTTTCAGCATACAGAGGTTACAAGAGTTACCATTGGTCATAGCGCCTACCTAAATTTTTGAACATAAATACATAACCGGTGCTCAACACTACCGCTTGACGCAGCCCCCAAAAATCTTCCAGAGTTTTTAAACGGTAAAGCTACAGCGCTAGAAGTCGTAGGGGCTCTGCATGACTTACAACCGTGCAGAGGTGGTAACTGATGGATATCATTGGCCGCGAGGCTTTCCCAAAATATTTTTGCTTGTCCCCCAAATGCCTACCCAAAATGTCATCGCCGTCGGGAATGCGCAATCTTGTATTCTATCATTCTTGAAAGTTTGCGATAATTGCACAAAAAAAGAACATTACTTGCTAATAACGAGGCCCATTTTTACTGGGTCCGAGAAATGTCATATATACCTGCAGGAGGAGAAAGAAATAAAATATGTACTTTGTCACGGCACACTACCATTTTCATAAAGGAATAATATAAATCGCTTAAACAGAGAAAGTAAAAAGAGGAATAAGAAAAAATACAGCGCATATAAAAATCTGAGGGATCAGCTATACGCGTCTACGTTCGAGAACAATTTTGCAACCATAAAAAACACCAACGAAGCGAAAATTAAAAAAATAAAAACAGAAAAAGCAAACGAATAAAACTCACTAAACGTCAGTCTACGTTAAAACCTTGATCAATAAAAGTGTAAGTGAGCTTTTATAAAAAACACTACATATTTTAAAGTAACGTAAACACAAGGATATATGAAAAAGTTAAAAAAGCGCGGGTTTGAACGTTCGTCAGCATTTGCGCACTGGCGCATGGTGGGTGGCCGCGTGCATTCGGATTTGTTTTTTGTTGTTGTTATAATAAGCTTAATGTTTTTGTATTTAAGCTTCATTCTCTTCCTTTATTCCAATCTGTTCAGCCTTGAGCATGCGTTAAATTATTTCTTTGCATCGTCAAAATTTTTCGTAGCTGAATGAAGTTCAAAATTCATTGAGGAGGAATTAATTCATAAATGTGTCGTAAGATTATTGTTGTAATTTTTTTTTGCTGTTGCTTCGAGTGTGTCGTCCAAAGCGTAGCTTGTGATTGTTGCTTTTCAAGCAAGCACTTGGCGCTCATCTGAAATGTGTGGCTTTCTATGCACAAGCATTTTGTTCCAGCTTGGGTGTTGTGTTTTTGTAGTATGTGCATACATATGTATGGATGCATGTTTTATTTTATAAAGTCTTGTGATGTCTGAATAAACGCATTGACTTGGAAAATTAAAAAAAAAAAAATTACATGCAGTTGATTGGTTTAGTAACAAACGATCGTCACGTGCTTGGCAAAAAGCGGAACGAAAATATGGTCGATAAATGTGATTCCAACCGAGCAAAAACAATTATCTTGAATATCCATAAATCTGATGAGCAGATTTTAACTTTTTCAGGTGGATAAGACTAAAAATTAGGAAAAAATTTTAAATCTCTCGACATTTTCACAGGTTGCTGTAAGTAAAATAATTCTTTCTGAGTTGTGTTGGACTAATTTTGCCAGTTGAAGGCAAGTAAACGTTAGGTAGGTTAAGCCAAGTAAAACTAACAAGTTTGGGCTGACTAATGAAACAAATTTTCGTACTCTTCTCTCTGCATATTTTTTTACCGACTTAATTCTCATTATAATGTTATTGCTGTTTTATTGCTTTTAATTTGGCGGCAGTTTTTATGTATTTTTTATTGTACGTGCATACATACAAACCAATGTTTGTAAAACTCTTTGCTGTTAACATAATTTACATTAGACCATACCACCTTAGAAGCAAACAAAAAAAATGTTGCCATACACCCATGAGTCTTAAAGTATTTTTGCAAGACAATTTGGGGGAAACAAATTTCGCCCAGCCTAGGCAATACATTTTTTTTTGTAATAGCTCTATCGAAATAGAAACACTTGCTTGGCAAAAATTTATTGCTTTTACAGAGCTGACAATAGGATGGTAACGTTAGTGTGATAAGAATTGAGATCTGGTGGGTAAGTACTAGAATGGGGTACTTGAGGTCAATGAACTCTGGAATAAAAGCTATATCTGCTCGAGACCAGAACGTCGTTATAGATGATATGAAGAAAATTTTAAAAAAGCTCCCCTATATTCTTTTAAAAAAATCATCATGTTCTTTAAAAAAAATCAAAATGCCCTGCAAAAATACTTTAGATTCGAAGTCTAATGTACATTTGTTTATTTTATTAAAAGTTAGAGTATCTAATATAAAGCATGCTCTAACCTCAGTTCTGTACGCACAAAAAGCATCACCTCTACATCATTTTTTCACATCTTTCACAATCATAAAAATACATACATAGTCGCAATGTATTTATTTAAATACATACATATATCGCACATTTTTTAATATACAGAATTATTTCAAAATTTAATTTCTGTGGGAAAACGCAATCAAAATTTGATCAATTCATAGAGTTTGTATATCAAAATACAGATGAAAGACAGACATCTTCGCCAGTTTTCGGAAGTTAGATCATCTGCTAGGCTGAATATATTCTCCTTATCAAACTTGTTAATTGTATGATGAAATCTCCAAAAACGTAAATTTGGAATTACATCTCTATATGTATTTTTAAACTCGCGATATGTGCATCCATACATATGTACATATACTCCATCCTTTAGTTCGTATATTAATCGCCCTTATGCATTCTTTCTCTCCATGAAATTCGCCTCCACTCGTTCTTAAACACAACAAATGTCAATTCTGCCGAGTCTAGTATTTTTTATGCGTTGCACATAATTTCTTGTGTTTCGCTTGAAAATTCTTATTCTAGTATATTTGATCTCAGTCTCAGTCGTCATGAAGTTTAAGGAAGTAGTAACACTTGAGCTGCCATAATCTCTCGCAAAGCAAACACAGAGCGGATGTTTATATAATTCGTTTCTTATTTTGTACTGGCAAAAAGGCTCTTCTGCATGCGACAATCATGCGATGTTTTTTTTTTTATGGAAAACCAACCGTCCGTAAGTTTTTCGTAAAATTCAAATGGACTGTACTACTTTTCCATACATACATATGTACTAGGTACTTGGTACAAAAAAGCAAAAGTAATTTCAAGGTCATTCTAAAAATGTTAAAAAACTACGCATAATTAAGTAAACGATTACAATTTTGGTGAGAATTACCAAAATATGTCCAAAAACAACAAACAACTGCGACGAAAAAATTCTGGTATTGCCAGACAGAAATTAGAAAGGAGCAGTATAGATGTACCGCATATGTATTTAGGTATACAGCGTGTCCTAGACCAAAAATGGAGGAAAATGTTGTTTATTGGAAAACGCATAAACATGAACTACCAAGCCGGGGATACTCTACCCTTTAGTCTTATTAGCGATTTTGGGTTTCGCCCGGAAGTGTCGTGCCGAATATAAGTCGTTCAAATGATACTAGAAGGACTCTTTTGAACTCGAAAATTTTGGTGAATCAAAGATTTTTTATTAAAAAAAGGGACAAAGACCACGCAAAAACTGTTTTTATACCCGAGCGCATATATTAACCTTGTTCACATAACGTCAAAGGTTTCCCTTTATCCAATATAAGTTGGTATTGAAAATAGGCGAAATCGGACTGTACCCACGCACACTTCCCATATAACAGTATTTTCGAAAAATGCAAGAGCTACGAAATTTTGGTGAATATTGGATCTACATATATTGCTGAAATAAGCACGTGAAGCATAATTTAGGTGAAAAATAATATTACTATGCAATTTTTGAAAAATGGGCGGGCCACTTATGGCCGCTACACCACTCCTTTTGAAAGTCTCCTGAAGAGAACCAGAGTTTTGCGATCGAAAAATTTTGATTTACAAGAATTCTATATCATTTCTACGAAAAGTTTTTTTTCCATATAAAATACATTCAAAACATTGACCGCTTTGAGCGACCTCTAAATATTTTTGGATTTCAAAATAAAAAAATTGGGGTTAACTTGTTTTTGATATAGAACAATCCAAGGGGATGAGAGCATTAAAATTCCGACTTAAATCTTTTTGGACTACACTAATGTACATACATATAGCATTGGTCAATACAATAGCCCCCCATTTCAAAGTGATATTGTTTCCCCCTTATGTTTATTTATTTATTTTTAGGAATTTTCAATTAAAATACGGTTCAGTCCCACCAAAACCCATATAAATCCAAGTTTAAAATTTCGTAGAAAACTACAAAAAAATAAATCAATAAATTTTCAACCAAATTCCAAACTTATTTCTCAGAAGTGTTAGAATTTTTTCTGAGTACACAATTTTATAGCCCATTCAATTTTAGTCCAATAATGTGCAAGTTTCAAGTGGCTAAAAATTGCCGTTGATTTTTTAGAATTTTTTTCGCCGAAGGTGTTGCGGGTTTCTGCCATTTAAAAATAAATTGTGTTTATTCGTTATAGGGAAGCAAATGCGAAAAAAAAATATTTAAAAAAAATCAACGGTAATTTTTAGCCACTTGAAACTTGCACATTGTTGGACTAGAATTGAATGGGCTATAAAACTACGTACTCGAAAGAATTCTTGCACTTCTGAGAAAAAAGTTTGAGATTTGGGTGAAAATTTGTTGCATTCTTTTGTAGTCTTTTACACAGTTTAAAACTTGGGCTTACAGGGGTTTCGTTAGAGAATGAACTGTATTTTAATTGAAAATTCTTAAAAATTAACAACGTAACACAAGTTGCAAACAAAATCACTTTGAAATGGGGACGCTATGGATATGGCCAATGATGTATATGTAGCAGCATGGTAGGAGCTTAAGGGCGCTACAGACGAGCACAAAGCCGGGGTCACAAGAAAAATATACAGTCCTCACTTTATCGTTAAAGTGTTAATCTTGTCACCAGACAATTTGCAGCCGAACAACATGTGCTGCCAATACAAACATAAACAACAACAACAAGTATCTGGAATTTAGCTGATGCAGGGGAGCGCCAAGCGTTCGAAAATAAAGAAAAGAGGAAATTGTAGTGACATTAAAACGCATACGAAACATTTAAGCGCATAGGCAGGCGATTTGTAACGATCTGTTGTGCGATGCTCTTGCGATACACGTGTTGTTATTGGTTGGTATTGTTGTTGGTGCTGAAACACAAAAATGTCGCTCATATGCAGAACACTTGCTGCTGAATGTATGAATTTAGGTACTATGTAGGCATCAGACATCTGCAGCGGGTGCATGATTTTCGTGTATACTCGATCATCTAACAAAACCCGCTTTGCATCGTTCTCTGTATACGAGCAGAAGTATTGTTCGTTATCGACTGAGCTCAAGACGAACATGTTGGCCACAACACCCGATTGCTTTTCATACATACTTGATTGGGTTCGGGTGCTTTGCAGCTCAATATACCCGGGTGTTCGAGTTTCAACCCGAGTGTGCACAAAATTTTCTTGATTGGCTTATGACGTTTTTGTTTCTACAAAAAATGTTGCCTTCTCATCGCGGTGCTCTTAGTTTTTGTGCGTAGAGGGTAAAGAGAAGGTTGAATTTTTCGGTAGTTTGTTTAAGTGTACATTTAAACATTTCTTATATTTTTGCTCATACAAAATGCGGCATCACGACGCCTACATCCATTTAGGTATAAATGTGTGTAGATCGGCAATGCCCAAGCCCTATACACTCGGAGCACATTTATTTTTTGTAAAAGTATTTATGTACCTACATAGTTTTAGGCTGTGTTCTAATATATACACACACAGCTTTCCACGCGAAACTATACGAAATAGATGCAAACACATTTTTGTCTACTTCGCTTCTAATTTTTTCATTGCGTATGCACAAGCACAAAGCAACAACATTTTCGTATGCTTTGTGGGAACATATTGGCGCCAGTTACCTTCAGCGTAAATTTCTTTGTTGTCCTGCATTTTATCGCAATGTTCGGGTGTCCGTTTCATTGTTACACAAATTTTCGGGTTAGCTGCGGGTGTCCGAGTGTGGTGTTCGCTTGTGCTCAATTTATAGCGAGGGTGATCGAACAGACTCGTTCGTAACCAAAGCAGCTGTCGGGTATGCATCTCGATCGAACACATAGTAGCCGAGTGTGGCGTTCGCTTGTGCTTGATTTTTAGTGAGTGTGATCAAAAAGGCTCGATCATACTCAAAGCTGTTCTCTGGTAGGCATGTATGCAATGTAAGGGCAGAGGGTAAAAGGGTATGTGTTGAGTGTTATAAAATGCCGTGCTGTAGTCGGGACTAAAAATAAATGTGTGTGTGCGTGTGATATAAACAAAAACTAAAATGAAATATGTCCTAAGGAGGAACGCGTTGTTGCTGATCTAAATTCGCGGCTTGGAAAATGAGGCAGACAAATTGACGCAGTGGCACGAAGACTGCCTTAAATCCTTTAGCCACCAGCAAAGAATCCAAAATGGCAAATAAAGTAGAGCCCAAAGCGAGAATAGTAGCAGAGTGCTTTGCTAGTTGTGCGAATATTCGAGACAATAACAGCAGTAAAGAAAACATTAAGGGCCGGTTACTCAATATCTGGTTAACACTAATCTCCGGTTAAACATAGTTATCGACGTTACCGACTCCCTGTTGTATGCATGGAGTCGAAGATGTCGATAACGATGTTTAACCGCAGATTAGTGTTAACCAGACGTTGAGTAACCGGCCCTAAAACTTTTACAAAGCAGCAATATTATTCAAAGTCAGCATTTGCTTGAGGAGCAAACTTTACTCCTTCCACTTTGCCTACTTCGTTATTTGCTCTTCTGAGTTATCATCGATGATCATTCGCGAACGTACGATTTTATATGCCATCGCCAGCATCTTTTCCTTCTTCTTGCTAAGCTGACACAACAACAGCATGGAGCCATGTACGAAATGATCATCAGGCAAATGTGTATCGTAGAACGATTAATAAAGACAACAACAAAAACAAAAACAACAATAAGCTCTATAAAATGCAAAACAGCAATAAAAACAACAATGCGATAAACAAATGAGTAGCCACCACAAACGAACTCATGAAACATTAGCAACAGCCACAACGTCGCCAGCCAGACATACAGACATTTCCTTTCAACCAACTCCGCCACCCCCACGATCTTAATACGCAACCAAGCCACAGCATGCATCCTCGCCAATAATGCCACATCTCTACCTTTTTACTTAAAAATTACTGCCGGCATACAGCCTAATACAGCTACAGTCGGCAGTTTCAACTCCATTGACAGCATTGCTGCGAGAATATATGTAGTACCCGGGACGACGACAATCACACCATCAGCAACATTAACAATCAACAATCGCCAGCCAACCAGTCATACAGCCAGCCAAATGGTCAATATTATCCGCTTAAACATCAGCAGCAACGACAACAGCATAAGCAACAACAATAATAACCTTAGCGTTAGCGTAAATAAGATCATAAAATTAAACACTTCAAGAGACGGGCTACGACAACAACAATACAGTGGGTGTTTTTGAGTTTGGGTGTGAATGCATAGAAAATAAATAACGATTTTTAATTCTCTCTGCAGACTTACAGCTAAAACTTAAGGGTCTCCTAGGATTCGCTAGCGAATAATGATGGTTTAAAGTCATGTAGGGAAAGGCGTGGTGAAACTATCTGGGCACACTTTTTTGTGTAACCCATAACGCCGCCGCACAAAAAAAGTTCTGGTTCGGGTGACTGAACCACAGTTTCGGCTTACACTAGCAGCCATAAAATAACCCTCTATTTAGCTACCATAACAAGTAGCGCCGCAATCTCTACTCTCTTTCCAATTGAAGGCTCCCAATAGTATGTATAGTTAAGGCTATCGTCGCCTTGCGCTTACTAATAGCGGCGTTGCGCACCCTTTTTAGCTTCCCTTCTGGTGTCATGTGATGTTTCGACGTACTCCCTATCTTTGGAAATTGTCTGTTAAAAGTCTAAATTTTTTCGATAAATTTTCCCTTTCTGGCGTTGTGCTTTGTAGATCATACAGCGAAGCGATATTCTATAGGATTGACAATCAGGTGCTGCTAAATATGTGACTCAGCTTCTCTTTTAATTTGTGGGTGCATCTTAAAGTTTTTACACAAACGTAGGTTCCTACAAGCTTTACGCCGTCTTTGAACAGCATACGGGTTTTATTCGAAGATTTTTAATGTCAGAAGTTTTTTCGGAGTACACATCTCTAACTAATTCGATGCGGCGACCGCTTAGAATTGAATCAAAGGTTCAACGAAGGAATCCAAATTATCTACCAATTTTATCAGCAAGAGTGAGGGTTTGTTCGAAAGTAAAGCACTCCAAATAACCTTGGCTGGGTTCGTAAGAATTATGTATTTCAAATGCCCCATAAACCGTATAAAAACCGAGTGTCAAGGTCCTGAATTCACTACAGTATGTTCTAAATTAGTTGGGGATTGTTTGTCTATATTATTTGTTTCTAATTAGACTATTATACTTGACTGACGATTTGGCTATAAAGGACAACCTTGAGGTGGTCTACCCGAGAAAGGAGGACGTGAGAACACTTTTAATCACTCTTGGATTTCACTTTTGTATAGATGGGCCTCATGTCAGCTCAGCTAGTAGCAGGCGAAGACTAGAACATTAACAACTGCAAAGCCTCTCTTCTCCAAGATGGGTCAGAGACAATCAAGGAAGCTTTCAAGGATCGGAAATCTAGAACTGCTTAATTTCGTGATATTTTCGACGGGTCAATGTGAGATTGGATTACACGCAGGGTCCCATATCTTTGGCAATTACAGTGGGATCTCCAAGTATCATATATCGATGTTTTTGTCTTGACGAAACAAATTTCTTTTTGCTACAAATTTCAAAACCCCATACCAGTTCCCACCAATTTAACGTACATCTAATGTCAGTAAATTAAAGTTCACCAAAGGAAGGCAATTTCGATTTATTTTTGTAGAACCAAGGGAGAAATTTTATTTGTGACGAAGTTCAGCGGCCTCAAGAACGTCATTATAGTGGTTACCGTCCAGACCTCGCCCTATCACACAACCGTAATGTCTGTAAATTAAAGCTCTCTCACTTTTCTGTGGTTACTTCCGAACACCTTTTTTAACAACCTTACCCACTGTGCAGTGCGCTTTTAAGTCCAATCAGCTCAAAGCTGTTACACGCTTGGAGACATAAACAGATTCTGGCGAGAAAGCCACCAACAGTGCAGCATAAAAGGCAGTCAGCAAACAGTCGGAGTCTTAGCCCAGGCCTCTAAGGCCAAACAAACTAAGGCATCAACACAACATACAAACACACAAGTCTAGTGGCTAGCCGGGAAACTCATCAAGAATTTATCAGATGCGAGACTAGAGATTAGCGTGAGGCAGCAGTGAAATAGTAATGGGGAGTAGGCATATATACATACATACATACAAACGATTGCAGCAGATGAGGGAATAGCAGTGGGGGTTTAACAAGTCGACGACGATAGTGGTGTGGCAACTACTCAATATGTAACTGACGTGATGGTGTGGCTGCAAATTGAGGATCAGCGCACAACAAGTGGCGATCCAGTAAAGTGGACAATAAACAAATACATACATACATATGCACATAACAAGCACAAATGTGGGCTTGAATAGGCGTTGTGCTTTTGTTTAGTTTTTTTTTTTGTGCTGCCCTGATGTGATGATGTGCTGGAATGATGGTGTTGATCTGATGTGCTCCAACTCGAGAGTGTGGTGGTGTGAACGATCTTTGATAGTGTCAATTGGCTGTGAAATATGACAAATGAGTTGTGCGTGGCAGACTGTATGTCTCGGCACTTAAAAATACATACAAACATTTATTATTTTTAGCGCTTTTCAGACACTGCGCGATCACTTAGTGGTGCTCTTAATCATTCGCAAGAATGCATTGCAAAAAACCAGTTAGCAGTTGTTTAGAAAAAAATCACGTTTCATTTTAAATGTGTCACAATTAAAACGACAGTAAACGACAATTGCTGACAATCGACGCCGTTGCAATTGCATTGTAAGCGATCGTAGAGTTGTTGCCATTTTAACATGTCAAAGGTTTTTCATTTATGACTGACCATTCATTCATACTTTCAATTCATTAAAAACGCATTTAAAAATTATGTAAAAATTTATTTTATGGTCGTGACAATTTATGGCATTCTGTGTAACTTTTAATTATGCAATAATTTGTATATCAGTTTAATCTATCTATCGATCAGCAGTTCAACAAATTGGTGGCTTCATTAAAAAACAACATTACTGCCTATGTCTTTTTTACCTGTTTTGTGCGAATATGTATGTACAAAGGCACGCAGGAATGCCTGTTCTTACAGCTGGCTAACTGTTAAGTAGCTTACTCAACATTTACATTGTTGTTTTGTTCGGTTGTCTCGCTTTTACGATCAGCTGCTGATGATCGCAAGCTTTAGCCAATTTATCAATGGGTGCGTCAGTTGCAACGATTTTTCGAATTTATCGCACAAACATGAATCAATCGCAATGAGCAATTAATTGCCACTCCCAAGTGAAATATTAGTAAGCCCTTTTTTTGTTTTAGCCATCTTCATAAATTGTTTGAGAAGTGCAGTTTTATGAAATCAATCGCTGCCACAGAAAAAGAAGCAATTAGCATATTTTATGTATATGCAGAAGCTGCAGACTTTTTAACTTCACCGCATGATGAGTGTTGTATGCCTCCAAACAAAACCATCGACCGAAGGTAGCTCAAAGATCCGAGGGTTAAAAGGAGATGCATTTCTAGTGAAAATCCCAGATCGAAAAGTCTGATTCCAGAATCCACTAAGAAGTCGTTTCAAGCTAAGGCTTTTCATGAAGTTTAACATTTTGGAGAGTGCCCAGTTCCAGATTCTGGATGGATAGAATAATCTCTCTGCGAGGTGTAAAAGTCTAAGGCTAGTTCTACGTGGCCCGTCATATAGTACATATACATATACTTTCAGCTTCCTTCCGGCAGCCCACGGGACTTGCGGTCCACTTGCGGTGGTACTTTAGCTTGCAATGACCTGTAAGCTAAGCAGTAATAGTTCTTAGACCCTCCCGACATTACTCCGTATAAGCCTAGGACGAACCACAGAAAGGCTGAGGGCTCCGATTTCTCGAGCGTCAGCACTTTCGTTGCATTGAAGCCGTTAAGATCTCAACTTGCCACAAGGTAATCTCGTTTCGCTCAGTAGTTTTGTTCAGTAGACTTATACAACTGCCTCAATAGCCTTGGTAACTCTTAAGAATTTTACTGCTGCCTGCTGCACACATTAAAATTATGAAAATTTCTGCCTGGAATATGGTTGGGTATGTGCCCATTGGTACTCTTGTCCGAGATTTAGGTCCAAATACGCCGGCCTCAGTACGCTCATCATCAAGTTTGCATCCATCAGTGTACCAAACTTGGTAAACTTCTCGGATAATTGTGATTGCCGCCTCCGAACGGCACATGGTTTGTATTGTATTTGTAACAGAGGCTTCACATGGACGCATAAAGCACTTTGTTCAGAGTAAATAGCTCCGAAGTACGAAAAGTGCTCCATTATCATGCAGTGGCCAGCAAGAAAGCCTGTACTTAATGTAAGGTGAAGGAGTGGTTCTGTTCTGCTTGTTGATATTTCATGGATAAAGGATTAAGCCTCTATGTTATCACCGTATTTGACTAGCGCTCTGTTCCCCGTCCAGATACAAATAACTTCACCCAACAGAGATCCATGGCATAAATCCCTATGCAGCCGAATTACTGGCGAGCATACCTGCCACTTCATTGCACATAACTCTACTGTAGCCAGGCACGTGAATGGGGTAAACCCGTTTCCCAGATGACGAAGCTGAAAACAAGCCCACCAGAGGTTTAGGTAACCTCGTATGCTTTCCCTGCGAGCAGCGCAGTCCTGTGGTCACGAGTGTATATATTGCCTCAATGGCATACAACTTTGAACTGAAATACAGAGTTAAATTTTTGCATGCTAGGAGCCTCCTGGGTGATACACCTCAGACCACTGCTTGGGCGCCAGTGTCAGTCTTGTCACTATACCAAATGGGACTAACAGTCCGGGGTTGAGGCCGTTCATTGTGCCAGTGAAAGTATGCGTTTTATGTTAAACGTCGGAAGGCACAGATCCGTAAAACCAATTCGGAGTTCCTTCTCTTGTTCTAAAACCCTGAGAGCGGATGGGTATATTTCTTTTTTTCTTTAGTAGCGCCTCGAGAGCCTGTAATAAATAAGAAGTTAAAATTTTTCCGGCACGGTGTAGTCGCTTGGATAATGCTTCTTTATTTCGTTTTAAGTTAACAGTTAAGGATCAAGCAAACATAAACGAAAATCTCTACTCATTAGCGTTAGCGACTTTCCATTTTTTCTGCAGACTCCACCTTGTTCAAAGCTCCTATTTCGCAGTAACCCATAAGAGCACTCAATAGCTTAAGGGGCTTGGCTTTATGTTGTAGTATGTACATATGCAAGTATGCGCACATACGTACATATAAAAATCCATAAATTATATGAAAATTTATGATCAACACTTTTTTCGAATTGTTTCTTTGCTTTGTATTCTTCTGGTTTTTACAGTTTAAGATTTTTTTTTTATTCCCAATTCACATAACACTGATTTGTTGTCGTGTTTCTTAATGCTCTTTATCGTTTTCTTACATTTTTTAATAGCCGAGACCGTCAGTCAATGAGTCTCACACGCCAGAAGTTAAAAAAAATATATACATATAGCTGCTGTGACACTCATTTAGAGATTCCGCTGACTGATAAACGATTTTTTGTATTCCTTTCTTTACTACCTTATGCACGAGTATGTAGTAACATGTCTTTTTGTGGTTGAAAAACGATTTATTAAAAAATTTATTACGCGCATACTACAAAAAAGTGAAGAATTTTGGAACATAAATATTTTTTTGGAAACAAGTTCGGAATACATAAATACATGCATGTATTCGAAAAAATAAGGTGACCAGCAGGTGCGTGAAACATGCGCGTTTTGTTAGTTTTTTGTTTTTCAGGGGTTTTAATATTAGAAAGATCAAAATTAGTGCTTGTCTTAAGTTAATCCCAATCTAATATTAATCTTAATTTAAATCTTCATCTTCATTTTTCTCTTTATATTTATCTATTTTTATCTTTTCCTTCATCTTTTTCTTTTTAATCTTTTAACTTTTCCTTTATCTTTATCATCTTAATTTTTGTCTTTATCTCTATCTTTATCTTCATCATCTTCATCTTCATCTTCATCTTCATCATCTTCATCTTCATCTTCATCTTCGTCTTCATTTTCATCTTCATCTTCATCTTCATCTTTATCTTCATCTTCATCTTTCTCTTTCTCTTCATCGTCATCGTCATCTTCCTCTTAATCTTCAATCTTCAGCTTCCTCGTAATTTTCCTCTTCATCTTCATCTTCACCTTCATCTTCTTAAGTTCAAAGTTAATCTCTGTATGTATTTTTATACCCGAGCGCACTTGTGCACAAGGGTATTATAACTTTGTTCACATAACGGTTGTTTGTAACAGGCAAAACGAATCGAGATAGATATAGACAAATGTATACATAAATGATCAGGATGAAAAGAGAAATCGATTAAGCGGTGACTGTCTGTCCGTCCGTCCGTCCGTCTGTCCGTCTGTGCACACGATAACTCGAGTAAAAATTGAGATATCTTAACGAAACTTGGTATGTGCACTTCTTTCGGGCGTAGGACGGATGGTATTGAAAATGGGCAAAATCGGACAATAACCACGCCTACCTCCCATATAACGGTAATTTTCAGAAATACAAAAACTGCGATATTTTAGTAACTACTGAAGATAATTCACTCAAAATTGATATTTATAATAAATTTTAGACGAAAAATAAGAATATTAACATTTTTTTGAAAATGGGCGTAGCCACGCCCACTTATGGTTACATGTGTATATCTTGGTAACCGCTGCATCAATTTATTCCAAACTTTGCACAGTTGTTGGCCTTAATACAGCATACTAAATGGCCGAAAATTTTAAAAATCGGACAATAACCACGCCCACTTCCCATATAACGGTAATTTCCAGAAATACGAATACTGCGATATTTTAGTAACTACTGAAGATTATTCACTCAAAATTGATATTTACAATAAGTTTTAGACGAAAAATAAGAATATTATAAATTTTTGGAAAATGGGCGTAGCCACGCCCAGTTATGTTTACATGTGTATATCTTGGTAACCGCTGCACCAATTTCTTCCAAACTTGGCACAGTTGTTAACCTTGGTATAACATACGAAATGGCCGAAAATTTTTAAAATAGGAAAATAATCCCATATAACGGTAATTTAGAGAAATACGAAATCTTCGATAAATCAGTAATTATTGAAGCTAATTTATTCAAAATTGATGCTTGCAACAATTCGTTACCAAGAAATACGTTTAGGATACAATTTTGAAAAATGGGCGTGGCACCGCCCACTTATGATCACATATATGTATCTCGGTAACCGTTCTACCAATTTGTACCAAACTCGGTGTGGTTATTGTACTTGCCACATAGAAGCAAAACGTTGAAACTTATTGAAATCGAACTAAAATTACGGCCGCTTTTCATATAACAGTAAATTTCAGATATGCTTGAAACTTCAATATTTCGAAATTTAAGGACGCTAATTTACTCAAAATCAGCTCGTATGCAGAATATGGTCAGATGAACATGCCCGACGACTGGAATTTAAGTGTGCTCTGCCCAATCCACAAGAAAGGCGACCCCGCCATACGCGCCAACTACCGCGGAATTAGCCTTCTAAGCATAGGTTACAAGGTCTTATCGAGCGTATTGTGCGAAAGACTGAAGCCCACCGTCAACGAGCTGATTGGACCTTATCAGTGTGGCTTTAGGCCTGGAAAATCCACCATAGATCAGGTATTCACAATACGCCAAATCTTGGAAAAGACCCGCGAGAATAGGATCGACACACACCATCTATTTGTCGATTTCAAAGCCGCTTTCGACAGCACGAAGAGAAGTTGCCTTTATGCCGCGATGTCTGAATTTGGGTTCCCCGCGAAACTAATACGGCTGTGTAAAATGACGTTGAGCAATACCACCAGCTCCGTCAGAATAGGGAAGGACCTCTCCGAGCCGTTTGATACCAAACGAGGTTTCAGACAAGGGGACCCCCTTTCGTGTGATTTCTTTAACCTTATGTTGGAGAAGATAATAAGAGCCGCAGAACTGAACCGCTCAGGCACAATACTTTATAAGAGCGTACAATTGCTGGCGTATGCCGACGACATCGATATTATCGGTAAAAACAAGGGCTACGTCTGTTCTGCCTTCTCGGGATTGGATAGAGAAGCAAAGCGAATGGGTCTGGTGGTGAACGAGGACAAAACGAAGTATCTCCTGTCAGCACACAAACAGTCAGAGCATACGCGTCTTGGCACCCACGTCACTGTTGACAGTTACAAGTGTGAAAAAGTAGACGACTTCGTTTATTTGGGAACCAGCATTAACACCAATAATAATGTCAGCCTTGAAATCCAACGGAGAATCACTCTTGCCAACAAGTGCTACTTTGGGCTGAGTAGGCAATTGAGAAGTAAAGTCCTCTCTCGTCGTACAAAGATCACACTCTATAAGTCACTCATCATGCCTGTGCTGGTGTATGGCGCGGAAGCATGGACAATGAAAGCATCTGATGAGGCGGCTCTTGGAGTTTTCGAGAGAAAGATTCTGCGAAAGATTTACGGACCTTTACGCGTTGGTGATGGCGAATATCGCAGACGATTTAACGATGAGCTGTATGAGCTTTACAACGATATAGACATAGTGCAGCGAATTAAAATTCAGCGGCTCCGCTGGCTTGGCCATGTCGTTCGGATGGACAGAAACGCTCCTGCTCTGAAAATATTCAACGCGGGCCGCGATGCTGGGAACAGAGGAAGAGGAAGGCCTCCTCTGCGTTGGAAAGACCAGGTGGAGAAGGACTTGGCTTCACTTGGCATTTTCAATTGGCGTCAGTTAGCACAGAAGAGAAATGACTGGCGTGCTGTTTTGGACTCGGCCAAAATCGCTTAGGCGGTTACAGCGCCAAATAAGAAGAAGAAGAATTTACTCAAAATGGATACACCTCGGTTTACCATGTAGCGGTAGCTTTCGGAAAGGTGAAAAACATATATTTAATACTTGCGCCGGGTATTTAATGTTCGGCTCCGCCCGAACTTAGACTTTTTTACTTGTTATATTTGTCTCTTTCTCTGGCCTTATCTTTGACTGCATCTTTGCCTTTGCATTTTTCTTCATCTCTGTCGTTATCATTATCTTTCGTTTTGCCTATATCCTTGTCTTTGGCTTTTCCGCCCATACTAGGGTCCAACGCAGCCGTTCGTTTTCTTTCCACGCACCGTATACTACCTTCAGCGTGGCGTTAAATATTTATCCGCACTCGATAAAGAAGGTTCAGTTCAAGAATATTTGTTCGTGCATCTAATCATATTTTTTTTTTTATTTTTAGGTTTTTTTAATAAAAACATTAAGGTGCATCACTCACAATAGAAAAAAATCGGTACTATTGCTATCGAAGTTTAACTTTAAGACTTCCGCCAAAATATTTCGGAAAATTATTACGATTATTATATGATTTAAGGGCCCATTTGAAAATACCGCACAAAATTAAATTGTTTACAAAAAAAAAAATATTTTCAAAAATATTTTTTTCTTTTTAAATCACTTCAGATGATAAAAAAACTTAAACTTCAAAGGTCTGCGTAAAAATGTTTACAAATTTTATCAACGAAATAAAAATAAAGAAAATTTTGGAGGTATTTTCAAATCGGTTTAGCTCGGATTATGAAATTTCAATTTTTTTGATAAGGCATCCTAATATACACACATGCAATATATGTATTTTTTTTAAGTTTTAATATCCTTGACCATTCTTATTAGCTTTTAATTATAATTTCTTCCTCATAAAATCACACCATCTCTTATTACCCATCAAAATATTTTATCGCGGAAACTAATTAGAGCGCCTACCGCTCATTTCTTCCTTTCACTATTTACGAACAGCTTTAATCCTCTTATATAGTTAAATTCTCGCAATGAACTTCAACTTGCCACTACGACTAACGGACTTTAGCAGTACTACTTATTGATCAATGAGGTGTATGTACATTAGCATGTATTTTATTCATATAATCAACAGACGAGCGCTTTCAAGTGCTTCATATATGTATGTAGTATATTGCTTGCCTTTGGAAAGGCGTGAAGCCATTAAAAGTCGCCTTAACTATTTTTTATAGTCGTTTCACTCTGCTTAATGCTAAATGTAGCTTTTCTCTTTCGTTTCGTACGCATTTCATATACATACATATTTGTGCACGTAAAATTGTCAACATTGACACATTTTTGCCCCTGCCTTGCCAATTCATGAAGTTACTACTATATACATTAGGGCGGCTCAATTTGTATGGGAGATTTTCTTTGCTACGCGATTTTAGCATATGAGTATTCTACGTAATTTTGTAAGCAAATTTGTCGAAGAAACCATTAGTCTGAAATCTAATTTCAAGCTTGTCAAATTTCGAAAAAAAGGTTTTTTTCAGCAGCGTTTTAATTTGAGGCAGTGCCATAAAGAGCTGTTTGAAGTTTTTATAAAAATATGCTGTAAAAGGTTTTTTGTGTTAGGAATCCATTTCTGGACAACTTTTACTTGAAACATCCGCCAGCAGGCCCATGGTTTCTTCGGCAAATTTACTTCGAATATCAAGTAGCATTATCCTAAGCTATACGCTATAAGTAAAAAAATTTACCCGCCCTATTATACATATGTATATACACATACAAACATGTGCTTTGCATTTATGTATACATATGTATATGCTTACGTATGTATGAAAATGGCTTGCAAAAGTAGAAGTACATTAAAAAAGAAGCTAGAACAAGTGTGGACACCAATGCCTTGGTTAAGTGCTGAATGAAGGTCGTAAACGAGTTCTTCTGCTAGCGTGTTTCATCAGGTGTAAATAAATTGTCCATTATTTGAGTTGCGAACATGTGAATGTAAAGAAACCAAAAAGTTTTGTATGACCCTGCATGATTTGAAGTTCTTATGTATTCAAAAAGTGAATGGTATTCTTTTTTATTGACGCTATAAGCGCTTACAAGATTTTGACCGATTTTAATATAGCATGCCAATCATTCCTTTGTCGATTAGAAACATTAAGGGGAGTCAGACTCTAAGCATCTAGTCTTTCCAATGCAGATGAGGCTTTCCTTTTCCTTTGTCACTACCAGAGGGTACTGTATAAAAAAACGTTTAAAACTGAAGCATTCTGATCCATTCGTATGATGTGGCCCAACCAGCGGTCTCGCTGTATCCCCAGAATCTTTCTCTCAAGCACTCCAATTGTCTGATGATTTCATTGTCCGAGTTTCTGCGCCATTTGCCAGGAGCCCTATATTGTGGGATTTTTGTTCGTCGCCAGAGTATTTTACTATCCAGTTGAATACTCAGTCTAAAGAAGCAGTTTTCGGTAAGAGAAATTCTCCGTTGGATTCCAAGGCAGATATTCTGAAGAGTCTTAATGCTAGTTCCCAAAGAAACGAAGTCCTCTACTTTGGAATTTTAAAACCCACCTGTGTCCTAATTGTTTAAACTCGCATACGCTGACCGTTTGTTTGATAACAGGCTATCACCTCATGCAACAGCAAGACCACCCGCATTGCTTCAACCGAGGTTGTGACGGCCAATGATATCGATTTCATCGACATACGCCAGAAATTTAAACTCTGATTATTTTTTCTACATCAGATTAAAGAAATCACCCGATAAGGAGCCTTTTCTTTTCTGAAGCTTCGTGTGGTATCAAACGTTTCGGGAAGGTTCTTTCCAATTTCGACTGAGCTGGTGGTACTGCTAAACGTAATTTTATACATTCCGGTTTGTTTTACGGGTATATCAAATTCAGACATCGCGGCGGAAAGGCAACCCCATTTCGTACAAACGAAGGCTAATGTGTGCAGTGAGTAGTATAGTGAATTTTCCAGGCTTTAGCTTTTCCAATACGCTGACATTCCAGATGCATACTCTCAAATCATAGTCCTTTAAACGTTCGCCATGGTCGTCATCAAAAGACGTAGATCTCATGCGAGGCTTATCAGAAATTTTCATTCGAATTTTGTTTTACGTGGTTAGTCCCGAACCTAAGGTACAACCAGATCCTGGTACACACTTTTATATGGCGAGCGGCTTGCTCCAAGACAAACGCCCACTATGTGCAGTATTCGCTATTTCATTCGATTTCTCAATTTTTCAAAAACTTAAATCATTCACGCATTCTTACATTTCTGCGTTCATTCATTTCTTTGTTTATGAATTAACTTTAAGTCGCCTACTAAAGATTACTAACGCGAATATTAGTAACCTGAATGTGGGCCGTTTGTTTCGACAGAGGAAATGGACACGAGTCGTGCCCCCAAGCCATGCAAAAAGTTACAAACCAGCTGACTGGATTTCCAAATAATACAAAGGCGAGAGACAGCATAAATGCGGTGGCATGAACATCCAATTTACTGAACTGAAGAGTATGGAAAATTAAAAGGCAAACAAGAAGGCGTATAAAGCGCAAACAAAGAGAAATTAAACAAACACAAAAATATGTACTAAATGCAAAAGTGGGAAAAAAGTAAAATAAAACGAAATAAAAAGAAAAAACTCTAAAAGCAACAGCAGCAGCAGCAGCAGAAAAAGGCAACGCGGTGGGCAAAGGAAAAATTGTAATGAAAAATGGAAGTTGAAGGAATATAAACGAACACACGCACATTGTGTTGAAATTTGATACGTTGTTGAATTTAGCCCCGACGGCAGTCGTCAGCAGCAACAACAACTGAAACAGCGGCGACAGGCAGCAAAGTAGTTGTATGTAGGAAAATAAAAGAAAAACAAGCAGCAGCATCAACACACAACACTGACGTAGCAACCACCGTAAAACGAAAAAAAAAAAAAAACAACGAACAAACGACTGAGTGAATGCTTACAAATGAAACGAACCAAAACGCCGCGCGCACTGAAGCGTTACCTCGACGCACACAGGCGCTAATGTGCGGAGGGCCGACAGGCACTGAGCATAAAGCAAAAACAAATAGAGACAGCAGCAACATAAATGTCAAATGTACGCAACGCAGGGGAAAAGCAAGGGAGCACCACCAACTTTGCGCGCGGCCGGAGAAGAATATGCGCGCAGCAAAAACGAAAAAGCGGAGAGGTGCGCAGTGGCCCAACAGGGATGCATGCAGGGTTGCCACTGACGAAAAAAAATATTTACCATCCACTTGAAAAAAATCTACCAAATCTGTGAAATATCTACCAATAACTTTTTTATAATTATTTTATTTTTATTTTTTTATTTATTTTAATCAAAACTATAGTCTTTTTTTTCTTTTTTAGTTATTTCAATAAGAATTAAAATTGTTTTTAAGAACTTTTTATTTAACTAGTTATACGGGAGTGATGAAACTAAAGGCAGCAATGAATCTTCATTATTTGAAAAACTTCAACTCGAGTTATTATAGACAAATACTGTGTCTCAAAAAGTGATTTTTTTTTAATATTCGCCATATTATTCGAGTAAAAATTTTGTATTGCTTTAACTAAATCCAAAAAAATCGAGGACTCAAACTATATACAACATAGAAAAATTCCAAAATTTTTCGTCTATATTTCGAATTTTTTTCTCTGAATTTTTAGAACAATTTAAGGTATGGAGTTTTAAAGCAAATACTATTTGAGTATAGCAAGCAATGTGCTGCTTAAAATTACCGTTGATTTTTTTTTTATTTATTTTTTTTCATTAATAAAAAATGGCGTTGATTTATTTTTTTGCGAACAATCATAGTGCGTAATTACATACAAATTTTTTCTTTATATTTAAATAATCATTTAAAATATTTAGGCAATCAAAAGCTTCTCGGGATTCCAGTAAAACTAGTTTTGAATGGAGCGCCTTATATCGATATACATTTATACGTACATATGTATTTATATAAAAAGTATGCAAAGAAATTTATAATATATTTAAAGATAACTACGAAAAATAAATCGGGAACGGAAAGTTCATCAAAAATCTACCAAAATGAGAAAAAATTTACCTTTTTACCAACCCAAATTTTTTCTACCAATTTTGGTAACAATTTACCAAAGTGGCAACCCTGGATGCATGCCATATCTGGACGACCATACGTACGTATGTACATATGTATGCAATTTTAGTTGACAATAAAGACCACGGCGATGACGATGAAGGCGGCTGGCTGGCAATGGCGAATCATCATCGTCGTCGTGGTTGGCGCAGCGCAGCGCAGGGAACTCTTTTGTTTATTCGCGCCCCTATGCGCTGGCCACACCAGTGCTGATGTGGCTGACTCACCGTTAAGGTGTGCGAGTAGGTATGTATGCATTTGTTTGTCGTGGATGCGGCATGGCATTTCACTGGCTGCTGGTTAACAAGCCACTTGGATGGATGGATTGGTGGAGTGACTGAGCTATTGTGTGGAAAAAATTGCTGAAGTTGGTTAAAATGAAAACGGTGATGTCTCTTTCGTTGCGGTTCGTTTATTACGTTCATATATTTGTTCGAATATTTGTTAGTTACTCTGTTTACTTAGCTGAGTAAATGTGACTTTCGATTAGGGGTTCGTTTTTGATGGGCACTTAATTTTGGGAGTTGCTTTGGATTAGGTCAAATGTGGGACAAAAATAGTAGTTGTAGAAAATTTTTAATTTTTTTTTCCTAAAAACTTGTCTTAAAATATTTTTAAAATTGGAATAAAAGTATTTGAGAAAAAATTCTATATTAATTAAAAATGACTCACCTTTAATTAAAAAGTTATGTTAAAATTTTTTAGATCTGTGCGAAAGTTGCAGAAATTGTACTGACGATATCTTGTGCTTTTCACTTTGATGTGGATACGTATTAATTTTAAGCGAGCTGGAGGCGTTTACACAAAATTTTCTTTTTTTAATTTTTATTTTTTTTTTAATCTTTTTAAATTTTTTTGATTCTTTTCACAATTTAGTTCTTTTATTTTCCCATTAATTTAATTTTAATTGTTTTTTGAAATTTGTATTTTTTCGTTTCTAAATTTTCTTATGATTTGTTGCTTCTATTTACCAATAACTTTTTCTACACACACATTCAAGGTGTATTAAACTAAATACATTTTGCACACATTCACTTTTTCATTCGGCAAATTTTTATGTCTCACTTTTATGTACAATTTTCTTATATTGTTTTGTTTATTTTTGTTTGTAACTAGATTCCAATGATCAGTGCTTCTGTAACCTCAAAAGACATGCGCGGCATAGGTATCAACTGATTCATTTATTTTTAAACATTTACCGCAAAATCCTATAATATTGTCGTTGTTGTAATAGTTACAGCAGCTGTCCAAGTTTTTCTTTGCATTTTGAAGGTTACATCTGTTTCTGTATTGCATGTTGTTATTTTTGTGGTAAAGGTTGAGACGAAAAAGTTATGCACGCGCAAAAAATGGATCACTGAAAAAAATAAAATAAATAAAAATAAAAAAGATACCAAAGCCACGAAGAAATTAAAAAAAAAAGAAATTAAGTAATATATAAGAAAAATAAAATATATGTACATATAAAGAAAATAGATAAAATAGTACGAATAATTAATAACGTTTTTCAAGTGAGGGGGTCTAAAATGCTTTATCAGAGCTAATTTTGCTATTATTGTAAGAGAAAAGTGGGCAAGAGTTCGTGGGGTAAAAATTTTGTGCGGCGCAGAATGCGTGAGTGGTACGAAAATCGTGCCGTGAATAATTTATGAACAATTTTTAAAGTTCTAGAGAATTCTTAACTGCTGAACTATGCGAGAGTGATAAAGAACTTGTCAGCAAATTCGCGTAAAGTTCGTGAGCAGTGAAAAGTTTATGAGGGGCGAAAGATTCGCGAGTGGTTAAAAATTCGCGAGTACTTAGGAGCTCGTGAGCGGTAAAAAATTCGTGAGTCGTGTAGGATTTATTAGTGGTGAAAAATTCAAGTCCATACGTAGTGAGTCGCGAAAGATTTTTCGTTGTGTAGAATACGAGTGATTCAAGAGTTCGTGAGCGGTAAAGAGTTTGTCAGCATTAAAGTAATCGGGAATGGTGAAGCGTTGGCGAGTAGTCATGAACCAAAAAGACAAGATCATGCGGGCAGGAGAGTAGCCCGTTAGAATCGCATTAAGGAAAAAAGTTGAACGATTTTGACATTAGCCGTTTGTTTACATTTCTTCGTTGTTTACAATTTGGTGGTGGCTTTTTACTGCAATTTTCTTCATTTTCGCTTGTGACAACGTGTGTACACATAAGATAAAGAATAATTTAACACAACGGCATGATTTTTAGAAGAATTTGCATAATAAAAATGATTTTTCATGCGTTCAACAATTTCGCGGCTTTCTCCGTTCTCTTCGTTGTTTACTTCCTACAACAAAGATGGCGTCGAGATTTCGGCAGCTAGAAAATAACTTTTTTCGTTCTTTCCTTCCCGCGTGATCTTGTGTCTTTCGTTCATGCGAGTAGTGATAAATTCGCGTTATTTTTTGTTTTAACTATTTACTTAAATTTTTCTTGGCCTTTCGGCTAGATATTCACTCTCGCTTACATATGGGTTACGTTGTTGATCTGGTGTTTTCCATTTCTTCGGAAATCGCGCTTAAGCGAATATTCCTCTCCTGTCTTGCTACCTTATCGGCCATGAAGTGGTCAAGCATATCCCTGTTACGAGAAATCCTTGAAGAGCATTGCAATGACAGCTACTTTGTGAGTGCTTAATTAGCAAATTTTTTTTAGATTTTACAGATTTAGTATGTGGGTTACTCCATAAAATCAGAGCTTATAATAAGCAATAGGCCGGCCTCTTGAAAAATCCTGCTGTGGTAAGGTGCACAACGCGAGTTAACTGGTGTGAATCTCGCTGCCTTTTTTTATCGTTTAGTCTAAAATTCGCAGCAAACATATCCGTTGACCTATAGTCTACACCTGTTCCGTCCATCGCAGATCTTCCAATGAAGCCTCCAGAAATATGCCCGAATATGTATAAATTTCCGCGATGGAATTGTATTTAAATTGCGAGCCAGGAAGAAGTAAAATTTTAACTTGACTTGAAAAGGTCTTTTTGAATAAAATCTGCCTGACAGCTTTTATTTAGAAGCGCACTTCAAATTGGCGACAGGGTATAGACATTTGTGTACATGTCTGTTTGTATGTTTGTTTGTACATATTCATACTGGCATGTCACCTCCAAAAACCCACCACACAACACCACATACACATGTACATAAACCGCAGACCAGACCACACCGCAGTTGCTGTTGCCACCGATCTGGTCGCCGCCATCATTATATTATAATGGGCATAAGCGAATGGTGCAGCGAGTGTGTCCAAAGGATCAAATTACCAAATAAAAAAAGAATACAAAAATAAAAATATATCTACTTGAAAATAAACAGTAAAGGGAAAAATGAAGATAAATTTAATTTAAAAGGCAAGGGAGCAAAATTAATAAAAACAAAGAAACAAATTGTGTTCATGGCGAAATTAGTAGGCAGGAAAGTACAGCACTTGCATACGAATGTACAAACATAAATACATACATGCATAGAGGTTGGTTCAATAAGGCGGGTCTCGACCCTATTAAGCTGCCATTTCAGGGTACTATTTTATATATATATAAGGAAAATTTGAAAGTTAGGGGTGGGGGGGTTGCTCGAGCACCCCCCTGCCCCTACCTGGCTACGCCCATGATAGTAATTGTCTGAAAAATAAAAATGAAAAAACATTAACATTCACCAATGATTGCTGATACAGATCTGCATCACCCTATACATACATGTTGGGTTTTTTTTACTTAAACAAAAGTTATTATATTTAAGTAAAAATCAGTTGCAGTTTGCCATTGCCATGGTCGATTGCTTCGAGTTTATTATAGTACAAGAATTTACTTGCGCTTTTACTTCCGTTTTACTTCTCTATTTTTTCGTTTTGCATTTGTGTTTTTTTTTCTCCCAGATAGGTACCTACTAACTATCTCTGTTGATTTATTCCAGCTAATGCTTACCAATACTCCACCCACTTTTCAACACCTCACCACATTTTACGCCCATCATTTGCCATTGTTATTGTTATTTTGATTTCCCTTTGTGCTTTTTGTTTTTACTTCATCTTCATCTATTGACTGCACTTCAAATCGCATTAAACACCATTGCTGTTAACTAAATAATAGGTCTGTATGTATGTGTGTGTGTGTGGTTGGCATAAAGAAAATGCACACGAGGGGGCGCACAGTGACTGTCGGCCGCTCATTCGTTTCTGCTATTTTTATTTACATAATTTGTTGGCAGTATGTTAGGGTGGCATAAAAATCTATGAAAATAAAAAGAAAAGAAATGTGAAAAGCCATTCAAAAGTATCACATTACATCCGTTATTTCCAGAATCGTTTTTTTGTTTTGTTTGCTTGACGTTGATATTCTTATTGTTGGCGCTTTGGATTCTGCTATCGCCATACACTTCATGTAGTATCTAATGTTTTTGCCGCTGTTAGGGAGCCCATGCTGTTGCTGTTGCGCCACTTGCGAGAGTTGCTGTTTAGGTTCGAGTACATATAATCCTGCCCTTGCACTGTTTTGCAGAGGTGTTTTTTTTTATTTTTAGGGATATTTAAGAAAGGGATTTACTTGATAAAAAACAGCATAGTTATGTATGTATGTATGTTGCATTAGACTGCAACAGAAAACAAGTTCGCCGTACACCTTCGAATCTAAAGTAATTTACATGGAAATTAAATTTTTTTTTTACATTTTTCATCATATCTCCGACGTTAACATCCTATCTTAAACGAATTTTCTTTCTGTTAGCTGGTAAGGTGGTATGGATTAATGTAGTGGCGAAAATTCAAATAGGGAAGAGACATTTTAGCATTCTTTGGCTATTTCCCTTTCGATTATTTAATGTTTATTATTTTTTTTTATAAAAGTGTAGCTCGTTATCTAACAAAAACAATGTAAGTAAAAATTTCAAAATTTTCAAATTTTTGTACAAATTAGCAAAATTCGACAATGTTTTATAACAATTTTGAGCTTAATAACTAGATTTCTCAGGAACATTCTGAGTATGCAGTTTTGTAGAGCGAATTTTAAGTAGAGCAAATTTTAAGTAGATAGTAGAAGTTTGTGGAAGGTGTTGTTCATTTTCTCCATTCAAAAAAAAAAAAAACAATGCCAAAAATCAACGATAAGTCTTAGCTACTTCAAACTTGCAATTTATTATACTAAAATTTAGGGGCCTACAAAACTGCATACTCAAAAAAAATCCTAAAAAATCTGATTGCAAAGTTTAAGATTTTGATCAAATTTGTTAAAATTTGTCAAATTTTTATAAATCGGCACCTGAGTGGAATATCGACCTATCTGGGCACCTAGTTCGAAAACGCCCTATTTCAGAATTTTATTGAAAAACACCCTATCTCAGAATTTGGTTGAAGAACGCCCTATCTCAGAATTCGGTTCAAAAACGGCCTATCTCAGCATATTTGCAATAGATTTTCATTTGAGATAGGGCATTTTTGAACAGAGTTCTGAGTTAGGGCGTTCTTCAACCAAATTCTTAGATAGGGTGTCTTTCAATAAAATTCTGAAATAGGGCGGTTTTGAACAGATTTCTGAGATAGGAAGTTTTCGAGCTAGCTGCCCAGATAGGTTGATCTTCCACTCAGGTGTATGTACATATGTATGTATGTACAGTTATAACTTCTTTGTTTTGTAATATAAAACCTTACTAATAAGTTTCTTTTCAATTTCGCGCATAAATACATACATATATTTTTTCTGCACTGATTGTTTTGTTAATGCTCTTTACTCATTTTTGTTATTGTTTTTATTCTTAAATTTCCTTTGTTCTTTTCTCATTGTACAAGTATGTTTATACTGCATACATATTTACATACCTATTTACAAACTATACTCACTTGTTGCGATTGGCACTCACCGCGCCATTGGTGGCATTCAAACGAATTGAAGGCGAGTAGAACAATAAACAATTATAATGCGCAAGCAAAAAATTAAAAACAATAAACGAAGAAAAAAATTATGCAAAGCAATGCAATAATAAACAAAGCTGTTGGTTGGGCTAACGGCTTGAGCGCCGAACGACGACTTCCCCACGAACGCCACCAAGAAGGTGTTTTCTCTCTCTCTCTGTGTGGCGTCTGTGCTGGGGAAGAAGTGTGCAGTGACGACGACGACGACGGCTAGTGTCAAGCATTGTTGCGGCGACACGTTTTAATTTACATTAAGCAGAATTTTTTGTTTGAAAAGTAATCGCAAGTGCGTGCGGGTGGTCTTTTAGATGAAATATTGAAAATTATGAATTTGTTAGCAGTGTAATTTCTTAAATACGGATTTAAGTTTTTTTCAATTTCTCGTAAAAGCAGAAGGTAATCTTGGTACTATAAATTTTTCTGAATAGAAATTAAGGAAATTAATTCCACAATGTATGTATGTATGTAAATACAGTTAGCCGTTAACATGCCACGTACAGCCTCAATCTGAGGAACTTATCAGATTTCACGTCAAAATTTTAATTTTTTCAAACCCTAGCAGCGATCCCTAAAAATTGATGTAAAAATTGTATGCTTTCGTGCAACAAAATAAAAGGGAGCCCACAAAATTTAGACGTAAATATTTTAAGAACCACCCTAATACATGTGTACTGTGGCTGTCAAAATAATAGCACCAAAATTCAGAATTGTGTTGCTTGCAGCTTACATATGTTTATTTATTTATTTTTAATAACTTTCATTTAAATTATATAAAGTGGTCGAAATAATTATAGCCGCACCACAATTTGACAAGTTTTAACATATCCTTTTTATTGTTATTTACTTTTGGTTATTTTTTTTTATGAAAATATAGTTCATTCTTTAACAAAACCCGCGTAAATCCAAGTTTCAAGTTTTGTGCAATATTAAAAAAAAATCAACAAACTTTCGTAATAATTTCTAACTTTTTTAATTAGATTTCCTAGAAAGATCCTGAGCATACTATTTTGTAGCCCATTGCATTCTAGTAGAATAAAGTATAAGTTTCAAATGGCTAAAAATTACGGTTGATTTTTTAGAATTTTTTTCGGATATTTTTTTAGTTTTTTTTTCTGTAAATACTTCTTCGTAATATATGAAAAAGGGCCAGATCGAAAAATTGTCTCGCCCAACGTATTCAGCGACCTTGAAAAGATATTGTAAGACCTTAAAAAAACTTTAATTTCATGAGAGATTTCGTGTGCGCACGGATTGAAGAAGGAGTAATTATAGGCACTTGAGGCGGAGGGAGTCCCAAAACGTCCAGGCGAGACCTGTAATGGTTAATAATTTTGCACCAAATTTTAAAATTTTCTTCAAAATTTCTTAGCCATAACGGAAACTAAAAAGTCAGGAGCGTCAAAAAAAAACATAAGCACTTTGGGCCTGTTCGAGGCACGTAATAAAAGCGGCATTACTGCCGTACTGATGTAAAATGGCAACATTGTTGCAACTGCCCAACTGATAGAAATTCACACAGAACGTGATACTTTATATAATTTATAATTCGCGCAACACTGCGGTTGTGATTGAAACTCGAACAAGCCCTTTATTTTTTTTCTGGTCAGTCTAATGTACATACAATTTTGTCGAACTACTTTCGCGGTATGTATACGTATTTATCGTTATCATCATCGATACATTTATCTATAGATTGTCGATGTCAGTAAGCGATCCTCCCCCCAACCAGTTAAGCAGAAATTTTGTGATGAGAAAACTCTTTTTATTTATTTATTTGCATATCGAGCCCTAACCACCAAAAAAATGTAGGCGGAATTTTTTTGAAAAATTTCTTTTTGATGCAGAAATGCTTCTAGATGCTCCAGGAACACTTCTGCAACCAAAAGAAAATAAAAAAAAGTTAATTAAATAGAATGGAAATTTATTTAACACGGTTGTTTTCCGTGGCAAAAATTATAATTTAAGCACATTTATTAACTGAACATTTTTTGTTATTGAGCTTGAGGACGTTATTATTGAAAATGTTTGTGGAAAAACTAGGCCAGAAAATAACAAAATCAAAATATTGGAAATTTACTTTAAGGAGCTAAGGAGCAAATGAATTTTTTTAGCTCTTTGCTCCAGCTCCGCTCCAGCTAAAATCCTTTGCTCCTTAGTTCCTTGCACCTTTGCCCCGCTCCGCTCCGAAGCCCTGGTTAAAACAGAAACCGGAAGGAATTAGAACACTCGAAATTGCGAAATGAAATGCGGCCAACATTCCACAGCACACCAACAGGAAGGCATAAAGTCAAAATGACAAACGAAACGAGCCGGCTATGGCACGAGGCGGTTAAATTACATTAGGGCGTTTCAAATTAAAAATCCCTCAGAGAATGTGAGCAACATAAGTGCGCAAATGAATGAGGCTTATTGAGGGTGTCGCATTAGCAGTTCGTGCACATACGCGCACACACACACATTCATATATTTATGTAAAACACTTAGCAAGAGGGCCGAGGTAACTGAGCACTTGTGATGGATGCACTTTAGGTGTTCAATTGCAATGTGGCAAGGCGAGGGGGAAGCATCAACACTCATCGCGCGTTAACGCGACAATGTCAAATTTGACTTTTATGTACATATGTATGTATGCTCGACTATGTACATTGTGGTATGCTTGTTTTTGTTTTGCAAGTGATATCAGCATATGGTTGGCTGTAGAATGATTACACAAATGTTCATGTATGGAATTTCACTTTGGGGAATTGGCTAGATAGTCATATAATTGTCGTTGGAAATAGTTAATTGTAATTGTCGTTTCGGTTGTTGTTGCTTCTGTCAGCAATAATAGTTGCTGACAGATATGCGTGTTATTCACTTATGTAGATATTTTTCTATGGTGCACATTTTCCGCGGAAGTGTGAAAATATGAGTACGCAGGGGAATAGACCGCAACAGACAGGCCACAGCTGATAGCAGTCTCTCGAACTGCTGTTAAGCTGGCAGCAGTCTTGGGAACTCCTATTAGCCGCTGAATTTCTGGATATTTTCCGGGTGTTTTTTCTTAAGGGTCAGCATCTCTAGCTCTGTGCGCGTATTTCGACATCCCTCTTGTTTTTAATGTTATGTACGTCGCCATTTTTCTTTCTCAACTCTAGACAGAAGCGTCTTGCTTTAGGCAGCGCTTTTCATCTCTCTGCCGGTTGAACATTCTTCGTCGTACCAGTTATAGCTGCGGGGGTCATTGATATCCAATTACTTCCTCAGCAGCGGTACGTATGAAGCGAGAAATGTCATTGCAGAGTCAGTGTGTTTAATAGGTTATCCAAGAGACGGTATGAAAGTTGGAACCTAATTCTGAAGACTAGTATGTTTCGCACCTCGACAAGTCAACTAGCCTGAATACGCTAACAGTGGTCTCGTCGTGCGGGCTAAACTTTCCAACCGTACCTCCATATAATTTCATCAATCAAACGGTCTGAGGCTTTTAAGGGAGTGAATTTTTTCTTCTTTTTTTTGTAGCGGCAAAGTCGGTTTGTCCATAAATCATTGTGGTCAACTCAACTAACGGTAGGCTTCGAAAACGTGCTGCTTCGACGAGTGTAAACTAGAGCAATAGGGGTGTCTGAGTAGGCTTTAGTGGGCACGTGAAGAGTTGATTGGCTTGGCAGGGGGAATCTCCACATGCTGGAGACTTATTGGGTATGTAGCGGTCGCGTTTGGATAGGTTGGAGCTCAGACATCTACAGTATCCAGACTGAAACTAGGCCAGAATGGGACTGGGCATTCCAAGTACATGCTCTCAAATCGTAGTTCTTTAAACCTATGTCCTGCTGATCTTCAAAAGAGTGCGTCACATTCGAGGCTTGAACCATGGTTTCGTTGGAGTGGGCTTTCGCGTGGTGGGTCTCAAAAATTTAATGGATACGTTTAAGTATATAGCAAGCCACACCGGATTGCAGTCGTACATAATGATGAATAGACGTGGCAGACTTAAGGGAACCCTTAAACTGAATCGAATAGTCTCCGCTATAGCTCGCTTCTAGCTATGTTACGGGTTGATTACCACATGGCTTGCTCACGTTGTATAGTGGGAAATTATCGACTTATTTTGTTCAAAAAAGGCTAAAACGGATTTTAGAAAAGGAAATCTAGGCTCGAGTAAAAAAGGGTTTGATTTTTATCAGCAAATGGTGGAAGCCGAAAAATTTAAGATATGATTAAACTAGAAGTACTAGTTTCTTGGTAACAAATTTCAGATTTTTAATTGGGTAAACTAGTTTTCTGAGGTCTTTGAACACGATTCTGATGAAATTCAAAATGGCCGATTTAATATGGCACATTTTATCTACCAAAATCCAAAGGATAAGAGTTTTGGATAGTATCCGCCTTTTTGAATCTGCCATAAAAACGGTTTTATTACCTTCAAAATCTTAAATTTATCATCAAAAACATATTACTTTTTTTGACGGTCTATCTGTTTTTAATTTTCCGACTTTCACCATATGCTGATAAAAATCTAAACCTGTTTTTAAATTTGGGCGTGGACAATATTTTCCAAAATCCGTTCCAAGTACTTAAAAAATAGCCTTTTTTGAACAATAGTCGACAATTTCCCACTGTGCGTTGCCCAGAGCTCACGAGCATAGACGCAAGAGTGGAAATTGAATAGAGTCAAGCAACTAAAACTTCGTATCCAGATACTCCTCCATACAGTATTTCTCCCTATGCTACTTGCTGATTTTTTGGAATTTTCGTGTTCAATTGTGTGTCTTCCAATTGGCAGACGATGATTCATCTTTTCAAGCCAACATTTTGAATCCTTCAAATTGTATTCTATGAAACATATGTACATATATGTATGTATGTATGTATCTGCGGAACTTCGCAGTAGGCCCGTTTACAAAAGAGCGGCTCTTCTTAAATCAATTTCGTACATGGTATTTACATAACTATGTAAAAGCAGACTCGACAGCGTCTGTATTTTGGTTAATGACCCAGATCTAGTTGTTAACGCTGACAGCTTTGTTGTAGGTACATACATACATAGGTATTTATCGTATCGCTAGCTGATCATCAACACGATGATCAGCCAGCTTGTCGTTGATCTTGTACGAGTATAGAGAGACAGGCAATCACAATTAGAACCAATTCAAAAACTGACATTATCGAGAATGCGCGCACATTTGCAAGCCTACACATAAGGATTTCCCTCATTTGGTATTTGTTAAGGTACTTTTGTCGACACGGTTATATGTATGCATCACCGACTACATTATAGGTTATGCTCTCTACAGTAGAGGTGCAAAACTATCGATGGCACTATCGATAGTATCGATGTTTTTTATTTTTCCCTACTATCGATTGTTTTTTGGTCCTATCGATAGTCCGACAGACATGTGATTCAGTATTTATTTTAGTTTTATTTCTTCTTTTCTTTTCATTTCTCTTAAACATCCAAGTTGCATCTCTTAAAATACTGCTAAAAACTGATACAAATTAATTTATACCAAAACTTCCAATATTATCTATGCACCACTATTTACTATTTAATAAAAGGTAGATAAAAACCATTACTTCTCAGATAAAAAATGTTTTCTTCTTCTAAAATTGAAATTTACTTGATGAATGCCTTATATATGACGGAGGATATCGAAAACCACAAATATAAAATTTCAAAATTTTATTCCATTTCAATTCATTTCAAATTTTCAATAACTTTACTTCTAACTTAACGGTTAAACAATTAAAAAAAGTGTCCAGCAGTTTACAAGGTTATCGAAACGTAATTTCGGAATATATTCTTAAGGAAATCTTCATACGAAAATTGAGCCAAAACCATATAAATACGATACTATCGACGATATATCGATAGTTTTGAAAATAATATCGAAAACTATCGATGGCCTGACTATCGATAGTTTTGCACCTCTACTCTACAGTAGTCTTAAAAACAAAAAGCACGGTCAACCAACAGCAATGAACGAATGTTTGCCTTTTACTCGCTGAGTGTTCCATCATTCAGCTCAGCAATGGCTTAAGCAATATTGTTGTCTCCACCATCCACCATCCATAACCGTAGTCGAAGTGAGGCCGTTGCCGTTGCCGTTGCCGTTGCCGTTGCCGTTGCCGTTGCCGTTGCCGTTGCCGTTGCCATTGCTGTTTTGTTTAGTGAATACTGCTAGTTGCCACTGGTGCTGTTGTTGTTTTATTTCTTTTTTCTGTCGTGTGAAATTTGATATCTTCAAAAGAGCAGCAGCAGCCACGGCAGCATTAACTACAAAGCCAACAACAAACAACAATAACTGCTGCATACAAAGCCATGTACATACCTACATATATCTATGCGAAGAACGATTTTGACGACTGAGGCACAATAAATGGGTTGATAATGGAATTTTGGTGGGGTCGTGTACGGGAAGGGGAGTGAGCGAGTGTGAGTTCTTAACGCTGTTAAGTCGTTTATGTACATACATATTTGTTGTTGTGAGGATGTTGATGCTAGATATGATAATTTCTATGGATTTTATCACAGCGTTGCCATCAGCAATTCTCTTTTCAATGGCAACAATTTGATTGGTATTAACCGAAACGTAATTATTTTATGAAAGTGCTGAGAAAAACATTTTTTTTTTCTTTGCTTTCAACGCGTTGCAATCGGTCGACAAGAGTTTGAGTTTACAAATAGAAAGCATTGCCCCAACAAATTAGACTGAACCAATGCAAATTAAAATAATTTCCTTTTCTTTCCTTTTTTGCAAAACCTTCTAACACTTTTCTCGTTCTTCTCGTTGCAGTGGCGCATCGGACAAACAACACTTGGATTCATCCAGCGATTCAGAGATGGAAAGTTCTTTGCTACAGCAAACGCACATAGCAACCAATAATAATCATCACCATCAAGCGCATCAACACCAATCGCCCCATCACCAGCATCCCGCTGCGCATGCGCAATCACATCAGCCACAATCACAGCAACAGCAAGCGCAACAATTATCCCCGACAGCGACGCTCAATAATCACCATCATCATCATCACCATCACCACCATGCCGCCGCAGCCGCTGCAGCTGCAGCAGCAGTTGCCGCACAATTACCGCAATCGCATCACACCAGTGCAGCGACGAGTATGGAACAAACGCATCATCAGCACCCGCACAGCTTAAACGCCACACAATTAGTGGGTCTCTCGCCCACCTCTGTTAGCTCAGGTGGAGGTACGAGTGGCGGCGGCACACTTAGTTCAGCAGCTGTTGCAGCAGCAGCCGCTGCCGCTGCATCGTCCACGAGTAGTAAAAATGGTAATAATGCTGCTGCAGCAGCAGCCGCAGCGGCTGCGGCTGGACAAATGGCGCCACTATCGGTCGCATATCCGCACCTGCACAGCGTCATGGGTTCGATACCCATCTACGATATGAGCGAATATCAGCATTTATGATTCTAGTTGGAAACATCGGCAGAGTGGATGACCAACGCAGCAGTGGCGGCGGCTGCGGCGGGGGTCACTCAGCGCACAGCAGTAAATTCAGAATCGGATGCAAGTTCGGCGACGACGGTGACGTCAGCAGCTGCGGCAGCTGCAGCAGCGGCGGCTATGCGGCAAGAGTTGCAACAAACGACGAATTTTTACTATTAAGTGCTTCGGCTATAACTACATAGCAGGTACATAGATAAATGGCGGAGGTCACCAGTGATACGAAAGTTAATTGCCACCCCAAAATAAGAGTGTGCGCTTAGAGCTTTGCGTGCTGTACTGACAAATAGAATTTTATTGACAAGCGGAACAGCTGTTTACTTGCAGTTTACTAACAGAATGGTCCGAAACGCCGTCGAAATTTTGGCCACTATCCCTGTACGATGTGAACTGCGCGCAGAAAAGTTAAACAATTTGAAGTTTCAAGAGGAAAACCTAGATTCCGACTCTTATGTACATACTATGTATTTCGTATTCTGTATGGTAAAAAAAGAAAGTTGCATGAATTTTGTTGGCAATATATCCAAAAAAATTTAGTAGATACAAACAAATTGCAAATGCATGCATCCATGCATAGCAAGTAAATGTAAGAAGATATCATAATATGAAGCAACATGAAAAACTGAATTTACGAATATAAAATGTGTAAATGTTAGCACTACACACAATTGAAAAGCTGTAAAAATACATAATTAGGGTATTCCCAGAAAGTATGACAAAAAACAGCACAAACTTCGAAAGTAAGCTTTTTTTCAGCTGTCAAAACATGTACGAAAACTATTTTACAGAAACAAGTTTTTCGAGTTAAATGGAATCACCCAACTGTTTATGAATTTAAATAAAAGATGTATTATAAGCTATTAAACAAACATACGAGGACATAACGTACCTATGCTGTACGAGTGGCATAATCCAAAAAAAAAAAATGTCCACAAAGTCTGCAGAAATGATCGCAACCTTTTCTTCTATGTTGTGTAAAAATTGCATAGCTGTATCGATAAATCATTAAAAAAAAAATGTCTTCTTTTTACAATTGGAACGTACATACATATGTATGTAAACAGTAAGCTTTAAAGCCGTTTTTCTAGAGATTTTGATTTTTTTCGGATTATGACACCCTTGCAGCAAACGTACGATATATGTACATATGTATGTATATGTAAGTAAATATTTTGTAAATAGAGGCAATTCGAACTAGGCTTAGGAAAATATTAAACATAATATCGAATATGTGCAAATTAAAATCATATTTTTCTTGTAGTTTTTAATTTTTGTTAAACTATCGAATATTTTAAATTATTTAAATATATTATGAATTTACTAAAAAAAAGTTTAAAACACCATGCTGATAAAACAAAATCTTTAAAAATAATAAAATTTTAAATTCTGCAAAATAATAAAAGTCAGTGAATCGTTATTTTTTCTATTTGATTTAGATGGATGGATTAGTTACACAAAAAAAATCAATTCCTCCTTTTTCAACAGAAAATATTATTTTGTTCAATCCTACAGAATTTTCTCTTTAATTTGGTACCATTTTATAATTCTACAGTGTAGTGAAAATTTTAAATAATTTTTTTAATCGATCATAACCTTGAAATTTCAAAGTCAGCGGGAAATAACGGAAAAATTCTAGCCGCGGCGCGAAGTATAATTAGTCTGTTCCTTTGAACTTCGGACTAAAACCTCAGTTCCACAGGTCAAACTACAACTCTCAAGCGAGAGTAAAAGGAGAACAGATGCAGAAGTGCACAGGAACGCAAAAAGCACTATTTATTGTAAAAACGTCAGTCGGTTTGTTTACATGTCATTTGTACAACACTGATTTGGCTGAAATATCACTAACTAATTATTACAATCTATACATATTCAAATATTTCGTTGTTTACTTCCAATTTTTTTACAAATATAAGGTCCTTGCTGAACAACTCTGAAAGCTGTGGAGAAGACGAACTCCGAGCTGAGTTGATAAGGTACATACATCAACTATTATGCAGAATATGGTCAGATGAACGCATGCCCGACGGCTGGAATTTAAGTGTGCTCTGCCCAATCCACAAGAAAGGTGACCCCGCCATACACGCCAACTACCGCGGGATCAGCCTTCTAATCATAGGTTACATGGTCTTACGAGTGTATTGTGTGAAAGACTGAAGCCCACCTCCAACAAACTTCATGGACCTTATCAGTGTGGATTTAGCCCTGGCAAATCCACCATAGACCAGGTATTCACAATAAGCAAAATCTTGGAAAAGACCCGCGAGAATAGGATCGACACTCACCACCTATTTGTCGACTTCAAAGTCGTTTTCGATAGCACTAAAAGGCACAATACGCCGCGATGTCTGAATTTGGCATACCCGCGAAACTAATACGGCTGTGTAAAATGACGATGAGCAATACCACCAGCTCCGCCAGAATTGGGAAAGGCCTTTCCGAGCCGTTTTCTACCCTACGGGGTTTCAGACAGGGCGACTCCCTTTCAAGTGACTTCTTTAATCTAATGTTGGAGAAGATAATAAGAGCTGGAGAGCTGAACCGCTTAGGAACAATTTACTACAAAAGCGTGCAATTGCTGGCTTATGCCGATGACATCGACATCATCGGCAACAAAAACCGCGAAGTCTGTTCTGCCTTTTCAAAGTTGGATAAGGAAGCAAAGCGAATGGGTCTGGCGGTCAACGAGGACAAGACGAAGTATCTCCTGTCATCAAACAAACAGTCAGCGCAGTCGCACTTGGCACCCACGTCACTGTTAACAGTTATAATTTCGAGAAAGTAGAAAATTTCGTTTACTTGGGAACCAGCATTAACACCGATAATAGTGTCTGCATGGAAATCCAACGCAACTAAAACCGTTAGATTTTGTTACCGGTTTACATATAGATCATACACAGTAGTCAAAATCATTTAGATCGGTGCTTTATAAGGCATATCTTCCAACACTGATTGTTCAGTTATGAGATCTTTTATATAACTCATCCATCTATGTACATATGTTACATATACAATTTTTTTTAGCTCCCAAACAACTAATTTCAAATGCAGTAATCGGTTGAAGTATAATTTTCTGAGGTTCATGAATGAAGCCCTCGACATAGCACTGCCATTACTTGTTATTTTTTATGATTTCAGCTTTAGTTAAAGAAAAATGTCCTTAGTATCTACCCTGTGGGGAAAATCTCTAGTTTTGAACTGGTGCGCTTCTAGTACATTTAGACCCAGTACTGGTTCTAGATAAATCTCTTTTGCATGCAAGCAACTGGCGAATTTAACATGGCGATGTCCTAGGAAGTGTCAATTGCCCCCCGCTGCACCCCTTTTTCGATAGTTCCGAACTAGTCCTAAATTCTATAGTTCCGAACCAGTTCTAAAATCGACAGACGAAAGAAAAAAGTATCATGATTTTTCAGTCTTTTCGGTTCTTCCGTGTGCGATATTACATTATTTTCAATTTGAAATTAAATTTGTTTGAATGATTGTAAGAAATGTACGTTTACATACCTTGCTGTAGCTGACTTTGCAGAGGTGCTCGCTGTTATTGGTTAGATTCCAGATGGCCCCAAAATGTTAATATGTTAACACAAAGCTTTGTTTTGTATTACCAAACTTTGAAATAGCATCTGCGAAGCACAGAATAGAAGCGTATTTGAACGAAAAAGCCGCCGAACACATATCTATGTAAAGTAAACAAGCCCCCCGCTGCATCCCTTATTCGATAGTTCCGAAATAGTTCTAAATTCGACAAATAGGATCTAGTGCGTTCTGCATCCCTTCTTCTATAGTTCCGTACTATTTCTAAATTCGTCACTTTGGATATAGATTTGTAGTGAAAAAAACTGAAAAAATTTGTTTTTTAAAAGTACCACTTTTCGCCGATTTTGGACTGGTGGGGATCTAGTTCCTATCGGACTAGTTCCTTTTTGGGGATAACGACCTAGTACGGAACTAGAAATTTGATTCACTAGCCCGCGGTTTCCCTGCAGGGTAGTAAATTTCTGATCATGTTTCTTTTTCTTTTTTGGCATTGCTGGGGATGAAGCCAGATAGTTTTCTGCACGCATTTTTACGCACTATACGATCTTAGAAAAGTTCGAATATTACAATTTTTAATTTAAGTCAATTCTAGAAAAGAGAAGCAAACATATTAACACCAAAATAGGATTTAAAAAAAAAACAAATGAGTTTATCCTAGGTCGAAGTGTTTTTAAATCTCGTATGTTACAATACTTTTCTAATGAATGAGACAAAACGACACTTTCATTCACAAGCAGGCAGTAATTTCTTGATTGCAACAACGCGCTTACGATGAAATTTTTGTATGAAACCACAAAGAAAAAAAGAAAAAGGCCAAAACAAAGCAATAAGTAGGTGTTAAGCGGAAGAAATCCGCTTAGAGGGTAATTTAACAATTAATAGAAAATAACAGAGGAAAAAGGGCTGATCTCTTCACGCCATCCGCTACATAAATATGTATGTGTGTAAGCATATGTGGCGATTAGGCCTCTCATATGTACATTGGCATACTTCCATGCGATTATAATCGGAGAAATGTCCAATGAATGAATGAATGTGTATAGTACATATGTATGAGGTTTATTTTCTATTAACGGTTTAGATTTGAAAGTCGTTGTTGTAGGTTACACATGTACATATATAAATACTTCAGATGGAAATGGAAATTTTTAATAAGAAAATTAAAAATGGTTTGCAAGATTGCTTATAATGCAAGGTTTTGTTGGGCAAAGGACAACACCTCTCTTCACTGGAAGTTAAAAAGAATTACAAAAAAATCTACATATGTATGTATAAAAGTTCGTGATTTTATGCACTTCTTTTCGCTTTATTTGCATAAAACTTTTTATGACTAACTGCTGGTTTCACCAGCAATTTATGTGAAAAATATTTTTTTTCCCCTGTCAATTTGCTTATCAGGTTTTGCCGATTTTTATTTTTTTATTTTTTGTAATGAAAAGAAATAAACTCTCAAGGGAATGAGGAACTTGGTCTTGGATAGAGTCGTAGTCGGCGTTACCACAGTGAGAAGTATCTGAGACTTATCCTGGGGGTGCCTAAGATCAACGTACACCATGATGGTACGACCTAAGAGGCAGTGGCTTGAGGTTGATACATACAGCAAGGCGTCGAAGAGTACCTCTTTTATGGAGAGGCAAGTCCAAATGAGCGCACTCCCTGTAGTATACAAACGGCTCTGAGGCTCTGGAGGCTACTGGCGTAAGCGCATATAACCCCAGACTGTAGCTTTCGGTGCCCCATCAGTCTATGAGCTGAGATCAACCTTCGCAGGAATTATCGCAGTGAGAGGTCCCTATCTTTAAAAGTGATAGTCAGTCTGAACTCAAGGCTCTCGTAATCTTGTAGGTCAAATCCTCAGTGGTTCTAGAATAGAATTAGAATACTATCCAATCGCTATGGATACCATGGGCACATGCGAGTCGAAGGAAATGAGGAAGAGAATCAGCTGCTTCGACCCTAATAGGACCTGGGCCCTTTCATTGAGTAGTTCCCAACACGATAAAGGATGCACTCAGAAAGGAAAATACCGAGTTAAGGGAACTGCACTGGCGTAACAACACGGGTCTTCGTTAAGCGAAAAGCTTACTAGGGGGGGTCAAATCTGAAAAGATGCAGGCTACTCATGGGGAGACCCAGGAGAAAGTAAGTATCACACAGACTTTTTGACGGGCCAGTGCAGGCTAAGAGGTTTTATAAGCTAGAAATCTGATTAGGCGATCTACATATGCCACTTCTGTGACTCTGCCACGTAGACACCTCCTTCTGTAGTGAGGAGGGGAGCATAAGGCATCTGTGGCGAAGAGTGGGGCACATACACTACCTGTCCCCTGAATCTATTCTGAAATGTATAGCCTCTAAACCGGGCACAAAAGACATATTGGTCGTAGTGCTTTATCTATATACATTAACTCAGTGACCGATTTTTTTTTAAATATGCCCAATGTTTTTCAAGTTAATTTTTTTTTGTTCAATATTATTCAAGTTTTAGCCAAAACCATATAAATCATGAAGGGTCAAAATTTCTTACAAAATTAAAAAAAAATTCAAAAACTTTTCATTCAATTTTCGAGGTTTTTAATGTGAATCTTTAGAACATTTTTGGACATGCATGTCTATAGCCAATAAAATTTTAGTCCAATTTCAAGCGACTAAAAGATAGCGTTGATTTTTAATAATTTTTTTTGCGACCGCTTTTGCGGTTTGTTTTATATAACAAGTGCAATTTACAAAAACTGGCGTTGATGTTTTGAAATTTCGTTGCGAGCGCTGTTGCGAATTTTAATTCATAAGAAATTCATTAAAAAAGTTCAAAAATTCGTCAGCAAAAAAAATATTAAAAATCAACGCCATTTTTAGCCGCTTGAAATTCGCACTTCGTTAAGACTAAAATTCTATGGGCTATTAAACTGCATACCGGGAAATTTTCTAAAGATTCAGAAGCTCGAAATTGAAATGGAAAAAATATAAAAAAAACAACGCCAATTTTAGTCGCTTGAAATTCTCACTTTGTTAGACTAAAATTCTATGGGCTATAAAACTGTGTGCCTAAAAATTTTCTAAAGATTCAGAATGAAAATTTTGAAATTTTGATGAAGATTTGTGGAATTTTCCTAAATTTTGAAGAAAGTTTGAAACTTAGATTTAGGTTTTGGTAAAGGCTTTGAAAATATTGTTGTAGTCCTTTTTATGAAGAATACGAGTTACATACTGATATGTAGTCAGCATTTTTAACATAATGGTAAGAGAACTGAATTAATGAAAATGGTTGTAACGCCAGAAATACTCATAGAAAAAATTGTTTTGTTTTTACATGTATTTTTGGATGCTATGCTGAAAATACATTCATAAGTATGTAGGTAACCAAGCAATACTCGCTAGCAACCAAAATTATTCCATGCAACACGTGCCTAGCATTACCGTCACGTTAATAGGCAGCAGATGCATGCTGTGGGAATGTATGTAAGTATGGGCATGTGCATGTAACATTTAAGGTGATAGCTTACAGTACTAAGCTGGTGGTGTCACAGGTAAGGAATGATTATTCGTACAAACAAAAATCATAGAAATTAACAAATGCAATAATTAATTCAACCGAAATGAGATATGAGAGCATACAACTCAAATTTCCCACACATATGTATTTATTAGTGATGTGCCGAGTCGATACTTTTAAGTATTGATCGATAGTCGGTGGTACCGATTTAAAAAGTATACAATTCTATCGATACTCGGTACCCAAATGCAGAGGAACTCTTACTTGTCTGAAGCATTTTTGTTCTTCTTCATCCTTTTTTTTTGGCTTCTTCATCCGTCAAAGCATTTTTCTTGAACCTAGCCGATGTCATACAAAATAGTATTGAACAAATTTTTTTCTAAACTTGATATATACATACATATATGTAACGGCGAAGATTTAGTGTAAAAAAACGGTATTGGATACCGAAAAGGAAGTATTTTGTAGCGAGTATGGGGTATCGACAATTCAGCACATCACTAATATTTATGTATGTATGCGCATATGTATCCTGCCATCGCATTTATGTAATTTGCACCGAACGATGTTAGCGAATCTCATTAAAGGGTTGCTATGAAACTGGCCGCAATGGCTGTGTAGTAGACTCACTTTGAGCACAACAAAAACCAGAATACAAGCCACAGCGCCAGTGCGTATAAGAGGGCGTGTCGTCCTTGGCAACGCCATCTAGTGCAGTAAATTTCGCAGGATTTCTCACCTTATCCTTGGGTTTGTTGTTTAAAGTTGCACTTTTTTTTAGTATTCAAGACTTAACGGTCCATTATGCTTCCCTTTTTTACCATTATGCTGTCAAATTAAGTGCCAAATGCGGCACGCTGGTTGGCTAGCAAGTGTCGTGTTGTGTTGCCAACTACTCCGGTTGATTGCACAGTTGTAGTTGAGGCTTGTTTGTGGCTGTGCGCTGGTTGCGGCGGCGAAATGGTTTGTTGGTCCGCTTTTTTTTATACAAACATACAATTATTTCTGCGAGCCTAACTACATTCACCTAATGTTTGGCACGTGTAGACCAACAGCCGTCTTTAGCGGCGAGTAATAGCTGGTGCACATGTCTCTTCCACCACCCCACCCCCTCTTCAACCCGGCTGCTGCTGTGCTACACTGTATCACATTTCATAATATTTTGACTTTGGCTGGCGGATTAATTAACACAGAACAGACGCTTTGAATTGATGAATGACTACAGGAGTATGGTATATTTTTTTATATACAGTATTGGCCAATACAATACCACCCCCATTTCAAAGTGATATTGTTTGCCACTCATGTTTATTTATTTATTTTTAAGAATTTTCAATTAATATACAGTTCATTCCCTCACAAAACTCACATAAACTCAAGTTTAAAAATTTTTAAAAGACCGCAAAAAAGTGCAACAAATTTTCACCCAAATTTCAAACTTTTTTCTCAGAAGCGGTAGAATTTTTTTGAATGCACAGTTTTATAGCCCATTCAATTTTAGTCTGATAATGTGCAAGTTTCAAGTGGCTAAAAATTACCGTTGATTTTTTAGAATTTTTTTCGCCGAGGATGTTGCGGGTTTCTGCCATATAAAAATAAATTGTTTAGTCGTTATATGGAAGCAAACGAGACAAAGTTTGTTGCACTTTTTTGCGGTCTTTTAAAAAGTTTAAAACATTGGTTTATATGGGTCTTGTTGGAAAATGAACAGTATTTTAATTGAAAATTCTTAAAAACAAATAATTAAACATAAGTGGCAAACAATATCGCTTTGAAAGGGGGGTGCTATAGATATGTCCAATACTGTATGTACATACATAGATACGAATGTTCATACATATGTACATGGATACATATTGCGAGTAAATATATGTAAATAACCAAACTCATTGAAAAAGAAAGAAGACTTTAAATGCTTTAAAAAAATATTGTATGAAAATGTCCTTTATAAAGCTTTGTAAGTATGTAGTTACGCATTCCCGACGGTCGAAAAAATTTTTTAAAAATATATTTTTGTTTTGCTGTGGCGCAGATATGAAATTGATAGTTTGAACGCGCGCTTCTAACTGCAGTAACTTTTGTATTTTGGTTAAAATATTCTTAGCATGCATGTAGTACTTTCAAAGAGAAAATTTGCGATTTGTTATTTTTTTTCAGTTTGTGGTTCCAGCCATCTTTTCGGCTATTATATAGATGTTTAATAAAAAAAAATAATAATTTGCATACCCTGACGTTTTGACGATTTTATTTATTTGTATTTACCATAGCAAATTTTTCTAATTTTTTTTTATAAAAAATTTAATTCATTCAACAGCAAAAACCGCAAGAATCAATTTTTTTACTTTGCACAGAACCCGGGAAAATGCAATAAGTACCAATAAATTTTCATAGAAATTTTTATTTTTTATAGAAAAAAATTTACTGTGCAGTTTTGTAGCCTATTCAATTGTAAAAAATTTTAAAGTGCAAGTTTCAAGTCGCTAAAAATAATTTTCAAGGTTTCTTTTTGCCAAGGATGTTACCGATTTTCTTCCATATAACGTTTTAACACAATCTTTTTTATATATTTTTCTCTAAATAACTTGATATATTCAAGGAAAAATAACCAATTTTCATGAAAGTAAAGGGACTTATAGGAATGTCAGTGGCAAAAATACATCGATGTTTTTATTAAATTGTTACACCGTGCAACAAAACCCAAAAAATTTAAAAGCACTCGAAACAGTCAATATACCCACGAAACTACGGGCTACATATACTTAGTAAAAGTGCGTTTTAAGTTTTTCTCTCTGGGGTCATAATTTTTTTAATTGACTTTAAAATTTCAATGATATGATTAGTTCCAAAACATATTTAAAAAATGCATGCCCGGTTGCACCTATCAATTTTAAATTTATGAGCCCGTTTAAATTTAAAATGGCACAAAATTGTTCGGAAAATTTGTCATTTTAAATTTTAACAGTTTGATAAATTTTAAAATTGATGTATGAAACTGAGGATCAGTATAATCTATATAGAATAGCAAAAAAATCTTTGGAATTTAAAAATATGTATGAATTTTTTGGTTCACAAGGGCGAATTGGTATTGAAAATTCTCTTTTGTTTTTATTTTTTAGCTATTAAAGTAGAAGACGAAATTCGAGGATTTGGTCGTGTGTATATTAATTCTCAACCCGTAATTTTTTCAAAAATAAATACTGCAAATGTGCAAGGATACTAAAGGATAAAAATTTTACATATTTAAATTAATTTTTTTAAATTAATCACACATTTGAAATTTCGAAGACCTTTTAAAATAAAATCCTGGGTTCGACTCGTAGCATCCGTTCACGGATCGGAAACCATACGAAATAAAATTACCTGGTAGATATATAGATAATAGAGGTATGCACTGCGACGAAGAGATCTATTGTGCCCTCAACTATTTACAGTACCTCATCTAATCCTAGAAAATCCGAAAATTTTAGATCTCCTAACACCTGGAGATTCTATTTATTCTTCACTTGACCAGAGTTGGTCTAGGTACCTTTCCCGCCTGGCTATCACTCAATATTGAAATTTTCTCATTACGGTAATTTCTAGGTAGGTTAATCTCTGCACACAGCCTAATGGCATAGACCTCCGCTTGAAAGATACTCGGGTATGGCCCCATCGGTACGGAGAGCTCCCGCCTTGGTCCGTAGACGCCTGCCCCAATGCCGTCCAGTGTTTTGGATCCGTCTGTATGCCATTGCAACCAGCTCGCTTGTATATACCTCTCCATGAGACAGGTGCTTCAAATTGACTTGGTGCAAAGCTCTATTTCGAATTTCCTGTCAAAGTTAACCACCTTAGGCCTATCATCTCTGGGGAGCAAAGCTAATGGAATTTGTGGGCCTAAATGAATAACAGCGAATTCACAGTAAACGGAAAAAGGAAGTTGCATTTAAATTAGTTTAAAGTTTCACAGAATCTGGAAATACTTTCCTTTAATTTAAATAAATTTTCATTGAACCTGGAAATAGTTTCATTTAATTCGAAAAATATTTCACTTAAGGGCAAGTCCAAAAAACAGGTAACCTTTGGGTTACTTAGCTTTATTTTTATTGTTGTAAACTATACCAATTCATAAACGTATACTTGAAGCTTCAAAAAAAAAAATTGGATCAATTTCCGGTTTTTAATATTACCTTAACTATTCCATAAAATCATCAAAAACGGGTCACTATAACATCTAGCTCTCATACAACTGATTGATCAGAGACGTTGTTCTGCGTTATAACTGCTCCAATTAAGCAGGAAAAAAATTTAGTATAGGTTCAATTTAACATATAGCACGCATACAATTTATTATTCAGATATGAATTTACAGTTATGTAGCAAACACACATACCTGAGTAATCCGTTGTATTGGAGCTATGTATATGTTAAATTTAACCTATATCGATAATTTTAAGGAATCATTAAGGCAAAAAAACCGTTATATGCAAAACTTCATTAAATTAACTTCAAAACTGAGGGAGTTATTTAAAAAATAGTTAAAATTTAATCCAATTTTCAAGTTCCGTTATCTCGAAAACCGGAGCCAATCTGGTAAAACGGGGGATGCCATTGCATTTAGAACGTCCCAGTTAAGTGGGTTCAACTTTCAAAATCTTTGCTCAAAAGTAACAACTTAACTTGTACAGCGTAATTTGAACAAATTTTTTTTTTCTATTTCAGCGATCTAAATGTTTATTCCTCGTCTAACTTTTGAAGCACTTGATGAAAATGAATTACACTTATACTTATCGATTTATCAAAAGATTACGTATAGAATCATATATAAAACATAGGTGTGCTCACAAATCAAAAAATTTAACTTTTTATTTTGAAAGGGCACCTGTTTTTTAGGTTTGCCCTTAACTTGAAAATGCTTTCATTTAAACTGAAAATGCTTTATTAGCAAATAAATAAAATAGAAAATATAAGACAGTACAGTACAAACGATACATTTTTAAATATTCATTCAACAATGTAGCAATAACAATTAAGAAATTTGTATTAAAACTACTCACCTTATCACATGTAAATCACATAATTTTGATGGTTATTTCACTTGATGAAATGTATGCAGTATGAATAAGTTGATTGGCAAATAGGTCTTAAAGAGTATTGATAGTATGTAGTAGTTGATGTCGCAAGTTGATTGTAGCTTATACTTTTCAAGTGATGGGAGTGTGATCATAGGACGTGATGTGATATGCCTACTTCTGAATAAAACATGTATGGAAAATTTTAATTTTCGCTGACATGAAGGAAAATCAAGTGATGTTAAAACTGCATATGATGTGATATTAAATCATATGATGCATGATGAGCAATCAGATTTCACGGTGTGATGTGAATATGATTTGAGGTGTTCGTTGCGATATGGTTAATGTTGCAATGGCGAAGCATTTTCAACTTGTTTTACGATTTTTTGGTTAGTAGCGTATCCTTATACAAAAATTAGTGCAAATATATTATTAAATGTATTTTAGTTTTCATATCAAAAATGTCCCATGAGGTCAGCTTTCTTTTAGACCTTTTACGATTTTCACGAGCATGGATTTTAATATTATTTATTTTCTATTTAATTTCTAAACAGTGAAGATGAATTAAAAATTATATGATTATTCTAGTTGTAGGAATTGTGTTTAGTTACCTATGTATTTTAGGTTTTCTGCTAGTTACTAAACTATATTGAAATAATTATATTTGTAGAATATGTCGTTTATGGATTCAGTCAGTTCATTTTCGATTGCCACGTCCGCGCTTGCGCTGCGGATGTTGTTGCTCCGCATCATCCGAGCTGGCAGATTCTTCGATGACTTTACTGCGTGGCCCAGTGCGCGATTTATTTTCGGTCACACTTGATTTCGAAGCGGTTGCAGCTTGTCTGCTCTTAACACTCGCCGCTGACGCTGCTTTGCGTCCACTGTGCGCTGGTTGGGCAGTCTCTTCTTCTGACGAGGATTCCGAATCCACAATTGCCGCTCGATTTCGTTGTTTTTGTTGGACAGAGCGTGCTGGCGTTTTACGCGGTTGTTGCTTTTGTGTTGGCGGCGCTTCATCATCACTGCTGCTACTCGATTCGCTAGTAGACGATTTACCGCGTCGCTCACGGCGTCCGCCGCGCGCTTGTTGAGCACCTCGCGACTTAATGTTTGTGCGTTTACTACGTGTTTCGGCGCGGCCAGTACTCGAATCACCACCACCACCTTCTTTATCTTCACGCGTTTTACCGTCATTTACTTCGAGACACTCATTGATGCGCGTCTCTAATTCCGCAACGGCAGCTTTCAATTCGGGTTTAGCCATTTTGGACGTATTACTTATGATCAACTTGAATGACTGATATACTTCGTCGATTTGTACCTTATCCTTGTAGTGCTGTAAGTTGTCTATTAACTTTTTGATGGTGCGTTCATTGTAGGAGAGCAAGCTGAGACAGTAGGCGATGTCGCGCCATTGACGTTCTTCTCGCGTCACCGGAAAACGCAAGCACAACTTCTCCACCAACGTTTCTACCTGGCGATCTTTCTGTATCAAACCCAGTATGTGGCGCATTATGATACGATACTTCTCCTCCTCCAAATTCAAATTAATATCGCTCAGTTTTGATATGATATCGGGTAATACATTGTACAGGATATTCGACTTGTTGGCAATTTCTTTGAAGAACTGCTGAGTGATGTTCTTAATTTCCGCATCAGGATCTACAATACACATTGCCAAATCAGCAATTTGTCCTTTAACGCGTATCATCTCATGCAGAATAAGATGTGAAAGCATCTTCACTGCTGTGAGCCGTAATTCTGTATTCTTTTCATGCAGCGTCGAGTAGAAGTGACCCGTCCATGGCTCGATTATGTTGGGGAAACGGAATGTTAGATCAGATAAACCAATTACAATATTGCATTTAATTTTAATATTTTTGGTGTGGCTTAAGATGTTCATGAGAAATGGCATATTAGCTTCGCAGAAGCTCGAGGAAACGCACATGAATCGTATAAGTGTGAGCGTGGCAGCCTGCTGCAGTGACTGATCACGATATTTCACTGGGTATTTGCAGATCTCCATAACATAGGGAAATATTTTTGCAAGCAGTGCATTTTCGGAATAGAGAAGTACATTCTCGCAAATGTGATTGATAAGCTCAGCGATGTTATCTTCAGCGGTGGCACCAACAAGATCTTCATCGGGCTGAAAAATATAAGTCGATTTATATGAATTCAAAACGGGAAACGTTCAGCGTAAAAAACAATTTCGTTTCTTCCGCCCACTTACCTCTTGTTGTGGTTCAGCAGCTGTGCCCGACAATCGCTTCAACGACTCGGTTGCAGACATATTCAAATTACCCGTCTTACGTCTATTCGTATTGAACGCGTTCTTTTTTTTCTTCTCCTCACATTCCGTTAGCTCTTGTCGAAACTTCATATTATTGTACACATCAATATCGAGGAAAATCATTTCCTTCAGCGTCATGTAGCCAATGGTGAAGAGAAAACGCGTCAGCAGGAAAACTGGCATGCGCTGTTGCTGGGCGTTCATGGCATCGGAGTTACGAATTGTCGCCTGGCTCTCTGGTATTTGTTGCGAAAATGGCGTTTCCAGCGAATGCGCTTGTTGTGAAGGTGTAATTTCCGTGGTGCATACAGCGAAGTCACGGAATTTTTTTAGTAAAGCAACAACGATTTTCTGGCAAATCACATCTGGCGTTTGACACAGATGAAAGAAGAACTCAAGGGTTCGCATTGTCAGCCTATCAAAATCCGACACGCCGGGATGAAAGAAAAATTGCTGATATAAATCAGTGACTTTTTGTACAAGCTGCGAATCAGGCTCATAACGTTTGTAGAACTTTGAATGAATACTTGAATCGATCGAGGTCAGCATAAACTCCATGCAACCAGTATAAATGCGTGGATCAGATTTGGCGCGATCACCCAGGCCAATGGTTTCAATGACATTAATGTTTGCCGATGCAATAGACGACTTGGCGTTTGAGGCCATTATTAGCAATTGGAGTGCTAGGCGCGATTCATTATCGGAAGTGCCCTCTAATTTCAAAGTAAAGCGCTCGAAAAGCACTTGTATGATGGCAACATCAATATCATCAGTGGAAACCCATTCGCGCATTAAGCACTCCATGGCGGTGTAATGTCCGTACTCGAGTTCCGCAAGGAAGCGCATAAGATTTTGAATCACTTTGATGGCATGAGCTCTAAATAGGGGGATTGGAAAAATATTAAAGAGTTTAACATTTCCTCTCCCGCTTACCTGCCAGTTTGGTCGGTAGTAAATAGCACTTTCTTATAGGCGTTAGAAACAGCATCACGCTTCTCTTTGTCCGAGGACCAAACCAGATACAACATCCGACGCATACCACCTTCAGTGCCTTTTATACCAAACATATAACCAGTGGTGAAGAGATCAACGGCTTCAAATACATCTGAATTGGTTTTTGAGAGCAGCAGTTCTTGTATTTTCGGCACAGCCTTGGTAATGACCTTAGAGAACTCAATGGAGTCTTGCAGAAATTGGACGGTTTTTATTTGGGTGCCCAATTCTTCGTTCTATTATTAAAGATTAAAAAAAGTGGAGTAATATAGTGCCTTCACAGGCGTTAGAAAAAAACCTACACTATCCTTGCAACCGTTCGCCAAGAAGATATAAGACTTCAGTAGCGCCATGTAGTAAGCGCATTGCTCTTCCAGTTTCAAAGTGTGCCTGTGAGCAAATATAAGACACACTATTTAATATTTTTATGTCGAATCATTATTACAATACAACTTGGGCAAAATCTTACCTCAATTCTGCATTTCCAGCCACCTGGTCAGCTTTACGTACCAAAACTACAGCCTCACGATATTTTTTTTCTAGCAAAAGTCCAGAAATGCGTTGTATCATGTCTTCATAGTTTTCTTGTGTGTTCTCAGGTAGGTCTTCGGTGCCTGGAATGTAATAAAGAAGTATTAAATGCACATCGACTTCATGAGTGGTTTTAATTGATTTTCATTACTTACATTCCTTTAGGTGCTCTTCTACAATGGGTAATATTACTGGTATCAGAACATTCCACTTTTCATCCAGCTCTTCTGCCTTTTTTCGCTCCTCCGCCAGCACTTCACTCAACTTTTCCATCTTCTCACACTCCTCACTATGCTTCTTGATTAGCTCTTCCAAGGTAAGCTTCGCTGCAAAAGGATTGCGCTCCAAAAACGACTTGATCAACTGAACAGCGTGTTTTCGCACAGACGACGTTTTGTCCTCCAAACGATCTACTGCCTCACATAAAACTTTCAGTTGAAACGATAATGGCACTGCGTTTTCTTCCTTCATATTATTCCATATTTGGAGCACTTTAGCTCGCACGTGGGCTGAAACATCATTGATGTGTGCCAATAGATTTTCTAGAAACTCATTTCTAGCCTCTTTTAATTCCTCAGAGAGCTCTTCCGATGTCAGTTCACCCACAATAGCATCACCCATAATCTGCAATATGCAATTTCGCAGTGTGTGTGATTCGCAATTGAGCAGCTCATCGCATAGTGTTGAAAGATGAGGTATCATTAGCTTGGGTGCAATCGTAGCCAGTTCCATTAAAAAGTTGGAGAAGTTACGAGACACTGCCGTATCGGCTGAATCGACCGTCAACGTTTCTACAATATCCTTGATTAGCACCGAGAAAACGCTGGATATACCGTACTCTTCATGCAGCACATTTATGCCACTTGCAATAGATACAGCAGCATGCTCGGTGGTACGCAAAATTTGTAGCACGCGCACAGGAAAAGTAAGAGCATGATTGTAGCGTTTTATAGCCGTGCCGAATATTTGAAATACGGTATCTGTGATATGACGATTGTCAGAGCGTGGATGTACCAATTCTAGTGTGCGATAACAGATATCACAAACGAGATTCACGAAATTTTCCTCAGCTACAGGTGGATTCCAAAGTTTCTCTATCGGAAATTGCAAAATATTATAAAGTTGTACGAGAAAACGACCCCGCTTTGCATCCCAATCGGGATATTGCTCAAGTGTTTCAGTTTGTTTTGCACGCTTTTTCTGTTGTAGCTGCTGTTGTTGCTGTTGCTGCGCTTGTGTAGCTACACTATCCAAACGCCGGACGGTATTGACTTGTAGGAAGAGCGCCATTTTTGTGAGATTAAGATAACTCTGGCGGTCTTGTAAACTCTGTGCCACATCGCTGCAGGATAGTATCGGTGCTAAACGTTGACCCAGTTTGTCGACCGTGATGTACAGTAGATCGAAGCTACGCATAAGATTGGTAATGGTAGCGGGATCGCAACCGCGACCTTCTATTATGGTGAAGTACGTGTCGAAATGATCAAACATGTAAAATGGGTCCCCTTGTTGTACCATCTGTTTGCATGCTAATGGAGTTAAGACACGACAGTTTAAAGGCAAGCACTTTTTTGCCGCCACGAAAATGTACTTACCGCGTAAACGCTCACTAATTTCATTAGGAGCATAGACTTGCTTGACATAATAGCTATCCCCGCTTGAGTTCAGCAGTTCTGCATTGGTTGTTGGTAGCACGAATTGGAAATCCATTGCGTGCTCCTTTTCCGTGGAGATTTGTGGGTACTTCTATATTTTTGCGACTTCGCACTGTAATTTTTTATTGTTTTTAAAGGGAAACTCACAAAAATTGCGCGAAAGTAAGCAGAAAAAACAAAACGCTAAAATTGGAAAACTTTTCTGGCGTCCGCTGTCAAAATTGAATTAACGTCAAAGGCAAACAAATGACGCTGAAAAGCAGAGTTGATTAGAGTACAGTACGATTGGAAAACATGTACGATCGATAGGAATTGCGCAAACCAGAAAACCGTCTGATACTAAAAATTCTTTAATAAATCAACTTCATTGTTTTTTAATTTCGGTTGTCTTGTGTAATTAAAATCAAAATATTGATGTTTGAAGGAGAAACATTTTTTAAGGAAATTTATTAATATATACTTAACATTTTTGAAAACAGATTTGAAACTAAGAAATGTGTTCTACTACGCTTGATGTAATTTTTTTTACTTTCCTTTCTTACGCCTGGCGCCCTTTCCATCGCTTCCTCCACTCCCACCTGCACCACCTTTAGCGCCCATAATCGGAGGACCGCCACTTACTTTTTGCATACGTTCTACTTTCATATCTTTTAATTTGGATTGAAGCCGTTTCTTTGCCTGCGCCAAATCTGCTTCTGCTCGCACTGTCTTCGCAGGTTTAGGATGCAGGAATTTTACCCGTTCCTCTCGTTTCACTGCATCGCCGCATCCGTGCACTTCTGGCAGTCCGTGCTTGAAACAAAATCTCTTGCGACATAGTTCGCAATCTTGTCCCATAAGCTTTGTCTTGGTTTTGCAGCGCGGATAATCACACAAGTTGTCTACATCTTTCACCGCGGACAATACATCATCCAGCTTTAAATTTACCACCTCAGTGGGAATGCGTTCCAATAGCTCTAAGGTGTTATTGGTACCATAATCGGGACGGCTCTTACCGGGCGCTATAGGGAAGAGTGGGGCATCTTGAACTTCATCGGGAGAGCTTAGTTTCTTAGTAGCTAAATTATTGGCAGTCGATTTATTTTTAATATCTACGTTTGGAAAAGGTAATGAAATAAATTAAATATAAATTTGTTTATGTTTACCTTCCCGATCCATTCTTTCACGAGTTTGTTTACAATTGAAATGAAATTATCGAGACAGCTGATTTTGACATTTTTAATCAAACGCTGTTGACGTTAATGGAAGACGCAAAGATCCGATTACTTTTCGGGGTAACCGTTTGTAGAAGTTTGTATGAGTACAGTGTTTATTTGCACGTCTGTAACTTATTCTGCAAATAAACTGATTGATTAAATTTTCTACTGATTAAATTAAATTAAGTTTAATTCCAATCGCTCTAAATGTATAAAAAATTCAGCCTAAAAAAGTGCTATTTAACTGGAACGAAAGTAATAATTTTTAATAATTTTCTTTTTAATTTTAAACAAAAAAAAAACAAAATTTAAGTGTCGTAAAACAGTTGAGGGATTCACAACGGTGTTGCAAGTATCGTATTGTTGTATGTCGTCAACTTTAAAAGCTTAAATAAATGTTTAGGGAACTTGAATGTACAACCAACTATTCTTTAACAATGCAAAATCTGATAATATGACTGTGATGGTACTTTGCGAACCATCTTAATATGATTTTTAGGCGTTTAAAATATGCGACATACAACAACATTTACGACACCGTGGTGAATACCCCAAATGTTAACCAAACTCACATATTTGTATTCGTACGTCCTACTGTAATCTATAATTTTGTTTCCTTAGTTTAACAATTAAACACTAAAGCTAATAATTAATATTTGGGTTTCATTTTTTGCTTAAAAGAAATTCTTTCCACCATGACTTAGATTTTTTTTTATCAAAAATAATGCCTATTTTATGATTTTTATTTTTTCAGATTTAGTTTTTCGCTTAAAAAAGCTGTACTAGCGTGATATCCGACTTATCGTTTTCAAATGCAGTGACACCATAATAAAAGCAATGTCCTAAAACTTTCAGGTAAAAATTTGAGTTTGCATATGTAGGGCCTTCAAAATTTGATAAATACATAATCACTATTTTTAAGTGTAAAAATAATAGATATGTGTCTTTGAATGAAAAAGTCATAAAATAATTTGTTATCGAAAAACATTGAGCGTAAAAAATAAAGCTCAGTAGTAAATTATTTGAAAAATAAAATTCAAATAATTATTTAATTTCGATTTAAATTATTTTACTTATAATGATTGCTATTTAATCATAAAAACGCTAAAAAAAACAAATAGGTATAATGAAAAAATGTTTTATTTTTTAAAAGAAATTCAATTGATAATATCCTTAAATAGCTTATCGACCTTATGCTCCTTATTCGCATGCAAACTCGCCTTCCATTGAGTCGCGGACAACCTATATGTCTCCACCCGGAATTTATTATACAGTAGTCTTCCGAAGGGTGAACCCTTTAACATGTTCACCTTATCTGCCAGCTCTTTTACTATTCTCGACTTTTGTGATTCTTGTGCGACCGCAAAACAGCTCTCGATTACACGCGAACCAAACTTAGTGGTAGCTAAGTCAACATAGAAGCCCTCCAAATTTCTAATGAATTTTTCGCGTGATTTCTCGCCAATATATTTGCTCTGTAGGAATGCATCCACTATATGCGAACCATTTGGTGTATTAAATATGCTCACAAGTTGTTCAGGAGGGGTCTCCAGTATACAGTTGACCAAGAAAATAGGTTTATTGAAGCGTAAAATGTGCTGTACTATTAATGAGCCATGAAGATGAACGAAACCGCTGTTGTCCGCTTGCGCCACCTCATATGGCTTCAATTTGATCATACAATGGAAAAAACACTTCACTTTTACTTTATCGCTTGCAGGTGTATGAAGCGCAGTTTGGAGTGAAACAATGCATTGTGCTTGTTTTGCACCAACCCGTAAGCAGGCAGCTGTGAGCGCTTCCACAACACCGGTATGCCCAATTTTAAGTAACTCCTCAACGTCGTTTACCAATTCGCTGAAAACGTTTTCGAAATCATCTTTTTCCTTTATATTTTGCAGAAGTTTTTGAACTGCAAAATTGGTAAGGGGTTCTTTCGCCAGCAGAGCCAAGCGTCCAGTGAATAGCATGGCATAGAGTTGAGTGAATAGCTTGGGACCTGCAACAGTAAGCAATGTCTCGAGCAAGATAACGGCTGATTGGTATTCAAATACTTTTGGGAGTTGAATCTTATTAATAGGCTCCTCTCTTTTTTCATTTGCTTCCTCTTCTGCTATTGTATCGCTGTTGTTTTCAGCCGATTTCTCGTCTTCATCATCTAATATTTCTATTTTCTTTTTCTTCTCTTCTTCACTTTGCTCAACCTTTAGAAATGCGTTCATTAATATTTTTTTGCCAAAGTGTTTCAAGAGTTGTTTGTCGGTTGCACGTAGAGCTATGCAAATAATACCAATCAACGCTGAAGAATGTTCTTGGTAGGGAAAATCAGGAAATTGGGGCCACATCTCTAAACGTTGCGGAAACTCTTTAAGTACATCCACCCACTCATCGGGTACAGTGTACAACTTTCGATTTTTAGCCATATCTGCCCCACCTTTTTCGAAAGCTACTTTAGCGACATGCACGCCAGCCAAACTAAGGATGCTAGTACGCATTATGTGATTAGCACATGAGTCCCAAACAAAGTCTTCTAAATTGTTGAGTAAGAATTTACTCACGCGCTCAACAAATTGACTGCAACGAAGACGATGCTCAGAGTTAAAGTCAGCCTCAAGATTGTATAATTCTTCGTTGATTGCTGTTACCTCGGTTTTTGCACGCTTAGCCACGGGCGTATATGAGATACCATTCGCGTCATCATCGCCATCTGCAGGATTCTTTAATTTATCTTTCCCCAAAGCGCGTAAGAATGCAATCTCCACCATTTTTTGCAAAACATGTGACGCAAAACGATCAGAACAAATAGGTCGGAAATTTTCAGCAAAAACACTAAAGAAGCGCTCTAAATTTTCCGCATCCACGAAACCAATCAATGACTCCAGAACTTTACACACAATCTGATTCGAGGCTAGATGAATTTCTTGTTCGTTGGTTTGGTCGAATACGTTATTGGCCATGTTGACTAAAAATAATTCAAGTGGTAAAATGTACTATGGTAATTCAAAAATAAGGCCTATGTACCTTTTTCCTCTACGTCTTCAAAGCCTGTTTTCATCGCGTCCAATATATTGATGAAATAATTGTACTGATCATCATCGATGTGTGTGCCGCGACCATAGATACCCTGTTTAGCAAAACCCTTTGCATTTCGCAGAAACCTACTATTTTTCTTCTTTTTCTTTTGTCGCCGTTTGTTGTTATCCATTGCAGATCCATTTATTTCAGTTTCCATAATTGTATTTATTAAATTTCGTAAAATTGAAAATGCTCCAATTCCCCACTAGAACGTGTTTTTTGTGTTATCTGTCAACATTTGTAACAAAACAAAACGAATAAACATGCGGAAATTAGTGCTGCCAAATTCTCAACTAGAATGCAACCCAGCCAGTGCATGGATGTCCCCACTTTATTGCTAGAGATTCCCACTTTTACCAGTATTTTACTTTCTACCATTTTTACAAACAAAGTCTATAAGTCTACCAATATTTTCCAGCAAGAAAGCACATAGATTTAATTGAAAGCGGTGTATACATACACTTAGAATAAAAATGAAAAACCAACTCTTTCCGTAATGGCCTGAGCTCCTTTTTAAATAAATACAGGACCTGAATCATGCCATCCGTGATCGAATAAAATTTGAATCGAAATTTCTACATATTACGACGGCATTTTGTACCGAGTTCGCTTTTTCAATTTAAAATGTATTTGAGAGTAAGCAGCTGTCAATTTGTATCATTCGATTCGAATCGATTTCCCTACCAACTTTACAGTTCCTTGTAAATGTAAAAACTAGCACTACTTATTGAGAGTCCGTGCACTGAACTCAGCGCAGCAAATGTTTTGTTTGTGCGTCTAAAAGAAATTAGACAAACAGCTGTTTGAGGAGGTAATTTACTGAACTTTTGTAGATTTTAATAAATTTAATTTGATCTATTTTGTTCATTTTGTAGCATTCCCTTCGAGTAAGCTTGAGTAATCATGTTTTCACTTTGTAAGCAGTCACATCCAGCCACAGGGGTGGAATTTTCAATCTGCTGTCGTTTCTTCAACAATTCAGAGGAGAACCTGGTCATAGCAGGCGCCAATATACTCAAAGTGTATCGTATTTTTCCACATCTTGATGCTGCACAACGCCAAAAGTTGCTTAATATTAATGACTTGCGAGCTCCACCCAAAATGCGGCTTGAATGCCTCGCAACTTATACCCTCTACGGCAATGTGATGTCCCTGCAGAGCGTTTCGTTAGCGGGATCGTTGCGCGACGCGCTTCTCATTAGTTTTAAAGATGCCAAATTATCTGTAATGCAACATGACCCGGATACATACGCTTTGAAAACATTGTCCTTGCACTTTTTTGAAGAAGAGGACGTACGCGGTGGTTGGACCGGTCGCTATTTTGTACCAATGGTACGCGTGGACCCAGATTCCCGTTGTGCAGTGATGCTGGTGTATGGTAAACAGTTGGTGGTGTTACCCTTTCGCAAAGACAACAGTTTAGACGAAATAGAGTTGGCTGACGTAAAGCCTATTAAGAAGACACCTACAGCTTTGGTAGCACGCACACCAATACTTGCCTCGTATTTAATAGCTTTACGAGAACTGGATGAAAAAATTGACAACGTGCTTGATCTACAATTTCTCTACGGTTATTATGAGCCCACACTGCTGATACTCTACGAGCCAGTGCGAACATTTGCCGGACGTGTGTGCGTACGTTCCGATACATGCGTACTTGTAGCCATATCTTTGAACATACAGCAGCGTGTGCATCCTGT
>NW_023458562.1:26476888-26481470 GCF_013731165.1 Rhagoletis pomonella
GTACTTGTAGCCATATCTTTGAACATACAGCAGCGTGTGCATCCTGTGATCTGGACTGTAACAGGATTACCGTTCGATTGCTTACAAGTGTTCCCAATACAGAAACCTATTGGTGGATGCCTCGTGACGACGGTGAACTCCATAATTTACCTTAATCAAAGTGTGCCGCCTTACGGTGTAAGTCTTAATAGTTCAGCGGATCATAGTACAAGTTTTCCACTTAAACCCCAAGATGGCGTACGAATTTCTCTGGATGCGGCCAATCTTACATTCATTGATATTGATAAATTAGTTATCTCGCTTAAAGGTGGCGAGCTATATGTACTAACATTATGCGTTGACTCTATGCGTACGGTGCGCAATTTCCATTTCCATAAGGCAGCAGCTAGTGTGCTAACCAGTTGCATGTGTGTCTGTCAGTCGGAATATCTTTTTTTGGGGTCACGTTTGGGAAACTCATTGTTGTTGCACTTCACGGAGGAGGACCAGAGCACTGTAATAACATTGGACGAAGTGGAAACAAAGGAAATGGCAGCAGCTAACGACGAATCTGTGCCGAAGGCGCGACGTATTGAAGACGAAGAGTTAGAGGTAGGATTGTAGATTCAGCATTTGTTAAATCCTTGCCAATACAATCTTTTTTTAGGTATATGGCACCGGCGCCAAGACCTCGGTTCAATTACGCAAATACATTTTCGAAGTTTGCGACAGTTTGCTTAATGTTGGTCCCATCAATTTCATGTGCGCTGGAGAGAGAGTTGAATTCGAGGAAGATGGTGTTACTCTACGACCGCATGTAGAGAATTTGGCTGAGCTGAAGATTGAAGTTGTCGCTTCTAGTGGTCATAGTAAAAATGGCGCAATTTCTGTATTTGTAAACTGTATTACACCCCAAGTCATTACCAGTTTTGAGCTCGAAGGATGCTTAGACGTATGGACTGTGTATGATGATGCCAGCAAAAAGACTTCACGCCAGGACCATCATGATTTCATGATCCTGTCGCAACGCTCATCATCGCTGGTACTACAAACTGCTGACGAAATCAATGAAATTGAGAATACAGGTTTCAGCTGCCAACAGCCAACAATTTTCGTCGGAAACCTTGGTCAAAATCGTTTCATAGTACAGGCAACAACCCGCAATGTGCGATTGCTTCAAGGGACGCGCCTCATACAAAATGTACCTATTGATGTAGGCTCCCCAGTGGTGCAGGTCTCCATTGCGGATCCATATGTTTGCTTGCGTGTATTGAATGGTCAAGTTATAACTCTGGCTCTGCGTGAAACAAGAGGTACACCTCGACTTGCAATAAATAAGAATACCATCAGCAGCATGCCAGCAGTAATTGCGATTGCCGCATATAAGGATTTGTCTGGTTTGTTCACTGCGAAGTCAGATGATGTGCTCAACTTGACGGGCAGCGGTGGTAACTCATTATACGCTGGCTTGGGATATATGAAAGCAGAGCCACATATGAAAATCGAGGATGAAGAGGATCTGTTGTACGGCGAATCAGGCAACGCTTTCAAAATGAACAGTTTGGCCGAACTTGCAAAGCAGTCCAAGCAGAAAAACACCGATTGGTGGCGTCGTTTACTGCCCCAAGTGAAGCCTACTTACTGGCTGGTTACTGCTCGCGAATCGGGTACTTTGGAAATTTATTCAATGCCCGATATGAAGCTAATGTATTTGGTGAATGATGTGGGCAATGGCGGTATAGTGCTTAGCGACTCAATGGAGTTTGTACCCGTGCCGCTTAGTAACCAAGAAAATAGCAAAGCTGGTATACTATTGAATTGCATGCCGCAGCATGCAAATTCGCCCTTGGCACTGGAAATCAGCATGGTGGGTTTGGGTAACCAGGGAATGCGTCCATTGCTTTTGATACGCACGCGGCTCGAATTATTAATATACCAAGTGTTCCGCTATCCCAAAGGTCATTTGAAAATACGTTTCCGTAAATTGGAAACCCTCAACTTGCTGGACTTGCAACCAACCAGTATGGAAGTGGATGAAAGTGAGCTGGAATCATACAATCTACAAGAGCGATATGTTAGCAAGCTACGGTACTTTGCTAACATAGGTGGGCACAATGGTGTTATGGTTTGTGGCGTGAATCCACATTTCCTTTTTCTCACACCGAAAGGTGAGCTGCGCGTGCACAAATTCTTTGGACATGGAGTGATTCGTAGTTTTGCGCCTTTCAACAATGTTAACTGTCCCTATGGTTTTTTGTATTTTGACCACACGACAGAGCTAAAGATATCTGTACTACCTACTTATCTTACCTATGATTCTGTGTGGCCCGTGCGGAAAGTGCCGCTACGTTGTACGCCACGCCAAATAGTCTATCATCGAGAAAACCGCGTTTATTGTCTGATTACGCAGACTGAAGAGCCTACTAATAAATACTATCGCTTTAATGGGGAAGACAAGGAATTGACAGAGGAAAATAAAGGCGAACGTTTTATCTATCCCAATGCTTCTAAATTTGCTATGGTGCTTATGAGCCCAGAGACATGGGAAATAGTGCCAGACGCTTCCATACAATTCGAGGAATGGGAGCATGTGACTGCTTTTAAAATCGTAAAACTCGCTTACGAAGGCACACGCTCCGGCCTCAAAGAGTACCTTTGTATTGGCACGAATTTCAACTACAGCGAGGACATCACTTCACGCGGTAACATACACATTTATGACATCATCGAAGTCGTTCCTGAACCAGGTAAACCACTTACGAAATTTAAATTGAAGGAAGTTTTCAAGAAGGAGCAAAAGGGTCCCGTCTCGGCGATATCGGATGTGCTTGGCTTTCTAGTAACAGCGCTCGGTCAAAAGATCTACTTGTGGCAGTTGAATGATGATGACCTCATTGGTGTTGCATTTATTGATACAAACATTTATGTGCATCAGATAATTTCGGTCAAGTCGCTAATTTTAATTGCTGATGTATACAAATCCGTCAGTTTGTTGCGTTTTCAGGAAGACTTCCGCACACTCTCACTAGCGTCACGTGACTTTAATCACCTGCAGGTCTATAACATTGAATTCATGGTGGACAACAACAATTTAGGTTTCCTAGTAACAGATGTTGACAAGAACTTCCTAGTGTACATGTACCAACCAGAGTCACGGGAATCGATCGGTGGCCAGAAGTTGATACGCAAAGCCGACTACCACCTCGGTCAGGCGGTGAATACAATGTTTCGTGTACAATGTCATCAACGCGGTCAACATCAACGTCAACCATTCCTCTATGAAAATAAGCATCTTGTATTCTTTGGCACATTAGATGGTGCGCTTGGCTACTGTCTACCACTGCCGGAGAAGGTATACCGGCGATTTTTGATGTTGCAAAATGTATTGCTCTCATACCAAGAACATCTTGGCGGTTTGAATCCAAAGGAATTTCGTACAGTAAAGTGCTCGAAAAAGTTATCACTAAATCCATGCCGTTGCATAATTGACGGTGATCTAATTTGGTCATACACAATGATGTCTACCGCGGAGAAAAACGAGGTGGCAAAGAAAATCGGTACGCGTACAGAAGAAATTCTCGCTGATCTTTTGGAGATCGAACGTATTGCAGCGGTATTTTAAGACATTTGAAAACTAATTTAAAAAACATTTTTATATTTTAAAATATTTAGTATATATAAGAAGATCAGACGATAAGTTATGTGTACGATAAAGCGCCGTTTGCATGTTAAGTGCAACAAATAACATCAAAGTGTTTATACTTTTCATTCTTAAATGCTTATATAGCTTTTCATAGCTATGTAATCTTGAAAACTTTCATAAGCCATCATCGATTCGTTACTTCGCTGCTTGCTATGCTTGAGTTCCGGTCGCATAACGAATTTTATATGTGAAAGCAACAACAACTTAGCTAAGCGATAGCGAGTTTGGGTGTATATACCCCAATGAGTTCGTTTGTTTCGCCACTAGCTAGCTGTTAGCTAACCGATACCATACTTTAATTCCGTTAAAAAAAGAATTTCGTGGTTAACTTCCTGCTACCATAAATTTTTTTACCACTACATACAACTGCGGACAGGATATAATGCTGACTACACACGAGGCGACCGTTGAAGCAACGTGTTGATGCAACCTGTTTTTCTTGTTCAATACACACGGCACAACCGTAGAAGCAACCATAGCGGCAACCTCAGTAGCAAGGCGAATTTATACAAGGTGGTGTTACTGGCGAATTTAGATTACAACAACGACAACCATACGTATTTTGTATGGAGGGTGTTATGTCAAATGGGTGCTGTCAAATCAGTAAAAGCAAAAACAAAATACATGTAAGGCGAAGAAATCAACTGATTTTACAACACCACCTTGTATAAATTCGCCTTGCTCAGTAGTGTGTAATATATTTTAAAATGCGAAAGTTAGAGAGTGTTGCAATTTTCTTTCTCTTTTCCTCCTTGAGCGAAGAATAGCTGCAATTTGACATTTTTGTACCGAAAGCGAAAACAAAACACAAATGTAGTTTTTTTTTGTACTACCGCTACCACCTTCTATGAGCAACAATGCTACACACGAGGCCACAGTCTAAGCCAAGGCGAATTTATA
>NW_023458562.1:26481480-26494646 GCF_013731165.1 Rhagoletis pomonella
AACAATGCTACACACGAGGCCACAGTCTAAGCCAAGGCGAATTTATACAAGGTGGTGTTGATGGCGAATCTGAATTTCCGCCGCGGTACTTCCTAATGTCAAAATGATGTGTTTGTTGTAAACAAAGCGAATTCATACTACAACAAACACATCATTTTGACATTGGGAAGTACCGCGGCGAAAATCTAAATTCGCCATCAACACCACCTTGTATAAATTCGCCTTGGTCGAAGCAACATGCACTGGTAGCCTCAACGGTTACCTCGTGTGTAGTCAGCATAAGAGATCAGCTGTTTTTATTTTGTTTATGTACTTTTTGCGCCCGCCGTTTTCTTTTGCCGTTCAAACTAAAATAAGCAAGTTCCATCAAAAACTCAATCATAATCACTTGAGTGAAAATTTAAGCGTTTTTGTGTGATAGTAAAGTTTTATTTAAAGCAAAGAAGAAGTAATTCAAAGTAGTTGGTAAAGTTTTATAAAAGCAAAGAAGAAAGAATTCAAAGTAGTAAAGTGAATAAAAAGTGATTTAACTAATGTGAACAAATTTTACGGGGACAGCTTAGTCTTTTTGAAGCGAAGCCTGGAAGCTAGAAAGGTTTTTGAGCAAAAGGTAAGCTTAATTTAAAATTATTTACGTATAACTATAGAACGGCATATCGTAGAACTGCCATATTTTCGGTTGCTTCTTATCGACTACATATCGGATGCAACGTTGAACGAAAGTCCCATTCTGATATTCGTGGCATCTAATAATTGGATAACCGTTAGCGAAACACTTTTTCCTTGCGCTAAAGTAGACGCGTCCCATTGTACTTGACATCGTATCGTTGGCGGCTTGCAAGCAGTTTAAGAAATTTTGCTCGCAAGTGCATTTCAAGCTGAAAAATGTTCATGTTTATAAAATGTCTTTTATTACCGTGTATGTATGTATGTATGTACATATGAGTGCTTCCATGATGTCCCTGCAGGGAGTGACGTTAGCTTATACCTAACTTTAGTTGGTTTACGCGAACACTAGTTCTAACTGTATATTTTGTTCGAAAAAAGCTAACTACTTTTGAGGGGCGATGGCCGCAAAAAAGTCAAACCTGGATACCTCTGTATTACATGTCAACTAGCTGCTTGTGGACATTAAATATCAATAATTGTAATTTTTTTTTTTTACATTTTTATTTATTTAATTTTTATTCAACCTTGCATATTCTGACATATTCTGCAGTAGTTGGTCCTATATTGGAATTCCGTCAGACTTAACATCAAAAAGATAATATAAAATTTCAAACTTCATTTTATTTGTCCTGAATTCGAAAAAGAATTTGTGAAGTGGAGAAAAAGTAGTTTTTGTATGAGGATTTTTAAATAGAAACTTATAAAGAAAACAACCTTCCGATTGCGTCTGCATGACTCCTGCACGACTTTACAACTCACTTTAAGTTGGTTTTGTCATAGCTAATTAAAAGTGAGGTATTTATCAAAATCTAACTACAAGTCGGTTATTTTTAACAGCCGATAATTTTTCACTGCAGTGGTCGGTCGTGACATTCGTACGAATTTATGGTTAAATAAATCGTACGAAAACAGAAGTCCCTTATGAAAAAAAAAATTGCCGTTGTGTAGCTTTAATACCGTACTTTAGAGGACAACAAAAAAATGGGGCGATTGGAACACTGGTGTCGGGAAAATCGATGAAAAGGAGGTCATAGCGGACGTGACAAAAACCTCAGTGGTTTCAGAGTTCATGTAAATATTAGCAAAAGTGCGAATCCTGTGATGTTTTCCTTTCTTAAACATTCTTTAAATAAAGACAAATTACGGACCATTACAACCAATTCATATTTAATCAGAATCGTTGTTGGTTTCACTTTAAATTAAAATGTGATAACGGACGTAACAGATTTTACCCATATACAATATTTTTACTAATAATACATATACTTTTACTCACAAAATTGAGTATACGGTTTGTTCTTTGTTAATATTCGCAAAGATTTACATGCTAAAAATTTTTTGTAAATTTTGTATTAAAATATGGCTTGTACTTTAGTAAACCTTATTTAAAACTATACGAAAATTAGGAAAAACTATACGAAAATTAGGAAAAATCTGCAAAGTCTCAGCAAAATTGCAACTTTTTAATAATAATTTCAGAAATCAGGTTTGCAGTTTTATAGCCTATTTAAATTTAGTATAAAAATGTTCAAACTTTAAATGTCTAAAAATTCGAGTTGATTTTTGAGAATTTTTTCGCTGGCTGTCCTACGCATTTGGTCCATATAAAGTATTTTCAGAATTTGCTTAGAACAGTCTGTAAAAAAAATTCTAAAAAATCAACGCGAATTTTTCGACATTATAATTATATAATTCTAATTATAAGATCTATAGAAATTCGCACATTATTGTTCTAAAATTTAAAGGGCTATAAAAGTGCATACTTACCTGATTTTTTTTTTTAGTTCTTATTAAAAAGTTTGCAATTTTGCTGAAACTTCGCAGATTTTTTCTAATTTTCGTATACAGTTTCACACTTGGATTTAAATAAGGTTTACTAAAATACAAGCCATATTTTAATAAAAAAATTTACGAAAAATTTTTAGCTTGTGAAACTTTGCGAATATTAGTGTCCGTAAAAAGTTTCATACTTTAATTTAAATGGGGTTGCTAAAATATAAGCCATACTTTAATACAAGATTAGCAAACAAAATGTTTGCATGTAAAACATTATTATAAAAAAAACCGTATAATTTAATATTTTGTTAAATTGTTTTCACTTCTCCACCGTTTCGCCTTTTCATAACCTTTTTTCACCATCTTAATACGAAATTTAAAGTTATAAAGTCATTTGAATCCATTTATTTGTATTTTTAGTTTAAATTTTCATGGAAACACCCATATGCTATTGCGATCCATTGAGGCATACTTACATACAGAATAAGTCCGTGCTGTTCAGTTCGTATAAAGTTTGCCCTGGTTCTAACATCTCTTCACAGTGGTCGTGAGCGCGACAGCATGTGTCCGTCTCACGCTGTGTACCCAAATCATCGTAATCTGCAGCGCTATCACCAGGACCACACCATTTTGTTCCTGGTACTGTTATGCCAGTGAAAGGAAGTGGTGGTAATGCTGGATTGTTTATGTCTTCATCTTCGAATATAGACTCATCTTCGAATATAGACTCATCTTCAAATGCGCAGGCAATCGTAGCCAAAAGAATGAACACTGGAAATCCAAATTTAAGGCACAACATGCTGTTTAGTGAATTGTTAATAGACTGAATTATGAATGCAAAAAAATCACGGTCTCAAGCAACTATATATCTCAGATCATTCAGAAAGCCTAATTAAACGTGAGCGGGACTAATACGACATATGACCTTGCGACGAAATTTCAGTTTTACGATCATTCAATATTTACTTAGGCATACAGAGTGGATTTTTATAAGTACATATGTACGTACATACATCTTGCTCATTTACTAAAAGGCTGGCATAACTCAAAAAACGATATAGCTCCGGAGGCATGTTTAAAGTTTTCAATTTAATCGCAAAATGAAGAACATTGAGCTGCATATTCACTTCCCACGCGGAAACTATACAATAATTATTATGCACCAAATTTTTAAATAATATGAAGCATTCTATAACGAGTACCTGCGCATCATTAGCTCAAAAATTAAGTTTTTTGAGTTATGACAGTCCCTTAGTCAATGAGCGATATGAATACAATATTTTCTCCACCATGCAATTTGATGCAAAAACTAGGCCCGTGAGTTATATCCGGATATTCGAATATCTGAAATTACGATTATCCAGATATCCGAATAGTGTGCTGATATTCGGATATTGGAATCTAAAATTTTACGAATCCTTTCAAATACTTTTTTGAATATCCGTATAATCAAATGAGCGGATATTAACGAGATATTCGCATTAGAAAATGAACAAATTTTAAGCGGATATCCGTAATATTTGTAATTTATCCGTATCTATCGACTATCTGAACGGATCTCCGAATATACGTATATAGTCCCAACCCTAGCAAATACAAGATGTATGTAGTAGGGATGTTAATTTTTCGGCTTTTTCCGATCTCGGGATTTTCGGGATGGCATTGTCACAATTCCGGGATCCTGGGATTGGTCCCGGGATTTAAATATTCATTACTTTTCAACAACTTGAATCGAAAAAATTGCTTCTATATTGTTTGAGAAGCTCTCTTACCAAGAAATAAATAATAAATAAATGGGTTTGAAACCTACTTTTTTATTTAAAGTGGCGTTTTTATTTTATTTATTTTTTCTCTGAAATCACGATTTATTTTGAAGGACTTTATAACTTCAGATATATGATTAATTCCAAAACTTGCTAAGAAAAATCAATGCAATGTAGAACAAAAATATGGATAACAAATGCAATATGAAATCTTTTTAGAATTTAAAAAATTTTAATTTTTTGGATTCACAAGAACGAATAGGTAATTTTTAAGCTGACAAACAAATATTGCGAAATTTCAAGCATAAAATTTTAAAATTACATTTTCAATATTTACCAGCCCTTCTGCACCAGAAACTTGAATCTGTTTAAATTCTACAGGATTTCCTTATTAATTTTATACCCATACTTCTTCTCTAAGCACATTTCTATGCATTTTTTAAATAATTTTTGGATTACTGACGTCAGAGTGAAAGACTAAAAACGCAATTTTTTGTATAATGAGCCAGACATTTATAAAAAAATATTAATTATTAAATTAAAAACGAAATATAGCCAATACTGGTCAAGAAAAGGAGTTTCTATTATTGCCATCAGTGCAAATTACAAATCCCGAAAATCCCGGGATTACTTACAGTATAAAGGTATGTATAGATAGATAGAGGTACTAAAGCAGAGGTTCCCAAACTTTATTTTCTCTTAGACCCCTTTCAAAACTTTACTGGTTTCGGTGGACCCTTCCCCATCTAACATATTTATTCCCAAAGCTCACCAAAAAATGTGAAGATTAGATCTAAATATGAAAATTCGCAGCGTGCGTGAGTTCCAAAAATAAATTCGGAGTGCCAAAAATAAATATAAAATATTTTCTTTCGTTCTATTTATTAAAATAATGTGAGTACACACTTGCAAGTTTTAAAAAACAGAGCTCGTAAAGCTATCAAAGTACTATCTCGCCCTGGGGTTATATTTTTTAAGAACACTCCATAAACTCCTCACATGTTCGGCTCGCCCCTGAATTTGCTATTTGCAAGAAGTTTTAAAGTGATGCGAAAAATAGTTTATCCCCATTAACTTCGAAAAAGATCCCAGATCAGTGCTGGAATTAAACCAGCATTACCCCTCAGGGAACTCAGCATTATAGACACAAGTGCTCAAATTTCTGCCGCCAGCAATTTCCGCCTCGTGCAGCAGTGCACTAAACACCACTCAAAAAAATTTAAGTTAAATAAAGAGGCTATCAAGCAACCATTTTGGTTATTTACTATCGAAACAGGATACATTGTCGTGGACCCGCACTTACAACTCGTGGACCCCCATATTTTTTTAACGCCAACGTAGACCGCCGTCTAGTTGCCCGTGAACCCTTGGGGGTCCACCTGGACCACTTTGGGAGTCACTGTACTAAAGTAATATGCACGTAAAAGCTTTGCCTGCAATTACATGGCCTAATGGGATTTCGAGACCGGCCATAACTTAACTCTGCAATTAAACAAGAAAATAGAATAAACAGATGATTTGGAATTTTTTCATCATACAATCATTACTTTCGACAACACAAGAAATTTTAATAGTTATTACCAGGGAACGGATTTCTAGGATCTATTTAAAAAAAAGAAGCAAAATATACTAGCAAAATAGGCTGGAGAAGGCTCTTGAAAACGCTAACAAATCCCAAAGGGGAGAAAAAATTTTATAAAAACCGAAAAATAGACAAGAAACACGAGAAAAATTGTAAAGACTAGTTTTCTAACAAAAAACATTCTTTGGTTAGACAAAATTTTAAACGAAAAAAATCAATCCATGTAAAAGAGGAAAACAACATAAATTTAAAATGCCTTTTTTCAGTAGTAACGTGTTTTTAAATGATAACATTTCGTTAATCTGTCGAAAAAGTAATAAAAAAAATAAAAAGAAGCTGTATTTTTAGTCTATAGAAACTTTTACTTCATACATATGTAATTATTTTACATCAGTCACAAGGACCTATCTGGCGGAGTCACAATTTTAAATCTTTTTAAATATTTTTATGAAGATTAATTGTATCAGCTTAGTTTTTAATGAAAACGAAAGTGTAAATTTTACTACACAAAAATTGTGGCTTTGAAATTAATTGTTTTGGCTGAAATTCGTCTTTGAGTGCAAAAAGTTTAAGGATTTTCGATGTCCCACAAGCGTCAGTCATTCAAGTAATAGTTACAAAGAATTTAGGATTCCTTGGTATTTTTTTAGAGGAATTTTATAAATTCCTTTCTTATCTTTGTTAAAAAATATCTTTTACTGTTGTACTAGCTCCGTCGACATAGTTTTTATACACAATCAATCACAGTCCGGAGTCATATATAATTACGCTGACCATATTTATGGGAGCCAAATACGGGACAAAAAAAATGTTCCAATTTTTTTCACAAAAACTTACAGATCTTAAACAGCATTCTTATAGTAACATCACAAATATGTAGGATATTTCTCTCGAGATTTTTACCCCGCAAAATTTGTAAAAAAATCGTGGAATTTTAGTGTAATAAAGTGCAAAGTGCAGTCGATGAGACTTACCGTTAATTTTTGGATTTTTTTTTGTTGCCGGTGCCACGCATTATTTTCATACAAATTATGTTCGACAATTTTTTAAAAGAGAAGCAAAAGAGCAGCATTTCCACACGTGTTTTCCGATTGTCTTGCTTCATGAAAATCAGCCACTATGTCAGCTGACACGACCTATGTATCTTATGGGATTTTTGTGTTAACTACAGCAAAAAAAAATCTTTTTATAAAGTACTGCATAGTCCTTTTAGAAGATGCGTTAAAAGATGCACGCAATTTTTAACAGAAATGTTCTCCGAAAGCATCGCAAACATTCAAGTATGCTTTAAATTTCGCTAATATATTAAACGACTATTATTTTATCTCCAACACTTCTCGCTACATCCTATAACTAAGCGCCCGTTATTATAAAGAGAATCATGTTCTCTTCACATTACTTAGCCTTCATTCAGCAATAAAGTATCAGATAAAAATGTGCTATAAAACAAAAAAATTTAAATTGAAAAAATCCTTGTCACTATTAGTTGAACCCGAGACCACCATTGACACACCAGGGTAAAAATTAATTCTTGAATTTATTTTCAAAATTGTTATATTTATTATTAAAATTTTAAATATCGAAGTTTAACAAAAAAAAATATAAGTAGAGTTCTCTAATTGATGCGAAAATGCGAAAGACAAAAATTAGCGTTTATTTTGTTGCTTTGCTGTGCGTTTGTGCGAAACGGCGCCATAACGGTGCCGTATGTTTGTTGTAAAAAACTGCCGATCAAAAAGTGAACTCTAGTATAGTGATTTTCAAACTGTTAAAGACACTACATTAGTCGACACGATAGATAGTAAGTAAGAAAAATACATGAATCAGTGTCTGAACGACTATCGTGTCAAAGTTACATGATGCATGCCCTGTTCATAGAGAAAATTACAATCATATACCAATATCCCCTAAAACTGGCTCATAGGCATGCCATTTTAATTAGAGGTTAAAGCTCCGAGATACCAGACACCGAATACGAAACAAATATAGGGCATCAAAAGAAATACAGAACATTTGGCGTCCCGTATAAAGTAAATAATTTACCAGGATAATGGGTCAAAAAAGAGGACTGTCCCGTATAATACAGGACGGATGGTCACCGTATATATAATAGATACATTTTTCTCAATTGATGAATTTGGGTCGTAAAAATACCGTTAAAAATTTGGTATACGTAATTTGAAAAAAAAAAAATGGATCTACTAATTTTGAATAGAAATATCTTTATCGTACATATTGAAATATTCACTCACCACTTTAACAAGAGGTTGAAAAAAGTACATAAAATATGGATACCTTTTCTGGCTCGACATTTGTTTAAGCAAAAAGAGCCTTTGTAAAAAATAAAAAAAATATAAATTATTTTGTCTCAAATTCGGCTGAGGTAAATATGGTGAATACAATCAAGTGTTTGCATGACGTATCGATAACAAAAACCACTTGAATCAGCGATTTCTCAAATTCTGTTTTTGTTTTACGTTCCCGTACTTCTGGACATAGTTCCATTTTTGGGAGAAAATGTTTCGCTTATTCTCTAATTACCGGATTCGGGCTGTACGGGAAGAAACCTTTTGTTAAAAAACGCGTTCGTAGTCAACTTCCTGATACCATGACATTTTTTTTTGTCGGTGTGCAGGATATAAGAGATCAGCTGTTTTTTTTTCTGGTTTTTTTTGTATACTTGTTAAGCGCGTAATTTTTCTTTGCCATTCATATTAAAATAAGCAAGTGCCATAAAAAACTAAATCATGGACAGTTTTTGTGAAAATTTACGAAAGAATTGAAAGTAGTAAAGTAAATAAAAAGTGCTTAAACTAATGTAAAAAAAAAATTACGAGGGCAGCTTTGCTTTCTTGATGCGAACACTGGAAGCCCGGAAAAAGAAGATGGTAACGTAAATTTTAAATTAGCTTGTTTTCAGTCTCTTTTTATTATTTATTTAAATTTCTTTCAAGGTCTAACGCCCGTAACTATAAAATGGCATATCGTAGAACTGCCATATTTTCGGTGGTCTTTTACCCACTTCATATCGGATGCAACGTCTTCGAAATGTCCCATTCTGATGCTGCCTGCATCTTACAATCGGATAGCCGTTAGCAAAACACTTCTTTCTTGTGCCAAAGTAGACGCGTCCCAGTGTATTTGACATCATATCGTTGATGGCTTGCAAGCAGTTTAAGAAAGTTTGCTCGCAAGTGCACTTCAAACTGAAAATTTGCAGGTTTATGAAATGTTACTTATTGCCCGTTTACATACATACATACATATGAATGCTAATGCAATCTATTGAGGCTTACTTACATAGGAAACAAGTCCATGTTGTTCAGTCCGTATAAAGTTTGCCTTGGTTCTAATATCTCTTCACAGTGGTCGTGAGCGCGACAACATGTGTCCGTTTCACGTTGTGTACCCAAATCATCGTAATTTGCAGCGGTATTACCAGGACCACACCATTTTGTACCTGGTACTGTTATGCCAGTGTGTGGAACTGGCGGTAATGCCTGTTTATATATGTCTTCATCTTCAAATATAGACTCATCTTCAAATGCGTAGGCAATCGTAGCCAAAATGAGGATAATGAAAATTGAAAAACCAAATTTAAGGCAATACATGCTGCTCAATGAGTTGTTAATAAACTAAATTTTGAATGCGAAAATTTCAAGCCCCAGGCTACTGCAAATCTCAGATTGTTCAGAAAGCCTAATGACCTCAAAAGTAAACGGGCCTGATAAGGCATGTTTACCTTGCGACGAAATTTCAGTTTTACGAATATTTATTTACTTAGGCATACAGAGTGGATTTTCACATACATATGCACATATGTACATTAGACTGCATCACCAAAAAAAAGTTTTCTCACCCTTTTTAAAACCTTTACAATAAAACTCATTTACGTCCCAATTTTTTCTTTATCAAATACCAACACATGGAATGAGGCTCGTTTCTTTTAACTTTCTCTTTCATGCTTTGAATGAGCTTATTTGCAAAGAAATAAAAAGGGTGAGAAAATTCCTTTCCTATGATATTTTTTCATATGGCTGAATCGGTAAAGTTTAGGCTGAGTTATTCAAGTTTTTTAAACCAGTATTTGAAAAAAGTTCAACAAACAGTATCAAAAATATCATTATTGTGATTCCGTTGAAATTTTTTTAAAATATATTTATGCAAATTTCTTAAGCTTAAACTGTTTTGTCGTCTCAGGTGACTTTTTGCAAAAAATACTTAAAAAAAACTGTTTATATTCATAAAAAAAACTAAATTTTTGGAGGCATTTTCGAATTGGTCCAGCTCACGTAAATCGCAATATTTTTGGGAAATCTTTCGGTGAAAGTCCTGAAACATAACAGATTTTAGAATTCCGGTGGGAAAACAGTACAGTTTGTATGGGGAGTGATGCAGTCTAATGTACATATTTATGTCTGTATGTAAAATTCTCTCAATTATGCAGTTAAATGCAATATGCATACATATAGATCTACGTAAAAGGTATGCAAGTGTTTACTCATCTGAAATATGTACTATTCCATTAAAGCTCCTGATTCAGCGTACTACCTCTTTTCTTTCTAGTTCTCCAGTTAAGGTGTTACCTTAATAACATAATAACATGGCATTGCTATAAAAATTGTGGGAAGTCATTTAACCTTAATTTTTTTTGTTAAAAGGTAATGTCTGGGAATGCAAAAAGTAATGGATAGCTCCTATAACTAAGCTGGCCAACCGTCCGCCTTTGAGGAGGATTGCCCTCCTCAAGCGTGAGTTGTCTTCCTCAAAAATTTTGTCCTCCTCTGTCCTCCTTTTAAGCAAAAATTTCCTCCTTGTCCTCCTTTTCAAGTTTTATAGCAGCGATGAAGATTTAAAGAAATTTCGTGCAGAATACTATTATTTCCTAATCGTACACAATCATTTTAATTAAAAGGCGTTTACATTGTTCAAGTTTCAGTTAAATGATGTAAGCTTTTGATTCAACTAAAGAACGTAAATCTATAAGAGGAGTTATAATTATAACAAGTGTAAACATCAGGAGCATGCCTTCTCTTTTCATCCAATCACAAAACGTATTTGTGCAAAAAACTAATTAGCGATTTGGCTACGTATAGATACACCACACTACCAAATATATAATAAAAAATAGCATCACGAAAATTGTACGAGAAAATAACTTTTATAATTCATCTTAGCATTACCGTGCATTACTAGCGTAATTACATATTTCCTTCTGATTGACTTAGTCTCTTTATGAGTATTATTACTAATACTATTGGGTTTTAAGTAAAAATTCTATTCTAAGTTAATTAATTTTTGGCTTTTCATGCAAATTGCTAAAGATTGTAGCATGTAGGTGCATGTCGTCAATAAAAATAAAATTTGACGTACTGGAAAAGAACCAAAGATGTATTTAATTTAGTACACCTAGATATAAAAAAAAAAACATAATTATTGGAAAGGGAAAAAATTAGATTTCAGAGACCTGCGTTATCCAATAGAAAACAGTTAAATTTGTCTACCATACTAAAAAAACAACCGCCACTAAGTTTTCGCGGAAATTAAAATCTGGTTGTCAAATTAACTGACAGTTCAGGGCTGGCAATATTTATGAAGATTACTTGCTGTGTCCAAAGGCAAAAGTATTTATCTTGATAATGTTATCAGGCAAAATTTTGCCAGTGGAGACGGCATATTGCTCGCTGCAAGCGATAGTTATCAGAGCTTTTATCTTGATAAATATTGCCAGCAATTTGATACTTTGACAGCTACATTTTCATTCGTGGCGGCAACATTATTGATATTTTAATATAAAAGCAAAAAGTTAGCTGTTTTCTATTCAAATAATTATTACTATGTACTTGGATGTGAAATAGCATATTTTATAACTTTTTTAAACGATTAAATCCGGCAAAAATATCCATCTAACAAATGCTTTTATCAAGATAAAAAATGCGCACGCATAAAATTTTGCCTCTGGTAAAATTTATATCAGGCAATAAAAATGACAGTTGGTAGGCAAAAACTTTTTCCTGCGGAGACGGGCCATTATAAAGCTCTGATATCTATTGCTTTCCATGAGCAATATGCTGTCTCCATTGACAATATATATATTGTCTAATAACATGACCAAGATAAAGCGTTTGCCTGTGGATTTAATGTTTCCACTAGAATTAAAATGTGTACGAAAAAAGATGCCACTTGACAGACTACTTAAAATGAGAATTTCAATTCATATTTCAATTTATATTGAATAAAATGAATAACACTGTCAACTAAAAACAATATGTAATATGTATGTATTTGCATATGTAAATGCTACTTTTTTGTATCTACTCGTATGAACGCACCAGAAAAGTAGTATTTACATATGCAAATACACATCGTGCAAGAGCGCTATAACTTGTTTGGCTTGTGTTTACCAACACTTTTTTTCACAATGGTAACTTATTCGTTATTTATGTGTTAAAATAACTATAAAAGACATTTTTTGGGTTTTCAAAATTCTCCGTCCTCCTGGAATGGTAAAAAATTCTGGTCACCTTAAGCTATGCGCACCTTGGTGTCATTACAAGCATTCCTCCTTTGTTTATTCTGATTGAAAAAGAGGCCTGCTGAAGCACTGTACGACTGCCCAATACGTACGGCCATAAGCATGAAAAGTGGAGTTCTTGGGGTCATTTGGAGGTTCTATCTGGGAGCCCACAATAGCGTAACGCTGTGGTGGGTTTCGGAACACGAAGGGTTTAAAGCAGCCCTGGGAAGGGAAAAAATCGAATCGTGGCAACACTGCATACATATTTAACTTCCCAATGAACACCAAAAAAATATTTCTCCAACCTTGGAGAAATTCATAGTTCTCAAGTTGATATCCAACATCTTTCTCCAACTCATCTCTAACCGTCGCGCAGATACGTAAAAAGTGATAGAGAAACGAATTTTTAATTATCAAGTGAAAAAAGTTGAGCTCAAACCTAAATGTTTGTTGGGTTTTTGCATTATTCTGCGCTTTTCCGTTAAACTTTTTATTTCCTGTTTTTTTTGCGTTTGCGTTTAGGTGCGTTCGACAAGTCAAAAATTTGTAATAGTTTTCCAAATTTTTACTGTAAGGCGTTCGATAACGACAAAAAATTATCCAACACACAAAAATTGGGAGAGCAAGCGTTCATTTTGATGCAAGAGAAGCGTTCATTTTGTACTGGCAAAATTTTAGTCAGCAAAAATTATCCAACATGAAAACATATGATCACAAAACAATTTTTGTAAACAAACAAACAAACATTTTTCGAGTTTTGGTATTTATATGCTTTTTGGCTGCCTGCTATGTGACTTTATGATAGCGCCAACCATGATACAAAAAAGAAGGTAGTTCCATTTAATGACATTCGTTGTTG
>NW_023458562.1:26495046-26506842 GCF_013731165.1 Rhagoletis pomonella
AATGGTTTTTATTATAAAATAAAAAGAATAATTACAATGTAACAGTTTACATTTTATATATTTTTAATAAAAGAGGGGCAAACCACGTAAGTAAAAAAATATCAAGTACTGATTATGAGTTTTGATTTGAAATATTCTCACATTGGTAAAAATATGGGAAAGAAAATACTCCGATGTATTGTTTTAATATTATCAAAGTGGCAAGGCCGTTGATAATACTAACAATTTATGAAACTTCAAAAAATTTTATTATCCGTCAAAAGTTGTTTATTGAAACTACCTTCTTTTTTGTATCATGGCGCCAACTAGTTTTTACTTCTAGAAATGTTCCTGGCGAACATTGAACGTTCACATTCCTTATTTCTTCTATGGAGGCAACATGAATTTCAGTTTGTTTACAAATAAAACATAAACAAACTCAGCTGGTGTGTCTTCTTCTTCCGGTTTTTGCAAGTAATGGCTAATTTCCTGTTCGTTTACTTTTTTGCTTTTTCTTCTCTTTGGGAGAGAATTTTCGCTTACTCTCTTGATTTTGATTTTTGGCTGGTGTTGGCTAATTTTGTTATCGAACGCAACTCTTGTCAAAAGCAATGGAATGCAAGATGCATACAATCAGCTGATTTTTGTTTTGATCTGATAACTGCGTTTGAGCATTTTAAATAAGTGAAAGAATTTTTTAATTACAAAATACCTAGATTTGATTGCTCTTAGAAAATGTTGCTTAGGCATTTAATAGGTTCCGCTAAAAGTAAAGTGTATAAAACAAACCAAACTAAAAGTATAAGACGTAGCTCAATACGTGCTATGAGCTATGTACAGGGCCAGGAACCAGAGCCAAAAATACGTGAATATTTCTATTTTATAGATCACGAGGGAATGGTAAGTATCTAATTAGTTTAAGATTGTAAATTACTGTGAATATTAATAGCGGTAAAATTTGAAATCCTTTCAGCTTTTCTTGGACGATGCTAAAATGAAAAACTTTACCTCGTGCTTCAAGGAAAAGAAATTTCTCAAGTTTTTCTTTAGTCGTATTAAATTGAACGACACAAACCGCTATCGAGGGGACTTTCCGTATCTATCACTATGCGGACGCGAAAGAAATTTTATACGCTGCGATGATACACCAATTGTTTTTACACACGTGTTGCAAGACGAGAATGGTAATTAGAATCAGTACAACTGTGTGTATTGTCTGTTGTAAACCCCTCTCAAAAATCTCTTTTTCCATTAAAGGCAATGAACGGTTATCGTATGCACATGGTGGAGAACAGCTTACCACCGACTTTCTTCCACAAAAAATTTATATGAACCCAGAGACAGGTCGCGTTTATCATCCAGCCTGGTCCAAAGTAGGTGGCATTGGTCTGATACGCTCAAAACTAGCTATTGAGCTGAGTCGTAACTTCGAATTTATGAACAATGTGGAAGAAGCGCCAACACATTTTACGTGGCGTGGCCACCGCTTACAATTGGAAAATGATTGGGTCGCGCATACGCAGCGCTATGGAATGTTTAAACAAGAAGCATGCAGTTAAAGTCATAAATTTAAAAATCAGGTAAATTTTTAATTATTTTAAAAATTTTAAGAATATTTTGTGTAATAAAACTAAATACGAACAATGCAGTAAACTAAGCTTATTTGTAACATTTTCTATATATGTAACTACTGCGTACATATGCCTAGTTTCATTAATCCACGCTAAGCGGTTTGAATTCACCTTCCTTAACCCATGAAAGTCCATTTGTTGGCACGGCTGGACTTTCAGGTGCCTCCTTGCCTGCAAAAATGCGATCTCGTACGGGCCCATGTACATCGGCATCGAACTTCTCGAATACTATATAATGCGGATCTTCAGTAGGTGGTTCATCGTAGATACGATCTTTGCTAGCTGTAGCACAGTCCTTGGCACGCGCTATGAATTCAGCACGATTTTGTGTAAGCAACTCTGCAGCTTCGGCATTGTTATATTTGACGCCAGTAGCGGCGAGGCGTGTACAATCAATAGGATCTACAAATATAGCTTGAATATATTTAAGCACTTGCCAGATGTGATCTTCGCCGCTGCGCCAATAAGGAAAAGCGCACGAAATATCTAAGGAGCCAGTGTAGGGGCAAATTAGTGGATGTGTAATTTCATTTTGGAAAATGATTGTCTAAAAATTTACAAAGAAATACCGTAAATTTTTAAATTCATACGTAGTGGATTATGTGTTTTCTTACAGGCAGAGTTTTGTCATCAGGAAATTTATCTGGCAAGAGTATTGTGAAGCGAAATACTGCATCTACGTAAAATCCTTGACGAACAAAGATCACGCCAAACCACACTGCGTTTATTGAAAAAAGTTTAGTTACATCTATAAATATATGCATGTGCATATAAGCAACAATAAAAAACTTACATAGCGAGTTTCCATATGAGGGTATAACATAAACCCCGCCTATTTTTTCCGACTCAATCATTTTGCTATAAAGATTAGACTTAGCAGTTATGAGATGGCTGTAAGTATGTATGTGGACCGAATATTTGAACTTACTATTCTGCAAGTATTTTATATTCCTGTTGTATGGTGGTTAGCAGTTTATCATCTTCCTTATGTGCGTCCAGTGTCATCTTTAAGGAATATTTTGGTGAAAATGGCTGATAATTGTGATGAACTAAAGTGCAATAAAAAATAAATAAACTTTAACAACTGTCAGTAGCGGTAGGGATGGCAAAAAAGTCAAATAATCGATTAATTAATCATATGATTAATCACAAGCAAAAAAATTTAATTGCAATTATTGAGAAATAATCGATTGCTGTAAATAAAATAAAACGAGGGTAATTCTCTAGGGTGGGGTAACCACCCCTAAAAAAGGTGCGGAAAAGTCGGGAGGGGTACCAAACGACGCGTTTCGGCCCCCCTAATAACAATCCGGAGGGGGGAGATAATATTATTAACCATTTAAAAGTTATGAACAAAAAACTTTTGTTAAATTTCGTTGTTTTCTATGGGCAATTACACCTACAAAGATTCACTAAATCACCTGTTCTCACTTTTTAAACACTATTAAAATATATAATTTAACTTATTTATTAAAGAAACACATAGTTTTATCAACCTAAGATAGATTATTTTGTTATTAAAAAGAAGTTGACAATCTTTGCGAGCCGAAACGCGAGATTCCAAAATAGCTATAGTGCTGCCACTGTATTAGTTTTTCGTAATAATTCAATTTTCCTTATGAGATGTGTGCACTGTTCAATGCTTTTCGGTATCTTCTTTCGCGATTTTTTATTAAAAATTTTCGCCTGCGGCGCTTTTCCCATAAAAATCAATACTTCGATAAATAATGAAAATTTTTAATAAAAAATCGCGCGATTTTTTATTAAAAATTTTCGCCTGCGGCGCTTTTTCCATAGAAATCAATACTTCGATAAATAATAAAAATTTTTAATAAAAAATCGCGCGATTTTTTATTAAAAATTTTCGCCTGCGGCGCTTTTTCCATAGAAATCAATACTTCGATAAATAATGAAAATTTTTAATAAAAAATCGCGCGATTTTTTATTAAAAATTTTCGCCTGCGGCGCTTTTTCTATAAAAATTAATACTTCGATAAATAATGAAAATTTTTAATAAAAAATCGAGCGATGGTATAGCGAAATTTGCTATTATATTTTGGTTACAATATCTTATTTAGATGAAAGTAAAAAGAAGAAGAAGAAGAAGTGTATAGTGTATAGTGTAAACTGAGTATAATAGCGCAAATGAAATCTGAAATAAAGTGGCAATACCAGCGATTTGAGGTTATAATAATTTTAGCAGGCGCAAAGTTTGTTTACTCTGTTTTATTAACGAAATATATAAAATAAAAGTGAATAAATGATTTGGTTTGCATAAAATAATAACCAGAAACGTTTTAGTAGTGTTTTAAAAGTGGAAACTGGTGATTTAGTGCATTTTTGACGTGGTAATTGCTCATAGAAAACAACGAAATTTAACAAAAGTTTTTTGTTCATAACTTTTAAATGGTTAATAATATTATCTCCCCCCTCCGGATTGTTATTAGGGGGGCCGAAACGCGTCGTTTGGTACCCCTCCCGACTTTTCCGCACCTTTTTTAGGGGTTGTTACCCCACCCTAGAGAATTACCAAAACGAGTATTTTTAGCGACGATAATTATTTATTTAACCAAGTGTGCAAAAACAAAATCTTTGATAAATGTTTTGTTGTTAATCGGCTGCGTTTCTCGGTGGCTGTAGCACCATACATATTATTTAAGTTCGCAAGAACTTCATTACTGAGGCCAATGCCAACGGATCTTTGTAATCAAATTTTTCGAACCTCGGGTCGAGTAAAGTTGATGTAGCTTAAAAAAAAGAATTTTTCGATGGCTGGACTTCAGACAATTCTTATTTCTTGAAAATGTTTTAACGATTATTTTGCAATTAATCGATTAATAATCGATTAATGAAGCAAAACTACGATACAACTCAATCCTAAATTGAACAAAAATGATCGATTAATTTAATAATTATTAATGTTGTCGCTGCCATCCCTAAGTGGCGGTGCTGCCAGTTGAGTAGTAAGCGAGTTATTTTTACCTGCATTGTTATAAAAATGTGGTTAGTCAGTTACTAGCTTTAAATTTAATAACTATTAAATTAGTTATGATAAAATAATTAGAGTTTTTGAATCAAACCCTTTTATTTAAGTTTTAATGAACTCTGCGAATTAAAAAAATTGGGCCACTTAAACACAGCTCATTCGAACGTCAAAGTAATCACATGTTAACAAAAACAAAAAGAAAACATAAAAACAAACTGTGTTTTGTTCATAAAATACATAGCCAAAAAAGGTGAACGGAGCAGGTAAATTTGCATATTTTGAAAATTTGCTAACTTAATTAGTAAACTTAATTAGGTTTCCATCTTTTCTAGGCAATGTTTATAACAAAAAGGGCCTGCAAACGGTACATATACATAAAACTACCAATAAATTTATGAATGCTGAAACTGGAATTGAAGGCCAACAAAAAACAAAGCACTATTTTTGTCAATCAGCAGACGACGTTAAGATAGCATTAGTGACACATTTGCTATTTGCTAATTCGCAGATTAACACTCGTCATACAACCTGTCTCTGCTGAACAAACAAAAAAAAAAAGAGTGCATCAGCATAGTAAGCATTAATAGGGCTTAAGTGAGTAATACATATGTAGTTTGAATTGCAATAACTAAAGGCAATATAATTAACGCTTTTAGCTATGAGCGCATCGATCATTGCCAATTTGTGCGTATACATTCTTACTTGGAATGTGGGAACACATCATCCGGATGATGTTTCCATGACCAATGCGTTATCCTTAAATGGAACCACTGCATGCCCGGAACAGCGATTGCCGGATATCTATGTTGTGGCATTGCAGGAGGTTAGCACTCATGCCAAAAATCAATTCCTCAACATATTCCATGATGATCCGTGGACATTTAAAATAAGTGAGCACCTCAGTCCCCACGATTACATCAAAGTGGGGACGGAGCAGCTGCAGGGAATACTTATTATGTTGTTTTCACAGCCCAAACATGAGCCCCACATGAAGGATGTGGAAGTGCAAAATACGCGCACAGGTTTGGGCGGCTTATGGGGCAATAAAGGTGCTGTAAGTATTCGGATGAGTCTTTATGGTACCGGTGTGACATTCGTTGGCACACATTTAGCTGCACATGACAACAAGTTGAGTGAACGCATTGAAGACTACAATCAAATTGTGAATAATCATCACTATAAAACACCGAAATATCGGAGCATCTTCGATCACGATTATGTTTTTTGGTTTGGTGATCTTAATTTCCGTTTAACCGGTACTGACTCTGCATGGGATGTGCGCTCATTAGTAGAACATGGGAAGTTGGATGAGTTGTTGGAACGCGATCAACTATCATTAGTGCGATCAACAGGCAATGCATTTGCACTACTCACCGAAGAATTGCCTACTTTCCCACCCACTTTCAAATTCATCGAAGGCACATCCGAATATGATTTAAAACGGCGCCCAGCATGGTGTGATCGCATCTTACATCGTGTGCAAGAGAATCGATATCCAGATATTATATTGAATATTACACAGCTATCTTACAAATCACATCCGGATTACACGCTTTCCGATCACAAACCCGTCTCAGCCGAATTTCTCTACAAAATAGAGGCACAAACGCAAACAGATGAAGAGTTGTATGAGCTAACGCATGGTGGTGGCAGTACCGAAACACCTTTAGCTAGTGTAACTATCTTACTTGTTACAGCTTTTTTTATATTGTACTAAGCAAACGGAACGATACTTGTTTGTTATAATTTTTTCTTGTTTACAGCCCGATAGCGAAAATGCTCGTCTTGCGCCAATATATTAAAACAAAAGAAAAGCGTTTACAAAACAAGAATCTTAGGCAACAAGTTTGATAAGCAGAAAACATGTGCTTGGTAGCGTGATAAGTGTCGAAAGTGCCCTGCAAATTAAACGTATTTAAGCAAATTCTGTATTTTATCTCAAATTTGGTTGTATTAAATTTAAAACGTCCAATTAATGTTTTTGTAGAATATTTTTGCATATTAACATTACCTGAATCTCACTTTGAACAGAGATGTCTTATTTGATATTTCGTTCTTAACACGTCTTTCAATTTTATATTTAATTATGGCATATAAATTGTTATAAAATTATGTTGATTACTTTCAAAGTTACCAATTTTGCACTTTTCAATGATAGCAATACTAACCGTACCTCCAAAGTGATACATATTACAATGTAGCATAATATATTCAAAAAAGTTTACATTACTCGAATAAAACTAAAAAAAGATAATTCTTTATAAATAAGACGACTATATACTCTTGAAACTGTACATCCTATGTGCATACATATATGTATAATATACATATATAAATTTCCTTGCATATGCTGTTAATTTTTAGAAACTAATGCCGCAAAACTAATGCAAAAATGCTTTATTAAACGAAAAATTATATGAAAGTGTCACTTTATAAAGCTTTTTCTCATGTATGTACATACATAGGTTTTAAAATTTATTTGCCCTTTAAGCACAAACTTCGTTTTGAAAACATGTGTTTTAAGGGCAGCTAAATTTTGAAAACTACATGAGAAAACGGCACTAAATCTATTAAATTTGTATAAATAAGGCCATAATATAGGAAAATCTTATTGTGCTCCTGAAATGCTCAGATTTCGAAAAGGTTGGAATTAAAGTAGTATTTTGTTTTTGTATTATACAAACATAAATCTGTAAAAATTGCCTTTAGAAAAAAAATGTTCACATATCAAAAATCGGCCAAATGCAAATTCTCGTAATGATCATAGTTGTAGTATACATACATATAAAACGGCGACTTAGCGCATTTTTTGTATACATTCATACATACCATGTACACTCAGTTATATTGCGAATGTTATGTGCAATTAAATATGTACATATATTTGTAATAAAAATAATAAAAAAGACATAACCGAGAGAAAAATCAGCATCTTTTACAATTTATGGTACTAAACTTTTCGGTAATCATTGCAGATCGAGCTCTCTGGAATACAGGGAATACATATACTAAACCTAATGGGAATATGGGAAAAACTGGGGGTGGCATAGTTGAGCCGCACTTTCAGAAAAATAGATACAAATGGACAACTTAACTTCCCCACCATCTTTCAAGCGGAAATTCATGCAATAGAAATTTGCCTATAATGCCATAGAAATATATCCGTTTTATGTCGGACAGTCAAGCAGCTCTGCTGGCGCTGAAGTCCCACATAACATCTTCAAGTACTAGGCCTGATTGCTCAGTGTTCTAAAAGCTCTTGGAATCAAGAACACGGTTTTACGGGGATGGTTACCGGGTCATCAACGTACTGATCTCAATGAAGAGACGTGCTGCCTAGCTAGAGGTAGCATTTCATGGTCCAAAGCCCTTGTATGGACCAACAGCACCAAACAGGACCAAAGCAGACATACATAAAGGGGATCATAAATAACTGGGTAGATAAAATGTTCAACATTCATTGGCTGGAATGTCCTAGGCAGAGACAAGCCAAACGATTTATCTGCACTCCAAATTCTTAATTTATGGCCTCAATATTTTCGCTGGCTACTATACGTGACACTGCTCTCGATCAGTGATAGCATTTTCGCATAACAATCTAACTACGATGGAATCAGTGAATAGGCGCTGAATAATACCAATAGTTTATGCTACTGAAAAATTGCCCTAAAATGTTTTTACCGTTACAATTGGAACTAAATGATGACTGATCTGTTGCAGTTAATTTAGAGCTAACTATCATTTAGATATAAGCTAAAAAACATTGTACTTAAACTAAATTTTTCTTTGTAAGGCGAGCCGAAGGTGTTACAACACTAGTGTTTCTTAAATCATAGTAAAGTCGTGATTCATTCACTTCTTTTCTCATAATAAATAAATAAATTATTTGCCTATAGTTGGTAAGTGCTCTGCTTGCCGTTGTTATAACATTGGCCAAAAAATATTTTCCCCAAATGTTGTAGTTCTATAGCCCGCTTTTGCTTGTTTTTTTTTTTTGTAGTACATATGTATAGTTCTCTTATAAAAATTAACAAGCATTTTAAGTAAATTGCTGACAATGGACTCATTTCCCTTTTAAATGTCGAATTTGTAAACTCCCTTTCTTTGTTATCAACAAATAAGGTCAATGTTTAATCCCTTAGTTACAAAAAAAAAGAAAATAACAACATATAGCCGAAAAGTACCCATAATTAAATTTTTGTTCCATGCATGAAGTTAGGTCGCTGATAAGATAGTACTTACGATTATGTGCGTGATTCACCAATCTTACAATCTAATTGCGGTTGTTCACACTTGCCTGGTTATCAGGTTATGTGATTATATGGTTATATTTTTTATTCAGTTTACAACAATAAAATACACAACACAATAATAATTTTTAACCAAATAACCGGCAAGTGTGAACAACCTCATTATAAATCAATCGACTCTTCGATCAATGTATGGTCGCTATTAGTCTGTTCCAATAGTAGTCCGGTTTACAGGATTTAGTCAGAACTTACAGAAAGTCGTTCCTATTGACATAAAACCTGTAATGTACGTACATATATGCATTTTTATAACGTATTTTCACGAGCACTGTGTATTTAAAAAATTAAGGCAGGAAAAAAGTATTAATGCAGTATTTTGAAAAAAAACCTCAGTATCCATTTTTGGAATTAATAAAAAAGTATTACACTGCCAAACGAATATGCTAGAGAAACTGTTTTCAACTAATATTTTTTATGAGTATTATGTATTTTCCGCTAACACCGTGCGACCGAAACTTTTACACACAAAAAAAATCAATATATTCGTAAAACTAGGGGCCAAGGACGATTAAGTATTGAAAATGTCCTTTTAAAATTTCCTCCTTGAAAATACTTGAAAATTTGCAATATTTATTTTTGAAAAAATTACATGCTAGATAATGACTAATACATACACGACCACATCCTCGAATTTCGTTCTTCTAACTTTATTAGCTTAGAAAAAAAAAATTTACATAAAGGGTTTTTGTTGCAATACCTATTTGTACAAATATTTTATTTATTTTTTTTTCAAATTACATAATTTTATATTTCATTTGGTACCCATATTGTTGAGTTTTTTAAATAATTTTTCTAATTAATCATATTCGTGAAATTTTGTAAGTCCTTGGCAATGTTTTGTGTTATGAATAACCCAAAACCCCTAAATTTAGCTGGAACATTTTCTAAAATTATGCAACATTTATCTATAAATCGTCTTAACGTAGGTATGTATGTGTACTTTACTTAAAACTTGTGCACATATTTATGTAGTTCTGCCTGCGCTGCCCATGCCTGATCCAAATTAATCGGCCCTATGCGGAATATCGTCATCGTCGACGATCTTCAGCGCATCAGTAACATGGCTGACGATGGCCGTATCGTCACTTTTACTGACGATGACGATAGTCAGCATAGGGCCGAATATGTGCATATCTATTAACGGAGCATTCATCTACTTAGTGTGATTTACCTTTCTTTTGGCTATTGTTATTATAGCAAAATACTATAGTATATGTAGCTGTAGCTACTTACATGTACACACATAGATGCGTATGTACGTATTTAGGTATATACTATTGTACATACTAATTCCAAGAGCTTATGTCGTTGAATTTTTTATTATTATTTTTTTTTACTGACTAAACTCCGACTACGTGTACCTTGTGAAGGCTTCGGGGATCCACCGAGACAAGCATTAGTTATAAAAAGTTTGACATCTAATCAATATAACTTTTTTGATAAAAAAGGTATATAATGACTAACATAATGATAAGGTTTAAGGATACGCATAATGATACAGTTTTGACTATTTATTTATTTATCTTTTTAAATTAATTTTGATATTTTTTTATAAAATTATTTTTTATTCTTAACCAAACCCAGATAAATCAAACTTCACACTTTTTGCATAACTTAGAAAAATGCACTAAAAATAGCACCCATTTTATTCAGAATTTCTAGAAAAAATTTGGGTATTCTGTTCTGTAACCCATTCAATTCCAGTATAATTAAATACGAGTTTGAAGTGCCTACGAAATACCTTTGATTTTTGGCAATTTTTTGGTTGATGGTGTTTCGCAACAAGTTTCCAAAAAAACAACGGTAATTGTAGTCATTTGCACTTTATCATACTAGAATTAAATGGGCTACAAAACTAAATAACAATTTTTTCTCAAAATTCTGAATGAAAAATTAAGTAAATTTGACGAATTTTGCAAAATTTTGCAGAGAGTTTGAAACTTGGACTAACATGGTTTTTGTTACAGAATGAGCTTTATTAAAAAAAAAATTAAAAAAAATTTGAAAAATAATAGTCAAATGTATGTATGTATTCATTTCTACATTTGTGTACATTTAATTAACATGAAATGGTATTATAACTTTGGCTTGATGTTTGTAAGAAGAAGGGATAGACCTATAAGAAAAAATATGGAATTGGTTTGGTTTGTCTGCCTGTCTATCTCTCTCCATTTGAATTTTGTGAATTAAGCAACGATATGTAAACTCAAAACTTTAGAGAAGTTTATCCCGAGTTTTGCTGTTTGGATTTATGACACTATTAAAATAAATGAGCGATATGTACTTATATAATTATTATTTTACGAAATTTTCAAATACATACATAAATGTACATTTGAACAAAAAAAAAATTATTTAGAAACCAATTTTTGACATGGATTCTATGTGGTTATTAACCGAATTCACAAAAAGGAGAAGGTTATAAATTCATCGGAATATTTTTTTTATGTACATATCGAGCCCTAACGGCCAAAATAACGTAAGCGACATTTTTTTTCAAAATTTTCTTTTGGATGCAGAAATATTCCTATAGCATCTAGATGCATTTCTGCATCAAAAAGAAATTTTTGAAAACAATGTCGCTTACGTTATTTTGGCGGTTAGGGCTCGATATGTTACCGCATAACTAGTCCGTTAACCGATTTCTATAATTCTTTTTTTAAATGAAAGGTGTTACCTCACAGGTGGTCCCACAGGTGGAAGAGAATGAGAATTGAAGTCGGTTTTGTTTTTTTGCTTAAAAATTACTAGTTTTTCAGTACAATTTTTTTTCTCGAAGTTTTTATGCCAAATCTTTAAAAATACGTTATTATTGTTGGTTTCTCATTATTCCTCATCATCCCTAATAGGTACATATAGTTTTAGAAAGAAGTCATATGTCTAATACATA
>NW_023458562.1:26521842-26533309 GCF_013731165.1 Rhagoletis pomonella
AGCCCACCTTGGCATTGAAATTGGCTAGCACGATTTTTATATCGGGTCGGGGGCAGCGCTCATATGTACCCTCTGAGTGCTCATAGAAGAGATGCTTGGATGCCTCGTCCTTCTCTTCCGGCGAAGCTTGGGCACAGATAAGAGAGATGTTGAAGAATATTGTAGCCAGATATTCGTCCACCGAGGCGAACGACAGTATTCGGCGACGGAGCCTCTCTCCCACCACAAATCCAATACAGAATTTTCACTCCTTTACACGGCAGCTGTAGTAGACGTCGCAAAGCTCCATGCTTGCCATGCCTTGCCCCGTCCAATGCATTTCTTGGATGGCGGTGATGTCAGCTTTTGTAGTCCTTTAAACGTTTGCCGTGGTCGTCATCAAAAGGGGGTTCTCATCCGATGCCTTTTTTCACTGGAAGTGTTTTTTACGTGGCGGGTCCCGAACCCAGCGCACAACCCATTGCTGATTGTTTAAAAGTTTAAAACTTTGGTAAAAATTTGTCGAGTTTTCCTAAATTTTGTAAAAACTTTGAATAATTAATTTATATGCTATTGCTATGCAGAATGAACTATATTTCTATTAAAATTTAACGAAAAAAAATTTATTACGAAAAACATTGCAAATATTAAAAAAACACTGTACGGAACCATATTCTGGTGAGTGTATGTATGTATGTATTTACATACCCGCACCTTGCGCCAAAAATTCAAACAATAGGTGATCTACATATATATTTACATATATGCTCAGCTTGCGCGATAAAGCTACATACAACGTTTTGAACAAAAAAAACTCCCCTTGCAAAAGCTGTTCAACGCTCTGCAAAACAATAACATTGTTATTAGTTCCCAGCCCCATATAAAAGCCGCGCAGGCGGTGAGCGAATACTCATTGTTAATTTAGCGATCGCCGTTGAAAGTACTGTGGGCGTCGCGCGATAGATATACATACCTACATTCGGCTGCGAAATCAACATTAACAAATAACTTAGCAAACGGTTTTGTGTGCTCGGAAGTGTTTGCCAAAAGGTGATTCCCCATGTGACGACATGTGCAGCAATAACAATAAAACTATGTCTGATATAATAATAAAAGCAAATTGAGTACAAAGTCTCCACTATTGTGAGAAGCACATTCATACATACATACATATGTACATGCTTAAATATTTGACTGAATTAAAATCAAATTAGTGTTGTGTGAATAGGAGAAAATTTTTTTCCGATCTGTTAATACAAAGTAAAATAAACACAAGTATCAATCAAAACAGTTTCCATTAAAAAATTATAACTGACATTAGCAAAGTGCTGACTGGCTGTTAATTACAAAAATTACAACAAATATTAAAGTGTAACAATAAATAAACTGCAGTGATAATGAAACCTGCAAAAGATTTGTTTGAATGCGAGTTGTGAATTTTTTAACCTATAACAGTTGGAAATTGAGAAAGCAAACAAGCGTTTCCTTCACTGAAAGGAAAAAAATATAGAAACTATTCAAGCAAATAAAATCTTATTACTAAAAGCTAAAAAAAAAAAAAATGGGCGTACCAGTAATCGATGCAGACGACTTGGCAAGTTATGACAGCAGCTATGCAAATAGTAAGCATAACGCCGTACATTCCTGTAATTTTACATGCAGCAGTAGCAGTAGCAGTAGCTGTAGCAGTGGCAGTGGCAGTGGGTGTAGCAATAACAGTAACTGTAGCAGTAACAGTAGTAAGTGCAGTAGTAAGTGCTGCAATAAGCCCTGCGCTGCAACTCTTACACTCACATTTGCAAACAAGCAAAGTTGTGGAGCAGCGAACGACTATCACTACAATACAACGGAAATGCTGGACACACCCCCGAATGCGACGCCAATTGCACGCCTGACCAAAGACTTGGTTGGCAACTCAAAGGAATATCGCATTGAAAATAATAAATGCGATTTGCGCATCATTGGCAATGGCAACCGGATACGGATCGGTAGCAATGAGGGTAATTTACAAATTATCGGCAACAGTACAAGACTGAAGATAACCAATAATAGTGGTAGCATACGTTATACGGGCAATGAAGGACGCATATGTCTGGGTAGTGATTCAGCGCAACAAGCTATCGACTACATAGGCATTAATGGCAAATTGAAGGTGGTTAAAACGTCGGAAATGTTAGGCGAGAAACATGAAATTCACAAGCAAAAAATCCCCAAAGAGACGACGAAAGCAACAGCGGCAGCAACAGCAGCAACTAGTAAGGGGAAAAAATATGAAGGGGCAACAACAACAGCCACTACTGTGAAGCACGATTTTCCGCCGCATTCCACACCGAAAAAGGTGAAGGTCAAATCAGCTTCATTTGCTGGTGATTATAGCGCACAATGGCGTCAATTTAATGAGTTATTTCAAAAACATGGTTGGCGTCATTTTGACAGCGCGTCAATGCCGAATTTACGAAGTGTGAATGCGGAAAAAACGGAGGCTGGAAGTGAGGACAAAAAGGCTAAGCAAAGTTGTAAGAAAAATAGCACGAGTAGTAAAATTTATGCTAAGAGTTGTAAAATTGACAATAATATAAACATTGTTAGTACCTATGGTAATATTAGCATCAAGAATGCAGTAAATGTTAGTATGTAAGCGCAATAGGAGGGTTTATTGTTTTAAAAACCAAACGATTTATTGAAAAACCGATAAAAAAATTTTGGCTAGGTTTTAAAAAAAATTTAGAAAAAATTTTATTTATATTTAGTCTTCATCACAGCAGTTAATATTATTTATTTACATATGTATGTATTAGAAAATAAATGAGGACTTACAATGGAAACAAAGCTCTCTGTTTTAAAAGTAAGCAATGACAACAGTAATTTTTTTTTTGGAAAAAATGAAATTAGTCATAAATAACATCATGTACATATGTACATATGTAGTTTTTAAGTACATATGCATGTATTTACAAAAGCGTTTACTCTTTAAAAATATGCTTTAAAAGTAGTTAGCTTTTTGTTCGACTGTATGCTATGCCGGCAATGCCTCTTGTCTTGTATTAATTAGTCATAAATACATAAGTAGTGTATCAATATAGGAATACGTTTTTTGCCTACAGCAAATAGTACTGAAATGTATTTGGGTTTTTACAAAACAAAAACTTTTTGAATAGGTAAATATTTTACTACTAAATAATGGTTGCATGAAAATTTATCTCAGTACCCGTAGATAATTTATTGAGAGGAATGTCTCAAGCAAATTAAATGAGAATCAGAAAATGCAATTTAACAATTGTGTGCGAAATTTTGGTTTCTAGCTAACAATTAAGTACTTTTAAATGCCTGCAAATGTTCCTTAACGTTATATGTAGTCACTTTTACATAGACGCTTTACAGAAGAGTATTATGCCAAGACAAATGTTTAAAAATGTAAATTTATATATCTACATACATATGTAAGTATACAAAATACTGCAAGTCACTGACATATAACTAAAATTAAATATCAAATTATTTATTTAGTGCATGTATTTTTAATTTAAAAAATATGTCATTCCATGAATGATATGCAATAAATCAATTTATAATATTTCTACACATTTGGCCTACAATTCATTTTTCAACAAATCGAGTCCTTACCAAGAGCAGTAATAATTGTTTCGCAATACAGCAAAACAAATCGAAACGATTTATTTATTTTAGACAGTTGCTGAAGTGTGTTTATTTTGCAGCTGATGCGTACATGTGTATATGTTACCGGCCAAACCCGATCTTAGGACAAACTAGTTTAGCCTAGGCTAAACTAGAACAGGCGCCACAGTATTTTTGAGCAGAACTTTTCTCCGCTTCAAAAAAATAACCCTCATCAGTCCAACTCCAACTACGCAGTCCACAATATTGTTGTGTCCAACTTGATTCCGCGTTGGATGGATGTATCGGATCTAGTAAGAAGTAGTTTGGGCTAGGAAAAACTAGTTTGTCCTAAGATCGGATTTGGCCGGTAACATACACATGGCGTTAAATGAAACAAGGCTATTGATAGTACAAACGAGATCCACATATTCCACAAAAAAGTCTACACACTTTGGCTTTGATACTAAAAACTAACTCGGTCTGCATTTGCAAGTATTTACGGTTGTTGAACTTTCGGGTATTCACTCCTTTTGAGCGTGACTACTAAGAACTACTGGGGGCTACTCTGTAATGCGATGCGAAAGGGAAATGCGATGCGATAAGCAAATACGTCGTAAGTAATACGCTGTGGTGATTGCCTATCGCATCGCATTTCTCTGTCGCATCGCATTACAGAGTAGTCCCCTGTTCTGGCGGTCACCTCAGCTGTTACTTCCTCAACACAAGTCATCCCAACTCGTAAGGTCGAAAAGCGCACGCCGATGGATGCATGGCCACCGGGTGCCTGGTCGCAAGTATACGAACCCAATTAGACCCACCGTCGGATCGGCATTACTCCGGTGGAAATTTTGGGTGCACTCGCAGCAATGAAATGAGTTCATGTTGGTGCTGAGAAATCAACACTTCCTAACCAAGCCTGCACAGCGAAGGTCTATACGACAGTTCTCTGACTCCACCAACGATGCTATGGGGCTCGCGAAAGGAGAAATTACCTTTATTGTTCCATGCAGTACCTTTTCCAGGTGTATCGACTACTCGGCAAGAGCCTGATTCATTTACAGACTGAGAGTCGGATAGCTTGGTAATCCCGGACACCATTCGCATTTGCTCTGAAGCCTTAGATGAGCTGAAATGATTTCGTTTTGAAGAGCAGTTCTCCCGGAAAGGTCTCAAAGAACCTAGACGAACTCATATGGAACCAGAAAAAATCAATCTTTAGTAGCGTTGATCTGAATATTTTTCCGGTTGACCTTTTCCACAAATCATTATCAGCACAGCAATAGTGAAAGGTGTCTTTCTCGAGCTGAAAACAAACTCCCATAGTATTAAAACAACTTTGATCTGGAAGTCAGAAGTTTTTCATAGCAGAATCGCATGCTCGAATGCTAAGTATGAATGTAAGTACCTATCGTTACCTTAATATAGACCTGCATATAGTCGTTGAAATGCGAAAAACCCTAACTAACTAAAATTTTGTTTATTGCTTGAATTGATGTGCAGACTGATAATTCGATAAAAAGCATCATAATAAATCAAAACGGGAATTTTGGATTTTTACTTAGTTACGACCTTTTGTATTTCAGCGACGATATGAGATAGGGCCTTTCTATATTAACGTAACGATAAGTATGTATGTATGTATTCTTGTTGATAATTGTCGTTGATTTTTTTTTTTTAAGTAACTGAAAGTAACAAAAGCACCTGCCCATAGTGGCAATGGAAAATAAATGCCTGCATCTCATATCTATTTAACCTGGAGGTATAAATTGTGTATAAACAACCTAACAAGCTCATACAAAAAGTCCCCTCGATTTCGCTTTTTTGGTATTCATCATCGCTGAACACAACGGAAATCTTTGAAATGCCATAGCTTTTCTAAGTACATCTTCTCTTTGTGTAAATCACTGTGGACAATGTACATTGTATGTATGTACATTATGGTGGTCCAAAAATTCACGTGAAAAAGCAAAGTCGGAATTTTATTGCTTTTACCCCCTGGGATTGTTCTAAATAAAAACAAAACATAGGTACTCTAGGTATATATTTTATATGGGGAAACAACAAGTTTTAGTAGAAATGGTATAGAATACTTGAAATAAATATTTTTCAATCGAAAAACTTTGTTTCTCTTAATTTACTATTTTTAATGCTAACGATTTTTTATGGGTGCCTCCATTGCATTTTTTTGGGGTTTATGGGGGACATATAAAAATAATTTTAAGGAATTTTACAGTATTTCTACGAAAAACTTTTTTTTTCCATATACAATATATCGAAAACTTTGACCGTTTTGAGCGATCTCTCATATTTTTTGATTTCGAAATAAAAAACAGGGGTATGTGTTTACGGTGTAGAAAATATTACTTTACTTGTTTTTGGACCACCCTAATATACATACATATACATAACGTTTTGGTGTCGGTAAACCAGTATAATGATAGTTCAACATACATGGAGAAAAACTACCGAGCAGCAAGTTACTTAGTAATAAGCTCCGTAAGAAGACCCCTAATATTTTGCAAAACAGAAGCTGCAGAACGATGTTAATCCAGTTGATTTTTGGCAATTTTTTTCTGTTAACATACAAGGTATGGAAGAAACTTTTTTTAAATATTTGGAAGAAAGTGAAGAGGTTTCCTTTTGGATGTGTTTGGGTGCCTAATACTTATGGTCAAGACTATATATGTATGCAAAAAATAAAAGCATACCAAAAACGACGTTGAACTCCAAATTGAAGAACATTTTTCAAGAAGAAATTCGCCAAGTTTTTGTGAAAAAAATAGTTAGTTTGAATGGCCAATTAAGTGAAAAATCATTTTAATTTTTGGAACTTTATATGGAAATAGACAGGAAATAAAACATCATTTTCCATTTAAATTTGCAGGTGAAACCGACTATTACTGCAGCTTTCACGAAAGAAATTTAAGTGAAAAATGATTTTTTTCTGTCCGTTTCTATATTAAACCCAAATAAAAAAACAAGTTTTCACATAAATTGCGTGCGTAAAATTGGCTATTACTCTCAAAAGCTTCGAGCTTATTTTTCTTAGATAATATCATTTCTTCTTTATTTTAATTTTAGCTTTTGGATTTCTGTTAATTTTGATGGCACAACTTTCTGTTTTTACTATACTCTACTTACTTACTCATACCTTGTGATTTACACACCTGACCTATATAAAAGCATTAAAAATAAATAAATGTTAACCAAACTGGAGTGCGTATTTTACCTTTAGCTTTATCATTAAAAGTGAGCTGTTAGCAAAAAAGTACCGAAAAAGCGTAAGGTCAGCCAAATCAAATAAATAAGTGAGTAGCTTCTGCTATTTCGTAAATTCAAGTATTATTGCATCAGAAGTTTTAGTATGGATGTCTAACAAAAAGGAAAACGTACAGGTACTAGCTATGTACAATGCATGTATGTACAATGTACATATGTAGATGCTCGTAAATATATGGCATGTAGATACATAGATATGTATGTTTGTGCGTACATAATTCAAAATTATTTCGGCATCAAGGCGTTGATTAATCTTCAGTGCGTCGCACAGTGTGCCATTTTGGTCAGAATCATAAAAACTTTAGTGGCATTTAAAACAAAAACGATGACGAAAAACAACGTAATTAGGATCAAGTAACGACAACTCCTAAATACAAACATTTCAGAGCTTACATATGCACGTAATAACAGCAACTTTGCGAATTAAGCATATCGTTGTTTAAAGTACAAAGCCACGTATCTAAATAATGCAAAACCTCGCATGTAAGGTTGCCCAAATTTTACAGCAGAGAGTAAACCCTGTCCTATTTCAAAACGGTTCTCTGTTTTATCCCTAATAAACTCTACCTTTTATATGTAAATATCGATAAAGTGGTATGAATGGTATGAAGATATAAGGCTTGATTCCAGGAGCTTCGGGTGAGCAAATCCCTCGATACGCGGTTTAGTATATTTAATGTATTTTTAAATTTTTTAGATAAACATATTAATCAAATGTAAAGACTGCTTTTCTTCAATCTATCTTAATTCTATTTTGTACAATTTTACCATAGGAATTTCGCCCACTGTGTGCCGGTGAGGTCACGAAACTTTGCTGCTATTCACAAATTTCGGGGATTTTATTTCTGCTGCCTTTATTTATTTATTTCAGATATGCGATGGGCGACAGCGAGCTGTGTATACATACATATGTACATACACACTGAGAAAAAAATGAACCAAAAATTGGTTAATATTCAAACTTGAAAAACAATCAATGTGATTTTCGGTTAATATTAACAATGCCTTGGTTGATGTTTTCAACAATTATTTTTCGGTTGTCGATTTTTCGTTTGAGCACGCTTATGTTCTGCACTTCACAGATGCTTTTTCATAATTCGGAGATACACAAAAAAAAAACATTTTTATTTTCACCGCATGTGAAACCGCATCTTCTGAATGTTAGCAAATAACAGGAAGCATCTCTGCACACTCAGCTGTAGCCGCTTTATAAATCTGCCTTCAAGTGTTCAACTTGAATCAAACCATAACTTGGTTGAAAAAACCATTGTGTTTTGGCACAGTGCATACATGTGTATGTGTGCACACAAAATTATACAAATTTAACAGCCGATTCTGTGCACTATCTATCAACAGCTGGAATTCTAGCACAGAAATTAAAAAATTAATGAAAATTATTAATTTTGTATGTTAAAAAAATTTGTTTCTATGCTTTGGCCGGCATTTTAACCTACGACACACAGAATTTATGGCCGACATCTCTATACACTCGGCTATGGCAGTCAACAATTTCTTTGCTTTTAGATTCATATTTGTCGTATGTGACATTGAAATCTGTTCCCCTCCCAGCCAGCGAAATCATCGTAAAAGAGCTCGTAACTGTATACATATTTTCTTGAAAAAAAATCGAAGACAGAAAATTTCTTTACAAATACATAATTTATCAAGAAAACACAGAATTGGGCTGTAAGTATTTACATATATGCAAAAATACGTAACAAACATCGTAAATGAAATGGAATAAGTCATGACTAATATTTTAATTTTTTTTCATAAGGTGTGGAGAGTTGTAATTCTATGAAATCCATCATAGAAATCAAAAAGTGAATTTTGAGTTTTTTTTTTTATTATATAGTTATGACTTTTTGCATTCCAACGGTAGTGCTTGTTACGTCGTTTTGCATTTCAGGTGACGATATGGAGCTATAAATATTTGCGTTTGAATTCATTGACACACGTGGAAAGCTATTTTTAGCCAAAACATTTTGGTTGTATATTTCATTGCTAGATTTTTTGCTTTATGCGTGAATTCGTAATGATTTAAACATACATAGGTATAACACATGATTCAATAATGAAAGGTTTTGTAAGAAAAACTTTCTCTCGCTCTAATTTTATCAATGACACTCCCACCCTACTCCTAAAAACAAAAACAGTGATATTTCTTTTCCAAATTTCTTTGCAAGTTTTAAGAAAATTTTTAAATTGTTAGTAGTGAAATTTTTACTTTTTAAATTTGAAGAAATTTTTGTTCTTCATTCGCTGGCGCCAACAAGACAAAATGGGTGAGAATCGTTGGACTACAGAAATTCAATGTAGGCTAAAGAGACGAAATTCCCGTAAATGCCGAAATGTATTTGTCGATATTCGTGGAGACCTCTTGATTCTGCCAAGTCGCTGTAAAGTAAAGCGTGCAATGGTTTTGGTAAATGAGCCAACAAAGGTATTTAGCTATTGTCCTCCGCAACACAATCCTGGTATCTCCGAATGAGACTTTGACGCAATGTAACATTGCCAAACCGCATCCATAGGCCCAATCGTCACACGACAGCTCGGTTTAGTCAATGGCGCGATGTAATTGCACACTTAGAAGGTGTACGCACGAGGCGAATGTTGGCTGGCGACCAACTTTGTTGAAAGCGATTAGTTGAAAGGCCGTTCAACCAAAAGTAGAATGCAAAATTGAACAATGCAAACGCCTTTTTATGGCGAGTATTTTGATATTTTTTTCAAGGAATGAAACCGAAACCCAAACCGAAACCGTAACCGTTTAAAACCGTTTCGTTTTTCAAAACCGAAACCGAAACCGTAACCGTTATCTTGACCTGAAAAGGAACGATACCGAAACCATTTCAATCACAGGTTTCAATCGGTTTCCAGAAATTTACAAAAATAATAAATAAAAATTTCTTTGAAATAAGTGATTTATTTAACCAAAATCAGCAACATTTTGCTAAAATTTTTGTTAAGTAGTAAATAAGTATGGCAAGGTAACTTTTCGCAAAAATCTGCTGATGACTTTGTTGTTGTGAATCGATAATCGATTAATTATATTTAAGTAGTTTCTTTCCCGTACGGAATGCGAGATCCCGCGTGTGCCCAAAATAGCCCAGAAATCATGCCTGTACTCAACAAAATGGGTAATAGAGAGCTAAAATTCGAGCGCATTCGATCGTAAGTGTATTCTTCTTCCTGCCCGAAATTTTCTCCGAGTAAAAATGGATAAAGTGTCAAAGTGCATATCAGCTGTATTGTATTTACATGTTGCCTGCATTTACTTGGTGCTTTTAAGGAAAAGTGAATGGCCTGTTGATGTATTTTCAATCTATGTACTTAAAATCAAATTTGTGAAACCAAAATTCAATTTCCAAGTGTTTGCATTTAATACCATGTTCTGACCGACCACCAAAACATTTTTCCTTCATTTTCTTTTCATTTACAACCTTTAACTTTCATTCTTATTTTGCTTTGGCCAGGCAATTAACAATAAATCCGAAATGGCGTATTAAAGATGATAAAATATGACTTCCACTTCGATAAATAATCGCAAAAAACTAGTGAAGACACCGATTAGAATGAGTGGAAAGTGAGTTTTCAAGTAGTTTTCAGCGAAAACTGGTTTTCGTTTAACAGATTTTATATGGACGAAAACACAAGTTTTAGGTCGAAAACCAGTTTTAGCAACAAAAACATGTTTCCGATGTCGGTCAGAACATGGTATAAGTGACAAAAACAAGAACAACGTGAATCAGCTGTTTCTCGACTTGTGGGCACGAAATGTGGGTTTTTGCGTTTCCGTACTTCTGAACTTTGTTCCATTTTTGAAAGAAAATGTTTCTCTTATTCTCTAATTACCAAATCCGGTCCGGATTGTTAGGGAAAGAACCTAGTGTTGATATTATCAGTGAACTGTAGATTTCGATTTGCTTTCCTCAACGTTTAAGACATTGTGATTTAAATAATATCAACAAAATTTCTGTGTAAAACCGAAACCGGAACGAAACCGAAACCAAAACCGAAATAAATTTTGAAGAACGAAACCAAAACCGAAACCGAAACACTTGGCAAAACCGAAACCCAAACCGGAACGTTATTTTGAATCGGTTTCATTCCTGGATTTTTTTATATTTTGATATTTTTGAACGCAAAATTTGCCTGCAAAATCGCCTCGTGCGAAAGCCCCATTACGCCACTTCTCCTTTGACGATGTAGATCACGTACCCTATCTCAGACGTTCATTAGCTGCGTGTTCTTTTTATTCTTCCTGAGTATATACATAGAAATATTTATTTTTAATAACAATCGGGGGTTATATTCGATGTAAATAAGCTTGTTTAAGTTAAATAATTAAATCAAATTCGTTTTTGTTTTAAAATACCACCATTTACTATTATCCACACCCTTTTATGGAATTTAGCTCCCATTTTAGGAAGTGTGATTGCATTCTTCCCCTTTTTCTCCTGCTTCCATAAACCGTCCCTGTGGGTGGGAGTGCCAAATTTTATAAAAAAGCTACTTACAAAACCTTTAATAATTGAATCATGGGTATAACATAAATATTTTTTACATACATATGCCCGTATTAGGAATG
>NW_023458562.1:26533409-26535682 GCF_013731165.1 Rhagoletis pomonella
CATTCCTAATACGGGCATATGTATGTAAAAAATATTTATGTTATACCTATGTATGTTTAAATCATTACGAATTCACGCAAAAAGCAAAAATTCTAACAATGAAATATACAACCAAAATGTTTTGGCTAAAAATAGCTTTCCACGTGTGTCAATGAATTCAAACGCAAATATTTATAGCTCCATATCGTCACCTGAAATGCAAAAACACGTAACAAGCACTACCGTTGGAATGCAAAAAGTCATAACTACATAATAAAAAAAAACTCAAAATTCACTTTTTGATTTCTATGATGGATTCCATAGAATTACAACTCTCCACACTTTATGAAAAAAAATTAAAATGTTAGTCATGACTTATTCCATTTCATTTACGATGTTTGTTACTTCTTTTTGCATTTCAGGTGACGATATGTAAGAACTTATAGCCCAATTCTGTGTTATCTTGATAAATTATGTATTTGTAAAGAAACTTTATCAAAGCTCCCATCGCATTCTGTGTCAATATTTACATACATATAAAATAAAAAGCTCTACGATTTCCACATGAGGGGAACAGATTTCATTTTCACATATGAAAAATATGAATCTAAAAGCGAAAAAGGTTTCTAACTGCCACAGCCGAGTGTGTAGAGATGTCGGCTATAAATTCTGTGTGTCGCAGGTTAAAATGCCGGTCAAAGCAGTATTTAAATGAAAGAAACAAATTTTTTAACATACAAAATTAATAATTTTCTTTTTTTTTTCAAATTTCTGTGCTAGAATTCCAATTGTTGATAAATAATATAAAACTGACGCATCATAAAAAAAAAATTATATATCAAGTGCACAGAATCGGGCTGTTAAATTTGTATAATTTTGCACAAAAGCACAATATTTTTTTCAACCAAGATATGGTTTGATTTTTTCGTGGTTAATAAGCCGATTGACGTGCGATTCGATCGTTCGAGAGTACGAATGCCGTCAGCGCGAAACATAATTTTTATTTTTTTCCTTTTTTGGTTTTTCTTAATTTCGAAACGGCTTTTATGAAGTGAAGAATCAATTCAAACGACGAAGAAACTTGATTTATGTTGAACACTTGAAGGCAGATTTATAAAGCGGCTACAGCTGAGTGTGCAGAGATGCTTGCTGTTATTTGCTAACATTTCAGAAGATGCGGTTTCACATGCGGTGAAAATAAAAATGTTTTTTTTTTGTGTATCTCCGAATTATGAAAAAGCATCTGTGAAGTGCAGAACATAAGCGTGCTCAAACGAAAAATCGACTACCGAAAAATAATTGTTGAAAACATCAACCAAGGCATTGTTAATATCTGTATTCATATGGAAAAGTAGCTTATGTCGAAAGGTTGGCTTTAGTATAATGCGGCACTCCTTTTATTCTTTAAACGACAAGGAATTTTTTGATGAGACTTAATAAGAATATTAACTTGCTAGTATCGGAACTATTTCTTGCGCGTTTATTTGCTAAAAGTAGTTCAACGGCTCAGCGCCAGCGAGTCATTCGGAATCGTATACTGCAAATGCCGATGTATATTAAATTCAGCCTTTTGACATAAGCTACTTTTCCATACGAACACAGATATTAACCGAAAATCACATTGATTGTTTTTCAAGTTTGAATATTAACCAATTTTTGGTTCATTTTTTCCTCAGTGTGTATGTACATATGTATGTATACACAGCTCGCTGTCGCCCATCGCATATCTGAAATAAATAAATAAAGGCAGCAGAAATAAAATCCCCGAAATTTGTGAATAGCAGCAAAGTTTCGTGACCTCACCGGCACACAGTGGGCGAAATTCCTATTGTAAAATTGTACAAAATAGAATTAAGATAGATTGAAGAAAAGCAGTCTTTACATTTGATTAATATGTTTATCTAAAAAAAATTAAAAATACATTAAATATACTAAACCGCGTATCGAGGGATTTGCTCACCCGAAGCTCCTGGAATCAAGCCTTATCTCTTCATACCATTCATACCACTTTATCGATATTTACATATAAAAGGTAGAGTTTATTAGGGATAAAACAGAGAACCATTTTAAAATAGGACAGGGTTTACACTCTGCTGTAAAATTTGGGCAACCTTACATACGAGGTTTTGCATTATTTAGATACGTGGTTTTGTACTTTAAACAACGATATGCTTAATTCGCAAAGTTGCTGTTATTACGTGCATATGTAAGCTCTGAAATGTTTGTATTTAGGAGTTGTCGGTGGGGGCGATAAAGCCATGCGAGATAACGCCATATGGCCTTATCACTCAATT
>NW_023458562.1:26535782-26539196 GCF_013731165.1 Rhagoletis pomonella
ACCCGATATAAAAATCGTGCTAGCCAATTTCAATGCCAAGGTGGGCTTAGAAGGAATCTGCTCTCAGCGAGCACTCTTCAATAAACCGACCTAAGCGAGCAGTGGAACCACATTTCGCGCTCATTAACTACCGCCGCCGAAGAAGTAGTCGGATTTCAGCGAGCCCGAAAGAACAAGTGGTACGATGAGTGTCAAGAAGCGGCAGAGAAAAAGATGCCGCCCGAAAATTTTATCAGAGAGTTAAGCGACCTAGGGAAGGTTTCAAGACCAGGGCGAACACCTGTAAGAACAACCATGGTGAGCTAGTGATCGGTCGGCCCAGAACGTACTTACATTATGGAGGGAACACTTTTCCACCCAATTGAAAGGCAGTAGCACTTAAAGTAGTGGAGAAGACGAACCAGAGCTCCCAGTCGATGACGATGCAGTCGATGACGATGCAGTCGATGTCCCGCTCCCTGGCTTTGACGAGGTACAAATAGCGATTACTTCATCGCATGTCCGATGACTGGAATTTATGTAAGTGTGCGCTGCCCAATCCAGAAGGCGACCCCGCCATACGCGCCAACTACCGCGGGATCAGCCTTCTAAGAATAAACTGAAGCCCACCGTCAACGAACTGATTGGACATTATTAGTGTGGCTTTAGATCTAGCGAATCCACCATAGACCGGGTATTCAAAATACGCCAAATCTTGTAAGCGACCACCGAGAAAAGGATCGACACTCACTATATATTTGTCGACTTCAAAGTCGCATTCGGCAGCATTAAAATGAGTTGCGTATACGCCGCGATGATACGGTTTTGTAAAATGACGAAAAGCAATACCACTAGCTCCATCAGAATTGGGAAGGACCTCTCTGAGCTGTTTGATACCAAATGAGATTTCAGACAAGGTGGCCTCCGTTCGTGTGATTTATTTGCTCTGATGTTAGAGAAAATAATAAGAGCCGCAGAACTCAAGTGCTCAGGAACAATTTACTACAAGAGCGTGCAATTTCTGGCGTGTACCGAATACATCGACATCATCGGTAAAAAAAGAAACGAGAAGTATGTTCCGCCTTTTTCAAGTTGAATAAGGAAGCAAAGCGAATGGATCTGGTGGTGAACGACGTACGAAAACCAAAGTCTATAAGTTACTCTTTATGCTGTGCTGGTACAGTATCGGTCATATCTATAGCAAGCCATTTCAAAGTGATATTGTGTGCCAATTATGTTTATTTATTTATTTTTAAGAATTTTCAATTAAAATACAGTTCTTTCTCTAACAAACCCCATATAAACCCAAGTATAACAATTTGTAGAAAACTTCAAAAAAGTGCAACAAATTTTCACCTATGTTTCAAACTTTTTTCTCAGAAGTGCTTGAATTTTTCTGAATACACAGTTTTATAGCCCAATCAATTTTAGTCTGATAATGTGCAAGTTTCAAGTGACTGAAAGTCACCGTTGATTTTTTAGAATTTTTTTTAGAATTTTTTTCTCCAAAGGTGTTGCGGTTTTCATCCATATACAAATAAATTGAGTTTATTCATTATATGGACGCCAATGCGACAAAAAAAATCTAAAAAATTAACGGTAATTCGTAGCCTCTTGAAAGTTGCACATTATCAGACTAAAATTGCAGTGGCTAAAAAACTGTGTACTCAAAAAAATTCTAACACTTCCGAGAAAAAAGTTTGAAACTTAGGTGAAAATTTTTTGCACTTTTTTAAAGTTTTCTACAAATTGTTAAACTTGGGTGTATATGGAGTTTGTTAGAGAAAGAACTATATTTTAATTGAAAATTCTTAAAAATAAATAACTGAACATAAGTGGCACACAATATCACTTTGAAATGGCGTGCTATAGATATGACCGATACTGTATATGGCTCTTGGAATATTCGAGAGAAAGATTTTGTAGAAGATTTATGGGTCTTTGCGAGGTGGCGATGGCGCAAAAGATTTAACGATCAGTGAGCTTTACAACAATATAGACATAGTGCTTCGAATTAAATCTCAGCGGCTACGCTGGCTAGGTCACGTAGTTTGGATGGACAGAAACCCTCCAGCTCTGCAAGTATTTAACGCAGGTCGCGTTGGCTTTTCCGATTGGCGTCAGTTGGCACAGAAAAGAAACGACTCGCCTGCTGTTTTGGACTCGACCAAAATCGCTTAGGCGGCTAGAGCGCCAATAAAGAAGAAGAAGACAGATCTGATATACAACATGTTGTCTTTAGTCCTCGCTATATACAGGATTTAAGAAAATCCGCATACGCAAATGTGTAAAATTCCACATTTGCAACATCGCAGTACACTGTAAAATAATTTAACTAAATATGTTTCTCTCAACAAATGATTTGGTAAAAGTTAAAATATGGCGCATTCTGTTAACCCAAGACCTTAGTGGCGGTTTCTGGCTCTATCTCACGAATGGCTTGCTCGATTTTTGCTTTAAGGACCTGAATCTGCACCTCACACAAAAAGGTCATAACAACGTCAAATCGCAACAGCGGGGCCAATTAACATCGCCGAGCCGGCTGATAGCAAGATTACCGAACTTGGTGCGTGGTAGATCTCGATTGTGGCATAGGGCAGTGCTCGTCAAAGTGGTGGTCCGCGGACCGGTGCCGGTCCGTAAGCCATAAGTCGCCGGTCCGCAAAGGGCGTCGCGAAATGGACAACGATTTTTTAAACGATTATATATACATATACGACTATATGTATACTCCACACTTCTAACCATGGTACAATTATCTGCATGGTAGTAGTACTAGAAATTTCACGTCCGAGATGTCAAAATATTAAGTCAAAACACAAGCGAACACACAAACGAACAAAGCAAAGTAACCTTGTTTGACATCTCCAACACAAAATCACCTGTTCCACGAATAGGTACAGGATGGATACGAAATTCATTTATTGCTTCGAAGGCTGATCTGGCCGTCAATTTGGAAGATAAATTGTTGGAGTTAGCTGCTGACGAAGGATTGAAGATGGTTTTCGAAACTATGACATCACTTGCGTCATTTTGGATTCATGTCAAAGCAGAATACCCGGAACTTGCTGAAATTGCTCTGAAAGCTCTACTCCCATTTCCTTCATCTTACCTTTGTGAGACTGGGTTTTCAACCATGAGTATTATTAAGACAAAGTACAGGAACAGTTTAAATATTAGTTCTCCATTGCGTGTCGCACTGTCCACAATTGAGCCACGACTTGATAAGCTTGTAAATAATAAACAGGCTCACCTCTCGCATTAGTAAACATCGACTTTCGTAACTTTACAAGGAATGACACCTTCCAATAGCATTAATATAATTTTAATAAAACTTGACGTGCTTATAATATGTCTTATTATTATAACTTTACAGTTATTACATTTGTGATGTTTTATATTACTGTTTAATGAGGCTATATACAACTTGTATAA
>NW_023458562.1:26539296-26551991 GCF_013731165.1 Rhagoletis pomonella
TTTTTTTTTGTGTAAACGTGTGTCATTTGTAGATAATTTGGTTATCGATCGTCTTTGGTTTATTCTGATAAAAAATAAATAAAAGCTATAAAATTTATAAAATGTATTCCAATTCCCACGACAGTCGGGCCTATGTAAGCTGAACGATCCCGATTTATATCTGGCCAAGGACTTGTCACTCCAGCAACACTGCCCAAAAACTCTTTGAGGAATTAGTATGCTTCAAAACAGTAACAATCAAATTTATTCCAAAATAACTACATATGTATGTACATACATATAGAGTCATCACAGCAACAAGATAAATACTGACCAAAAATTAATGGTAAATAAAAAATATAAGATCAGCGTTTGTTTTTTTATAGCGAATAATAAAACAGCCATCTTGTAATGAACTAAAGGTTAAAGTCTTCCAAGAAATGATTAATTACTCTCCCTACAAATTTTGATTTTTTTTTGGTTATACACTAGGGTGGTCCAAAAATACGTGGGGGGGGGTGAAGAGTCTAAATTTTAAACTTTAAAATGTTAAGCCCCTAAGATTTTTTTAAGTAAGGAAAAGAGCTTTTTTTTTAAATTAGAACTGCTTTAAAGCCCATGTCTGTATTTTATGTTAGTATATGGGGAAAAGACGTTTTCGCAGAAATGGTATAGAATTCTTGAAAATCAATATTTTTCGTACGGAAACTCTGTTTCTCTTTAGGAGACTGCCATTAACAACACCCAATGGTATACTTAACCGTTTTTTAATATTAGCTATTTTTTATAGGCCCCCCAAAAACTCCAGTTAGTGTTAAAAAATTGTAAAATAAGTAATTGTTTATTACACTGGTCTACAAGGGTTTTGCGAATAAGACGGGACCTGGTGTTTCCGAACGGATTTTTCGTGCTGAACACGAATCTGGGGTCCAAAACTTCCCATCACGTCACGTTTTCGAGAAAAAAGGGGTTGAAACCCCTAAAAACAGCGTTTTTGGCCATTTTTGAAAAATTGTAGAGCTGAACCCTGACGTGCTACAAACTTTGTATATGTCAGAAATTAAAGGCTAAATCGTGCCCTTTCGAATGAGCCCTATGCCGAATTAATCGCATGCACCCTTAGATCAGGGGGTGTATTTGTGTCTAGGAGTCCAGGGAAAATTGATCGCAGAAAGAATTTCATCTTAAACGACCATATAAAATGAATGATGCTAAGGTATTAACTACATTAAGAGTCGCTGATTACGAATCTGAAGTTAGATTTTAAAAATTCAAAATGGCGGATCCAATATGGCGGACTTAAAAATTTTTATTTAGCGAATTTCAGTAAAACATGATACATGGGGGTTTCTGGGGTCGCTGATTACGAATCTGTTTGAATTTTTAAAATCTAACTTCAGATTCGTAATCAGCGACTCTTAATGTAGTTAAGACCTTAGCATCATTCATTTTATATGGTCGTTTAAGATGAAATTCATAATAATTATTATTGGAAGTCTCTTGAAGAGAAACGGAGTTTTCTGATCAAAAAATATTAATTTTCAATAATTCTATACCATTTCTACGAAAACGTGTTTTCCTCACATAAAGTACATGGAAGTTCTAAATATAATTTTTCTTTTAAAAGAATATGGCAATTTTTCATTCCATTTAGAAAAATCCTCGAATGTGAAAGCTTAACATTTAACCTTTTTTAGAATCACCCTGTTATACACGCACAGCTAATTATAAAAATTATGAAAAACTACTAAAAAATTCGTTGTTCGTCTAAATATTTATTCTTTTAGCCCTACATGATACTCATAAAAGAAAAATCTTAAATAATTTTTATTGGCAAACACGATGTCTAATATTAAATAATTATTCTTAATAGCTTATTAATAGCTCTTAAATTTTGGTTTCTTTTCCTATGTATGTACTTATGTATCTGCACCGATTCTATTAAAAGCGTGAGGCTAGTAATTGGCGAAGCGTAATTTCTTGTGCTTACGTACATATAAATTTATTGCATAAAAGTGGCTTGAAAAGTGTAAATCGTTTAGATAAATAACAGCGGATAATACAAATAGTCCAAGTATGCCCATGTAAACATGCATGTATAAATTCATAAATATGCATACGAGTATTTTGGGGATTCACTGAGGATAAATAGTAATTTGAAAATCTATGTATTTACTTACACGTGTGAATATCTACAAAAGTTAGTAGACGCTTTCCTGCTAAAGGTACCCTGCGGGAAAACTTGCGCTTTTTGACGATCACTTCTTATTGTATGCGAAAATATTTACAGATCTTTTTACTTTCGTTCTTCACTCTTTTTACTCCTTTCTTATAATATAGTATACATAGTATATACCATCCACTATTCAACCCGGTCAAAATTGTAAGCGCACCACATACTGACAAATTTTAACATTTTATCTATTTTTAATTTGATTTTAGCAACTTTTTTATAAAAAATATAGTTTATTCTTTAACAAAGACTGTATAATTCCAATTTTCAAGCTTTGTGCAATATAAAAAAATCGGTAGAATTTTGAGTGTTTAATTAGCTTATTTAGAAAGATGTATTTTGGAACGAATTTCGGTCATTCGGGGACAAGGGATGACGGAATGTCGTTCCAAAATACATCATACACCCACCCTGTCGGAAACAACAACAATCATAAAGGAAATATTTAGAAAGACTTTTAGCTTGCAGTGACTGGAAGTCGGTAATACGACCAAAAGATAGAGCATCCTCGACTTGGTAACTTAATCTTTTCGTTTTGCGATAAAAGTATTTGAACTAATTTGAGAAGTGTTGAATTTAGAAGATCCTTTAGGGGTTCGAAAAAGGCATTTCCGAGAAAAAAATTCCAACCAAAAGCTACATACGTATTTTTATCCCCAGAATCCGAATCTGTAGTAAATGTATGTCTAATTAAAAAAAAACAAATGTCTACCGACCAATTTAACCCATTTCCAGTCGAACCCGAAAGCCGGTAATACTACGAAAAGATAGAGCATCCCTGATTTGGTAGGTTTTTTCGTCTTTCAATAAAAAACATTTCCCTTCATTTTAGAGGGGCTTTACGGGTGACCTAGGACACCCTGTATAAATATAAATATGTACATATGTATGTATTTAGCATTCTCTGATGAGAGCTTTATTATTAAAAGTACTCTTAGAAAAATATGTATAATTAAAGACACTGTCCTTTCTATTGGGAAATGCTTAAATAGTTACTAATGCTTTAAATTTCCCATATAAGCAACCAGCGTTGCCACAGACACATTTTTTTCCTATCAAAACTTCCTACCATAACCAACCAAAACCTACCAAACATTTTTTTGAATTTTAATATTTTTTTTTTTCAGTGTCAAATTTATTAAAAACATAGCTAACATGTAACAGTACTAAATGTTGTAAAACTAAAACTCAGCTAGTACAATAAAAACAAATTAACTGCGTATAACGATTCATTTTACTGTGCATACATACATATCGTCATTAGATACGAATAAAGACGCGAGCTCAAAAGTTGACAGCGAAAACAGACGCGTAAAAAAATTTTGGCGAAGAAGGACTCTTAACAAGTCGAGGGCAAAGAAAGACGCGTTAACCTCTTTACGGCGAAGAAAGATGAAGAAGACTTATTTTCGCGGTCAACTATGTTTGCGAGTATAGGAATTCCCCAAAGAGTTTTTCCGGAATGATGTTGAATCCATGTTTACGCGTCTTTTTTCAAAATTTTTTTCACGAATCCTTTTTCGCCGTCAAAACACTCGAGTGTCGTTATTCGTGTCAAGTGACTATATTATTATTATTACGTCGGAGATACCCGCGTTGCGACCTAAGAAGATATATTGATCCAACCTTAGGCTATTTAAAAAGCTCAGCACTTTGGATGATGCCATGTTCCAAATTTTAGATGGAGAAGACAATCCTTCTCCAAGGTGCATCAATCTACTATTCATGCTTCGTGGATAGGCACATAGAATATACTCTGGGGTTTGCATCACCGGCCCACAAAACCTAGAGTCAGTCTCTACAGAAAGACCCTTTAATTCATTCGGTATGTTAACTTGCAGTGTGCTGCTATTTAGGTAGCCATTAAGAGTTTTAAGTTGAAGGTATCTTTTGGAGTTGCTCCTGAAAAGCTATGAATCTCTTTGATTGTCTTATTCCATTCGACCTCCGCCAGCGTACAGCAATTCCCAGCTAGCTCCTAAGTAGGTGTATCCTTTAGATGTACCGCAGAAAGGCTCGGAACCATGCAAACTCATTTGGGCTCGACTCTTTGCAAGACAATCAGCCCTTTCGTTGCCTTCAAACCCTTCAAACCCTTCATGTCCCTGAACCCTCCACAGCGGTACGCTATTGTGGGCTCCCAGGTGGTTCAAGAGTTCACAAGCCTTGATGCCGTTTTAAAAGACTCTAAGGCTTCTAACGCTGCCTGAATATCTGACATAATATATAATCTGGCCTCATTTGCTTTATACGATAAAATTCGCGAACACAGACTTCGATTGCGAAGACCTCCGCCCAGAATATGGTTGGGTACAAGCCCATTGCCAGACTTTCCTGGAATCTTGATCCAAGTACGCCATAAAATATATATGGATGTTCGTATTGTATATTGGCAATAATAAGGGTATACGTTTGTACTGAGGAATCATGTTTGCAGCCGCCGTTATACGAACGCACCGGTGAAATATTCATATAAAAAACATTGCTAAAAGGTTTGGGGATACATATTTTCTATTTTTCTCAAATAACTATTACTCGTAGTCCCGAAATCTACCAAAATCCAATTAAGCCTACCAACCTATCAAATGAAAAAAAAACCTACCAGTTTTGGTAGGAAAAGCCCATGTTTGGCAACACTGTAAGCAACTATCGATTACCTTTAAATATTTCTTTTGTACTTGCATTAGTACATGCATCGCCACAAAAAAAAAAATGATTTAACAAAAAATCGGCAAACGGATACCCGGCGGCGAATGGAAAAATCAAACGATTGTCATTTATAATTCCCTTGAAATCTCAAATATACTTGGGAACAAAGTTCATTTTATTTGTAGATACCAATAGAAAAATTGATGCATGACTTTAAATTTTTCTCCAGAGTACCGATTAATTTAAAGAAGAAAAAAAATGTTTACAATGAAAGCTGTTATACGCATACAAGCTTTCAAAAAAATTACATTAGGGGTATTCACGACCCGGTATATACTGTCTGGCATGGTGCATAGATAGCATATATAGCATGATTGGCTAATTTTGTTGTTGTTTGAACACATGAAACAACAACAAGAATCATGATATTTATGCTATATATTAGGGATGTTTCGAATGTAATTTTTCCACATTCGCGAATGCGAATGCGAACTTTCAGAATGCGAATACGAATGTTAGGAATAGCATTAAAAAAGCTATAATCAACTTAAGTCATCGTTTTTCTTACTTAAACATTTTGTAAATTATTAGATTATTGAACGAGTGCTTAACCTATGCAATATGTAAAATGATGCGAATCATTCGCAAAACGAATGCGAATGCAAATATTCGCAACATTTCTGCTATCTATGCACCATACTAGACAGTAATGCAACGGATCGTGAATATTCCTATTATATTAGCTATGACTTCCCTACCATTGCACACAATTGATTGATTGCTTGGAAATCACGAGGTTAATGTACATACATATAGTACATATAAACATATGTAAATATTTGAAATTTCACATTGACTCATACATAGTTCGGGACACGAGCGTTAAATTTATTTGCAATATTTGCTTTATTGCCTCTTTAATACCCTATTAATTGCGCATTATATGGCATTTAAGCTCCAATGTAATCCCTCATGTACATAGGTTAGGGAGGGTCGAGTTTTTATAAGCCCAACCAGATTGTTGTATGACTTTATGAGATGCAAAATTCACGCGGAATTTCACCTTTGGATGCGATGGGCAATTCCCCTCCGCAGTGACATGAGAAGCAAAACCGGTATAACACCAAACCAGTGAGTACTGGCGTGTAATTAAGATTACATAACTTTGTAAAAAGTTAGGATTTTTGAGTTAGTAATACCTACTCGCAATAAATAATTTATTTGCTTAACAACCATACATAATAATAATAATAGATTGGCGCTTACACATATGTTAGTGTTTGGCCGAGCTTCTCCTTCGACTTGTGGCTTGCGCCTTGATATTGTATATTGTCACACAAAGCGGAGGGACCTACAGTTTTACGCCGACTCCGAACGGCGATTGTATTTTTATGAGAAGCTGTTTTTCATGGCAGAAATACAATCGGAGGTTTGCCATTGCCTGCCGACGGACGACCGCTGATAAGAAAAAACTTTTTTTTCTATATTTTTTGCGATGTTGCTTTGACCAGGGTTTGAACCCGGGTCCTGCGGAGTGGAAGCGCGCACTGCTTACCACTACACCACAGCGGCCGACTACAGCGGCATACATACATAGTACATAAATAGGGGTTTCTTTTTGTAAAAATCGGCCCACTCTATTGTATATACATATGTATATGCATACATATGTATGTGGTGTAGATATTTACTTACATTGCACCCATTGACATTGAATGTCATTCTTGGTACTTTCATTTTATTTTACAATTTTATTTGTATATGTATCTATCGCTATGCATTCAGCCTATAGGAATCAGCATTCATTAGAATCGATAGGCGCATTTATAGTAGGTGACAGTGGTCGAAGGTTTGTTCTTTAGAGGAATCAAATTAATTTAAATTTAACTTTTTCAACACATGGCAACACTGCAAAAACTTAAAAAAATGTTCCAAATAGGTGTGAATGCACTATAGTACCCCGGTATTGGAAAAGGCGTTCGATGAGGGCTTTTCTTGCACTAAATGTCAAAGGTCGTTCTGCACGGCTCTGTTGTACACTTTTAGTGCACTCATCGAACATACCTAATGTTATCCAATGTTCTGTGTGTCAAAATTCATTTAAATTCATTTTCTGAGTGAAGAGGTTTTTTATATCAAATTTCAAACCAAAATAATTACTAAACTTAAATAATAAAGGAAAGTAAATTGTTAAAATTCTTTCGTTTTTTTAAATATTGCATAAAGTTTGAAACTTAATGTAATGTGGAACGATTTTCCGTCATCCCTTGTCAAATTTGGTTTGGAGACAAACCGGTTTCGGCGTTGTGCCATCTTCAGTGTCATTTTTCGTTCGTTTCGAAAGCGCTAAGATGAGCCAAAACAAATACGAAAAAAGTCCACCTGAGCCCTTTTTCAAAAAGTTTCAAACTACCAAAAACTCCGAAAAGATTTCAGCAGCTAGATTCTAACATTGGCTATCGCTAATTTTTATCGCCAAAAATCTCCAAAAGAATAACAGGCGCGCTGAGTAAATAACATTATACTAAAACTGAGTGACCTATAAAATTCCATAACCGAATTATTTATAGAAATTCCGATTCAAAAGTTTGAAATATTGATTAATTTATTTTGAAGAATTTTATAAATCTTTCAAAATGTTTGAAACTTGAGTTACATGGTTTTAGTATAAAAATTAAAAATAAATGGTTTCAACTTAAAAAAGGAGCTTCCCTAGTTATGTGCCCACCACTGTACGATGTATTTTTAGAAAAAAAAACTTGTGAAATGCTCCTCGGCTGATTACATATTGCATATGTTACTTTTTCATGTCGTATACTTTTGCGCCCCACTTCTTTTTATTTAAAGAATTTTGACGACGAAAATTTAGCTTAACTTTTCTTTTGGCCTCTAAGTCTTCACCATTTTAGGGTTTTAACATCTTAAAATATGGACTTAATATTAAACAAAAAATCTTAAAAATTTTATTTTTGTATGAAACATAAATACGCTGGGTTCAGGAAAATTTTATTATAAAATCGATAGTCATGGGTTTTGATTTACTCATGTTAAGAAAAAAAAAACGTTTGAACTCCTTTGGACAAATATTCATAGTACTAAACCTCCAGCTTATTGTGTTATTTAGATTTAAGCCATTTCCTAGTGGGGTTTTTTTACTAAGATCTCGTGTACATTTACAATTTTATGACGTCCTTTTCTGTATGCCACCGTATGGTATTTTAGCTTTTGTTGTTCATTTTTCATATTGCAGGCACAAATGACGTGTTGATTAAAACTGTAAACAATTCACAAGAATAATAATCATATCGTATGTTATAAGCAAGTGATACTCGTTTAAGTTTATAAGTTTGAAAGTATGCGAGATTGGATGAATGAAAAGGCATCCCCAAGTTAGGTAATTGCAAACTGCTGTGACATCATTCGGTTGATTGAGCTCAGTGAAAGCTTATAGAAGATGCATACGTATATACGTACATATGTAAATACATACATACATACTTACAAAGGTCCAACATAACGTTCATAAGGATCATTGATGGGCCTTCAACAAGTAAATACTGCTAAAAGTGTTATAAGCAGGGAACGGATTTTATGGAAATTGCCTTTTTTTCTGCTAAAGAGATAAAGTATATTCGATAAAGAATGTCCACGATTTAGCTTTCCCTGATTCCATATATACACATTTGATGTTGCCTTTTTTGCCTTTTTTAAGATATTTGCCTTTTTTGCCTTTTCTAACTTTAAAAAAGTGATTATAGCATTTACATATTTTTTTTAAGATTAAAAAATGTACACATGCCCATCCGGCTTATAGAAGCGCAGGGGGACCTCTTGCCAAATTGGTGTTGGAAAAATTCAAATTCGTTTTCTCAGCTAACGTAGGCTTAGAGACAATAAGGGGTGTGGATAAAATTGTTGGATGGCGAGGAAAGCGCCCTTATTCCTGATAATATGAACGTTTAAAACGTTCCATATTTAAATTGGGCTCCACTTGTATCAACTTACGTCGAGCGCACATTTAGTACGTTCAAGGCTTTTCTTCGCGAAAATCGAATGAAAATGCTGCCAGAAAACTTCAAAATGCATCTTGTGGTTCAATGTTACTACAACTATACAGATTAAAGTTTTATGAGTTAGAAACTCGAAAGGATAAAATAGTCAAAGATTCGAAGTACAAATCTATTTTCTATTTTTACTTGTAATATAAACATTTCTAAAATAAATGTATTTTTTGATTGTTCTTCGAAATTTCTGTCTTTTTTTATTGCCTTATTTTGCTTTTTTTGCAATACCTAGTGCCTTTTTCTGCCTTTTTCGCTATTTTGTTTTGCCTTTTTTGTAATACCTAGTGCTTTTTCCTGCCTTTTTCGCTATTTTATTTTGCCTTTTCCATCCTATTTCGTTATTTTATTTTGCCTTTTTTATAGGTTTTTAGGTCCTAAAAATCCGTTCCCTGGTTATAAGCAACTTAGAAATAATTTTAGATTCCTCCCCAATACATACAGTGCCGAACAGAAGTATTGGAAAAGTGAATTTCTCGCAGACTATGCAAAATTGACTTTTGGTAATTTTTTCACGCAAGTTCTTCCATACAAAGTATATTCGACAATTATGTTTTGTATGGAGAAAATGAGCAACACCTTCCACGAAAAAAAAATTGCCAAAAATCAACGCGATTTTCTAGCAACTTTTAACTTGCATTTTGTCATACTAAAATTGAATGGACTATAAAACTGCATACTTAGAAATCTGAATAAAAAGTTGTAAATTAGTGTGCAAATTTAATGAATTTTCCTGAGTTTTCACAAAATTTAGAGATTTTATTTATATATATTTTTTTTTTTTGGTGTGAAATGAACTATATTTTTATAAAAAATTATCGAAAATAAATTAGAATAAAAAACTTTGCATATATTGCGAAAAATTCACTGTGCCAATACTTTTGTTCGTCACTGTACACGTTTAAACAAGAATTATCAAATCTCTATAAACTTGAGCCATTTCAAACAGTCTACATGCAGGGGGCATTGTTCGGGAGTCTTGCCAAAACAGTTTCAATTAGCAGCTGGTATTACCAGTTTATACATGCAATATTTTTTTTATATTAAACAAGGGGTAAAGTACAAGAAAACTGGATCAAGTCAAAAACAAATCAGTTGCTATGGTAAACTTAATTATTTCATACATACATACACACATACATATATGTATGTATAAGGAAATGTTAAAACCATAACAATGATTATATGTAGAAGTGTATTCGCACGTGCGCAAAGACTTCGTTAAAATACATATGTATGCATGTATATATTTATGTCAATAAATCTAAGTTAACGTGTTTAGGAAAGTGCTAAACAATTTGTTTTTGAAAAACCTGTATTTCAATTATGTATATTCCTTTTTGTTTTTGGATACGTTTTTGAACTGCTTTGTTCTACAGATTATGGCTGATAAATATCTACTCTCCAGAATCATTTAAAGATTATAAATCAAATAAAGCCGTTTGGCAATTTATGTTTGCCAATATATTTCCTTTGCTGTCAAATTTCATGCTACTGGACAGCGAGCTGGTGTTAGAACGACCAAGGTTATTTTTTATTGAAATACTACATTTCAAAAAATGCTCAGTTTGTGCTTTGGTAACTCATGCATGTAGTTATTATTTACCCAAAAATAAAGTATGCCTCTCAATGCTTCTTATAAATATTTTTTTTTTGTCTTCACCCTTTATTATTTTGTCAACGCTCCTTATACCGAAGAAAACACTTCAGTGAGTCTTGATCTGTCTGGTTTTTCATCTACATAAATTCAAATCTAAATTTTTAAATTTGTTAAGTTTGCAAATATTTGCAAATTTTATGAAACAATGGGTCATATTCATAGTCAAAATAAAGACGAATCTAAAGATAGTGGCAGCTTTTTAACATAATTATCAATGTAATATCTGCCAAAAAAATGCTACTAAATTTAAAGTCGACTTTATTTCGACTATGAATAACTCTCTGTTTAGCCTTAAAAGCGCGAATGAGATTTATGCATCACAATTATAACAGTTTTATTAGAGCCTTGCAGCTTATTTTTTTTTTTTGCTATTCGGACTTGTTCTCTTGGGTGTGAGTAGATCTTGCACGTGCGTCTTAGGTTCGCCAGCGCTGTTATAGACTATTAACTTCATAATGTATATATTTATCGCAATATACATACGTATGTACATATGCAACTTGAGACATCGTTATACGTTTCATGCTATTTAAATGCTATATTGTTAACCTAAATTTATTAACGTTCCAAAAAATGCAGTTGCTAATACCGGTAATTACATGTTGTTCATGTGAATTCCCTATTGCACAAACACTCATTTTAAAACGACCTAAAATTTGTTCTAATTGCATAAATAATGATAAAAATTAATCTAACAAAAATTGCTATAATGGTGGGACAGTTACTAATGCAGTTGTAGATAATGATTGTTAAAATGTGATTTAAAATTTCTAAATGTAGGGTAGTCGATTTAAAAATTTTGTTGGTCTTACTGCTATAATCAAACAAATATTTATTCTGGATATTTTGATGTTTTATTATTACTTATCTATATTTAAAAAAATTTATTTTTTAGAGTGAAATCAGGCCGAACACTTTTCGTTTTAGGGCAACGTAACATTACCTCCTTTTAAATTATTTTAGCTAGAGCCGAGCTTCTTCTTCACAGACTTTTATGAGAAGCTGTTTTTCATGGTAGTAATACAATCGGAGGTTTGCGCTAGCCTACAAATTTGATTGCACATTGGAGGTATTTGACAGCTATAGTTCTCTGCAATAGGATATGCACCGACGCATGGCAGATTTGGTGGGGTAGTTACGTTTGTAGCATGCACCGAGACGGAATGAGTTGAATAGCGTTTTGCTTGTAGTATTAAACAACTTTAGGGATCAGTCTCGAAATCGCATTCAGGGCGTCGAATAACATAGGGATATAGAGGTTTGGTTCAACATGCAGGGATTTTTTTTTTTTTGGTAAACCTGTGTAATAGAATTTTTCACAACTGCAAACTAGTTTTCTGGTAAATATGCTTCTTAGAAGAATATATTTTAGATTTCTGCTTACATTTTTATATTTCGATACTTTTAATGAAATTTTTGAAATGTTTTTAATAAAATTTTCATGATAACTTAAGTGACTGCTCCATCCCTTAATCAAATTTCATTCAATCTACTCAAAATTTGTCTGAAAAAAATGTCAACACTTGCGATCGTGCACCTTATGAAAATATTTACTAATACGCATTTACTTAAACAGCACTACTTCATGCAAAGTCTGTTGGCACAGCAACAAATTGTAGTATTTTCTCGCGTGTTACTCACGCGTATTTATACATCTACTCGTGCAGCTCTTCACCAAAATAAATAAACAAAAATATTAATAATACTAGCGTGTAATTAAATGGTATGCGCTTGCAAAAATCTACCCATCGCCGGTATTTATGACAATCGATTATCGCGCTCGTTTGGGTAGTTTACCGGAGGTAAACTTTTCTTCGATGTTAAGGCTATCTGATTTATTTTGCGTTCCGCTTTTTAACTTTCTTTGCAAATTTTGGAGTGCAATCTAATCGATTTTTGTATATAGCGGTATAGCCTTAGAGAGTCGACGACAAAATTTCGATGCTTATCATACATACATAGTAAAATATGTATGTACATTTGTAAAGAAGTTTATGGACTTTAACAAACGAGTTTTTGTGATTCACATTTATTTATCTTTAGTTTATAAATCAATTTAATAACCATTATTAAATGTGATTAATACAAATGGGAAGCGTTTGCAGGTGTTGAC
>NW_023458562.1:26571991-26620207 GCF_013731165.1 Rhagoletis pomonella
GGAAGAAGTGGGAGGAGCATCTGAAGACTTGTAATTTCACCTCTGGTGTGAGCAAGCTTTGGTCAACCGTGAGGTCATTGTCTAATCCGACGAAGCACGACGACAGAGTCGAAATTTCCTTCGGCGACCATGCCTCGTCGGACCCGGAGCGATGCGCGAGCTATTTTAGCCGGAAGTTCATACTGCATCCTCCGGTGGATAAAGCCAAGCGTCAAGTGACCAGAAGGCTGCACAAACTGCAAACAACTTGTGCCCCCCTTGCTTTCACTTGCGGTGAAGTTCAGGTGGCCATCGGGAAGGCGAAAGCCTCCAAAGCCATGGGTCCCGACGGAATATGCTTGCTGATGCTGAAAAATTTGGGTCCTGCGGGGGTAGCGTACCTAACGGAGGTCCTCAACTTGTCAATGGCCACTCTCATCATCCCAGACATCTGGAAGGTGGGGAGAGTGGTCCCACTGCTCAAACCGGGGAAACCTGCCAACAAAGGAGATTCGTATCGTCCGATTACACTCCTTTCCCCGGTAGCGAAGACACTCGAGGCCTTGCTACTCCCGTACTTCACAAACCACCTGACCCCAGCGAAGCATCAGCATGGTTTCCGTAAAGTGCACAGTACAACAACAGCACTTAACGCCATAAACACTCAGATAACTCGTGGCCTTAACCGTAACCGTCCCTGTGAGAGAACGATTCTAGTAGCGTTGGACTTGTCAAAGGCGTTTGACACCGTCTGCCATTCCACGCTACTAGAAGATATAGAGGCCTCCTCTCTCCCACAGAGGCTCAAACGGTGGTCGGCAAATTATCTGAGTGGTCGACATTCGTCGGTAATGTTTAGAGACAAAACGAGTAAGCAGCGAAAAATAAAACAGGGGGTTCCTCAGGGTGGTGTCCTTTCCCCGCTACTGTTTAACTTTTACATTTCAAAGCTCCCTCAACCACCAGAGGGAGTCTCGATTGTCTCCTATGCCGACGATTGCTCGTTCATGGCGACTGGGAATGGAATTGATGACCTGTGTTCGAAAGTAAACGGCTATCTCCGAACTTTCTCGCTTCTTCACTGCAAAGTGTCTAGCCCTCTCCCCTACGAAATCCTCCGCGACCCTGTTCACAACCTGGACGAAGGAGGTCAGGCTACCGCTGGGGATTCACGTCGATGGAACACCAATTCCGACGGTGAATAACCCCAAAATACTCGGAGTAACATTCGACAGCCTGCTCTCCTTCTCTGCGCACTCAACCGCTATTGTCAATAAAGTACAGAGCTGCAACAAGGTCCTCAAGTCGCTAGCCGGCAGTACTTGGGGCAAAGACAAAGAAACGTTGCTGGCAACATACAAGGCAATAGGCCGGCCGGTTTTGAACTACGCAGCGCCAGTGTGGTCGCCAGGGACTAGTAGGACGCAGTGGACGAACCTACAGACTGTACAGAACACCGCACTCAGGACAGCGACGGGATGCCTCTTGATGTCGCCTGAACACCACCTGCACGGCGAGGCGCAAATGCTCCCTGTAAAGGAGCATAATATACTGCTCTGCAAGCAGTTCCTGATCGGGAGCCACAGAAGTGGCCACCCAAGCAGACAGCTGCTTGCAGAGGAGCCCTCGCCTAGGCACGTCAGGAGGCATCTATATGAACTGACGGACGAAGTCCAGAGGTTCATTATGCAACCTCTGGACCCTACAGCTTACAGACAGGCCCTGAACGGCATTCACAGGGACTCAGTCTCGAGTTATGTAGACTCTAGACCTGTGAATGCCGTTCTAGGCATACCACCTCCGGACATAGACGATACGGAGCTTCATCTGCCTCGGGAGACACGCACAACACTCGCACAACTTCGCTCCGGCTACTGCAGCTGGTTGAACTCCTACTTGAGTAGGTTGAATGAGGATGTGCCGAATGAGTGTCCGGCATGCGGAGAGACCCCACATGACTCGAAACATCTCTTCCCATGCCCGGAAAACCCGACAACCCTAACGGCCTTGTCCCTGTGGACAAACCCCACAGAAGCTGCACGCTTCCTAGGGTTGCCGTTAGTGGAACTTGACGACAACGACTGAGATACCAACCGATCTGGGCGGAGTTGTTGTAGCCGCTACAACAACAACAACAACCGGTAGGGCATTTTAAAAGGTGGCGTGTAACTCCTTTGTTTTTAGTACTAACTCTTAAAATTTTAATTGAAGGTGTGTTTTAATACATACTAGCATGCTTATCAAAATGGCTAGATTTCACAATTTCATTTAATATTTTTTAAATTTATTTATTTTTTAACATAGTATATTTTCTAACAAAAACCACATAAATCCAAGTTTCAACCTTTGTGCAAAATTAAAAAAGAAATTAACAGACTTTGCAAAAATTTCGAGCTTTTTAATTCGATTTTTTAGAAATATTTTGAGTATGCAGTTTTGTAACCCAATTCCAATTACCATTAATTTTTGGCAATTTTTCTCGTTGAAGATTTTGCTCATTTTCTCCATAAAAACAAAATCGTCGAAAATGCTTCATATGGAATAAAACGACTAACATCAATCAAACCGGTTCTAAATTATGCTGCGCCAGTTTGGTCGCCGGGGACTAGTTGGACGCAGTGGACGAAGCTACAGACTTGTCAGAACGCCGCACTCCGGACAGCGACTGGGTGCCTTCTGATGACGCCTGAGCATCACCTACACAGTGAGGCCCAAGTGCTCCCCGTAAGGGAACACAACAAGATGCTCTGTAAGCAGTTTCTTATGGGGTGTCACAGAAGTGAACACCCCAACAGACCACTGCTGGAGGAGGAGCCTCCGCCCAGGCACGTCAGGGGGAACCTATTCATGTACAAGGGCGCAGTCCAGACCTACACAGACCAACCACTGGACCCAATGACGTACAGACGAGCGATCAACGACATTCATAGGGAGTCTGTCTCCACCTACCTCGACGCCCGGCCTAGGAATGTCGTTATCGGAGCCCAATCACCACCTGTGGAAGAGACGGAGCTTCAGTTACCTAGAGAGACCCGCGTTACCCTGGCTCAGTTACGGTCTGGATATTGTAGCCGCCTAAACAGCTACCTGTCCAGACTCGACCCAAACATCCCAAATGAGTGCCCGGCATGTGGAGACTCCCCCCACGACACCAACCAACTCTTCACCCCTTTGGTCCGACCCCATCGAAACAGCTCGTTTCCTGGGCCTACCGTTAGTTGAGCTTGACGATAATGATTAAAAGTTGACCCGAAACAGGCGGGGCTTAGTAGTGCCGCTACAACAACAACAACAACTAACATCAAAAAAAAAAAATGCCAAAAGTCAGTTACTTTAAACTTGCAGTAAAATTGAATGGGAAATATTTCTTAAATATCGAACTAAAAAGTTCGAAATTTTTACGAAAGTTGGTTGATTTTTTTTTTCAAATGTTGCACAAAGAATCAAGCTTGGATTTATATGGTTTTTGTTAAAGATTATACTAATTTTTATAAACAAATAAGGAACATTAAAAATATTAAGACAAATGATCAACTCTCGTCAATTTGTAAATGCCGTAAAGTTAAGATAAGGACTATACATTCATAGTATCTACATACCCATTGTCTTGGCTTTTCACGTTGGCGAAGAGATCAACATGGTTGTATGGTCATGGTCATTGTATAAATAATCTTTATTTTACCGAAAATATTGGAAAAAATTATTTCACCAAAGATTGGAAAAATATACATAAAGAAATAACTAAAGTATTTTTTCACTACTATTGGAACGCTAAAAATCTGTAGGTCGTGAAAACTTCACTGCTAAAGTCAGAATTTTGTAATCCTTTTTTGACTTCGACAAATAAATCCGAAAGAGAATAAAAACTCTACAAAGCTCTCCAAACCAACAACAACCACCTCATGCAAAATTGCCTTCTTGCTGTGTTTCATGCCTGTATAAAAGAGAAATAAAGACTTAATTTTTTTGGAACTACTTCGGGTACATTTTGGTAGCAGCCAAGTCCGACTGGGTAGCTGCTCTAAGTTATACATAAAATCGACCATATATGTACAACAATTTAAATTAAATAACGCGCCATGTTACTTTACCTAATAATGTGTATGTACATATGTATCAATGACACAAAAAGGTTAATATAGTAATTTTTATTTAGGAGTGCTTAAAATTGTTTAATTGCTTTTTAAAGATATTCATGTATAATTTTTTCGAGATCTCATATACAAAATTAAACCAAGAAAATAGGTACATACTTACATATGTATGTATAAAGATGAACATAACCCTACTATGATATATGATATGCAATACATATTTTCTGCCAAGGTTGTGCAAATACCCCCAAAAGAAAAGTATAGCATTCAACAATGCAACGCACAAATTGCAATTTTATTACAATTCATAGTTCACTTTATCGTTTCTCAATTACTCAATTTCCATTTTCTTCAATTTTACATTCTTGTTCTGTTTACATTTAAGTTCATCACTACTGTTCTCATATATATCTTCGGCGCTCCGCAAATTTTTATGGTTTCCAACATTTGCATTTGAAATTGTTTGATAAACGCTTAAAGCTTGCGAGACCAATGATGTTACATCGCCAGGATTAGATGGCAGTATGAGAGTGTTATTGGTTTTCGCTAAATTTCCAAACGCATCGATGTATTGCTCAGCTAAGGTGAGCGAAGCTGCATTTTTGCCATCTAAATCCTGCAAAGCTTTTGCCACAGTTTGCAGTCCACGAGCACGTGCATCAGCTACGGCCAACATAGCAGCCGCTTCACCACTCGCTTTGTTGATTTGTTCCTGTCGTTCGGCTTCGGAAGCAAGTATACGTGATTTTCTTTTACCCTCAGCAATATTAATTTCAGCTTCGCGACTACCTTCAGACTCCAGTATAGCCGCACGCTTGCGTCGTTCTGCTTCTACTTGCATTTGCATAGCTTCATGCACACGTGTTGGCAAACGAATGTCACGGATTTCGTAACGTAAACACGCAATACCCCACGCTTCACTCGCTTTATTGATAGAGTCTACTATGCTGACATTGAGAGATTCACGCTCGCGGAAGATTTTATCTAACGACATCTTGCCCAACTCGGACCGCATGGTTGTCTGTGCAAGTTGCGTTATCGCAAATTCGGGATCTTCAACGCCATATGAAGCGCGATAAGGATCAATGATACGCAAGTACAAAACGCCATCTATGCTAAGGGTAACATTGTCCGAGGTAATTGCACTCTGTTTGGGCACATCAATAGCGATTTCCTTCAGACTTTGTACATATTTGATTTTATCAATGAAGGGCACCAATATGTTAAGACCAGGCTCCATAATCCTATGGAAACGGCCCATTCGCTCCACTATCCATGCCTCCTGTTGAGGCACAAACATAATGATTGTATTCATAGGTGTGGAGGACTTCGTGCGACTCTGTTGTATTAGCTGACGTCCATTCCTGAGTAATACGGATTGTTGGTGTTGCTGCGCTAATCGTCGTCCAGCGGTAGTAACAAAGGTACGCAACATTTTCTTCCAGAACACACTTTGATCTGATTACTGAAAATTGCAGTGCGGCGGAAGAAATCAACAGTCAAAAGTACAATACACTGAAAGGGAACACTTTATGTATTAAAAATATAACTGTTTTTAATTATTTATACCTCTTAAAAACGGACTACTTCTATTATTTAATTTTGAAGCCGCTTCGTCGGAATATTCCTCGTTAATACCATTTGACAGCTTTGTTTTCGTGCCGACTTTCGGAATGTCATGAAAAATGAAATTTACAAGTTGACAAAGAAAAGAATTGCACAAAACCGCGCTTTCCGGCAACACTATTTTTTGACAACCGCAGCGAATGCGTGTTTTTTTTCATTAAATTTCAAAAGATTGCGTTTTTAAGCCAATTTTCCAATATACGCGAATTGAACTGAAGACAAATGGTAGCAAACAAGTCACAAGTTAATTAACTGAATTCTCTTTAAATAGGCAAGTTTAACTGAGTGATAAACAGATTGTTGCAACTTTAAAGTTTACCGCCAATTTGCTGAAGTAAGAATCACGATATGTTTGGCCAGCCAACGCTGGGTGGAACTACCGCCACACCGTCTACAAACCGCATGAACGATTTTGAAGTAACAATGCCGCCGGATGACTCTGTATCCGCCTTAGAATTTAGTCCCAGCACCATACCGCAGAATTTTCTTATTGCCGGCAGCTGGGATAGCAGCGTTCGTTGTTGGGAAGTAGAACAAACGGGCAAAACAGTGCCAAAGTCGATGAAAACAATGGGAGGTCCGGTATTAGATGTGTGCTGGTCTGATGATGGCACTAAAGTGTATATGGCATCATGTGACAAGCAGGTAAAGATGTGGGATTTAGCCTCTGATCAGGTAGTTCAGGTAGCAGCACACGATGCGCCTGTAAAAACTTGCCACTGGATAAAGGGGTCAACTTATAGCTGTCTGATGACCGGTTCGTGGGATAAAACTCTAAGGGTATATTTATGATCTTATTACTTGAGTAGCAAATCTCTAATCATGTATCTTTTTACTTTTCAGTTTTGGGACACGCGTACGCCCAACCCACTTATGGCAATCAACTTACCAGAACGCTGCTATTGTGCTGATGTTGATTACCCTATGGCTGTGGTAGGTACGGCGAATCGTGGCCTCATTGTATACTCACTAGAAAACACGCCGACTGAATTTAAGCGGCAGGATAGTCCACTGAAATACCAACATAGAACCATATCAATATTTAAGGATAAGAAAAAAGCGCCAACGGGTATGTAATATTCTATTGATCATATATCATGCAGTTCTTGATTCGAATTTAATACAATTTAGGTTACGCGCTTGGTAGCATTGAGGGCCGCGTTGCGATACAATATGTAAACCCAGTGAATCCAAAGGATAACTTTACCTTCAAGTGCCATCGCACAACTGGTACAGCCGGCTATCAAGACATATATGCCGTAAACGATATAGCCTTCCACCCAGTACACGGCACTTTGGTGACCGTCGGTTCAGATGGTACTTTTAGCTTCTGGGACAAGGATGCACGCACAAAACTCAAATCATCGGAGACTATGGATCAATCGATTACCAAGTGCGCTTTCAACAACAATGGACAAATATTCGCTTATGCGGTGGGCTACGATTGGTCAAAGGTAATTAGTTCGTGTGAAAAATTTGAATTTTTATGTTATCGTTCGCCTTACAGGGTCATGAGTATTTTAATCCGAGCAAAAAGCCACAAATCTTTCTGCGTTCTTGCTATGATGAGCTAAAGCCACGTATTGCATAAATTCAACCTCAGGCAGGTAGTTATTTAACAATACAATATTGAATGATAAACAATTTTTTCGATAGAACTTAAATTTTGAAACCTGCATTTCAGTGAGTAGAGAACCAGACCCGTAATAAAACTCAAAATAATAATTTATGCTAAGCGCTTTATTTGGTACGATGCGTTTATCGCGTATCAGTGGAAACACACATGAAATTCAACCATTTTACTATGAGACATAGAAACAGCGACGAGGTGCTCAATGATGACCTTCAGCGTGCTCATCGTGGCCATGTCCATGACCGTGATCATCTTTTGAACTGAAAGCATATTCGCAACCAATGTGTACGCCAGCAGCTATTGCACCCCATAAGAGGCCGCGCAGGAAAAAGGCGCGTGCACGGCTTGCGTGTGTGCCCATAATGCTTGGTTCATAACGCCATACTTCGTTTCTAGTTGATGGCAAGACGAATTGGGGTTAATTTTAATGTTTTAATATTCGAGAGGGGCTCACCTTAACCATGGATCTTTCAATCCTTGACGTGCCAGCGCTTCTTGCACCTCACGTAGCTTCGGAATGGTTTCCACTTTGTAGATTGATGGATCTGGCACTTTGTAGGGTTCACCGTGTCCGTGTCCGCCCATGATTTATTGAAGCTGAAATAAAAAAAGGGATAGTGCGCTTAGTTCTGGCAATTTTCGATGGTTGCTGTATGCCCGCAGCTTAGGTTATATAATTTTATCATTTTAAATGCACTTGCGCTGTAAGTGGTAATACTGTGCATTTGAACATTTATTGGTTTCACGGTATCAAATTACCTTGCTGTTGTTTTGAAGGGCAAAAACTTTCAATACGCTTTCCAAAATTTCTGGTTAAAAACAAATTTACTTGTGCAATGGATTTGGAATAGGACAGCAAAACGGCACTAAAAAGTTGCTGTCAAACTTGACAGCTTGCGATCAGCTGTTACTTGGCGTTGCCATATTTTTGCAATATACGGATACGTTAACTACGAAGAAAGGCAAAGCGAGAGCGAAAAAGCTTGTCTGGCATCATCATGCGTTAACCACATTTTTGCAAACATCTGGCAGCACTGCGTGCGCAGCGAAGAGGCGCTTGCACGCCGCTTCTGTTCGCCTGGTGGAACTTGCAAATGTTGGCGACACTAGTTTGCCCAGCAGTTGCGCCAACATGGTTTGCACAAACTGTTTGCGCAAACTAGTTCTTACAACTGTCGCAAAGAGAAAAATATGCAAATATTAAAAAATGTGTTCATTACTACTTTTTGGTGTTATTAAATAATAAAAACATTCTTTTTGTAATATATATTCTTTTATTTATTCAAGTAGTTCTAAAATTATTTCTTTCAGTAATATATGTATATTTATTGCATTTTTTATTAGAATTATATAGTATGCATTAATATGAGTGTCGTTTAGATGCAGGTAAGAATTTTGAAAACATTTTAGAACTGAAACTTGAGTTGTAAATAAAGTTGAAATGAAATTAATAAAGACACCTTTTTTACGGTAATGGGATGTTTTTTTTTTTGATTTTTTAAATAGATGCGCTTTTCCAATATTATTATTTTAGGATTAATTAAACTCAGTTTTTCATATATATATTTACGCTGCCCTAAAAATAAATATATGTATGGGCTTAAAAATTTAATTTAGTATAAAATTAACAAATTCATATCTATACAATAGAAATTCAATATTGTTAACGGTGTATTTTAAGCAATATTTTTACATAGCTTTGTAGTTATAAAATTTTTATTTTTGAGGTTCCATAATTTGGTGAATTATTCAAAACTCTTGAAGAATCATAAAAAAACACAAAATATGTAAAATGTAATTTTGAATGGGCATGTTAAAACAAGAGTACAAGAACACAGTTTACGTTGCAAAATGCTAAACAGAAATTAGCATTTGTTTTGTTTTTTTGCACGTAATAGTCGAAGAATGTGCGACTTATGGCAAAGTGTTGAAAAAACCAAATTTTTAGTTGCTAGATAACTTTTTTTAATCGTTCAATGATTTCATAAAACTTTTAATAGACAACAGTAATTTTGCATTTTTTTCACACCCGCACAACATCGATACACCTCTAAAACTAACGGCTAAATATTATTGTAATTATTCTTAACTTAAATATTTTAATTAGTTCAACAACAGTAGTGGTTTGTGTGTTATTAAAAATCTAATTATTAAAAATCATTACATATTATAAGAGTGTGGCATACTTTTTGTTTTTTTTTGTCATAAAAAGTTTTGCAGATTTTTTTTAATTTTTTTCATATTTTTCATATTTTGTGATCGTGGTTTTGCTGAACTTACATGGCTACCATATCTGCTGAATGTAGTATACAAATTTTATATATAACTTTACAAATATCTATTTTATAAGGAAACTAAACTTATTTCTTGGTTTTTGTTTTAATGTTGTGTTTTGAGTTTATAACATTTTTTTTTGTTTTTGTTAAGTCGATGCTGTTGCACTAACAAATTTCCGTTGAAAATACTTACAGCCGATTTCACGGAATTTTAAATAGAAATTGACAGAAAATAAAAAAAAAACATTTTTCATTTAAATTGCTGGTGAAACCGGCTGTTAAAATTGTATTTTGTAAATTATAAACCGTATTTCTATGTATTATCTACTTTTATAAAATAAACTTTTTTATGTCACTCATTTTATAAATTGTATGCAACTATTTTACTATAAAAGAAACTTTCAAGTGCAACAGCAATGACTAATTTTTATTTTTTGCGCACACTTCCTTTTTTTTTTTAAAAAGTAAATCACCTAATTAATTGCTGTATTATTATAGAACTAGTTATTGAATCAAATTTTATAACCTTATTCAAAAAATAAAATATAAAATAAAATTGATTTGAAATTAAAACTTTATGTGACATTATTACACAATTCACATACACTACTATTTTGTTTATTATGAACTTGGGTATTACTTATGTTATTTAATTTTTTTTATAGTTTGAAGCAAAAAATACTGTTTTCGAGCGCCAATGCGTATGCAAAGCTGATCGGCGATTTAATAAAAAAAAAGGTTGCAAATTCTTCAATTAAACGAAAGTTGGTAAGAATTTTCTGTGCATGAAATGAATGATTTATGAAACTCAAACAAAAGCTATTGTTGGGGGCAAAATAATCCAGAATTTAGTTTTTTTTTTGTTGTACTGTCTAATACATTTTTGCTTTTAGTTTTATTTTTTAAATTGTTGTGTTTATATTTTTTTATATTCTTTTTTCATTTTGTCCTTTTAATTCATTTTATTTTCTCTCTCTTCTTCATTAGTCTTTGCAATTGGTCCTTCTGAACTTAGTCCTTCCATTGTGTTCTTGAACTTCCTTAATTTCACCCATTATCTGGGCGTGCGGAATCAATGGAGTGATATTGATTGCTTTAGTTTTTCTATTCTTGTCTTTATTATAACTTTTTGGGTCTGTTTATTTTTTTATTTGATTACTTTTTATTATTAATTAAATTTCATATTATTTATTTCGCTTGATTTAATTCAAGATTTTATTTTATGTTATTTATTTATATTTTTTATTTACTCATTTTATTATTTTTTTCTTTATTTTTCTTTTAATATCATTAAATTTATTTTTCTATTTTAATTTATTTTCATTATTTTAATTTTTATTCTTGGTATTTTACTTGTTATCGTAGTTTGCTCAATTCAAATGTATCATTGTAATTTTTTTTTATAATTTTATGGCCTTATTCATAAAAAACAAAGAAGTTTCAAAAAAGCTTTAAAAAGTGAAATTTTCATAAAAATTTTCGATTTACAAAGCAGTTAAAGTCTTCTTTATTTTTTATGAATTTGGGTGTTTATTTTTCTGTCTTTGTATATGTATATTGGTATTTCATGTCCGTAAATGCCATTAAAAAAAAATAAGCAAATATTATGATTAGTTCGCCAGCTTAGAGAAAAAATTTGTTAAGTCCAGTTTTTTCCCAAATTTTACTGGCGCACTTAAATAAAACTTCCCACATGAAAATTTTCTGTGCTTTCTTTGGACCAAGCGAAGTTTTGTTTCACTGCATTTCTGGGCAGAAATCAATTAGCTAAGTTGCTCTTTTTGGCAGTTTAAATTTTCCTTGCTTCCCGTATCCAAATGCAAGTTTTCATAAAAAAGTGGACTAGGCAACTTTTCACTCTAAGCTAGCGAGTTGCTTCTTATTCTTCGAGCTACATAGTAAGCTATTATTACTTTCATTTGTATTGTTGTTATTTTTTAAGTTTTTTACTTTAACTTTAAAAAATGTTTCCGATTTTCATTTTATTTAAGGAAACTTTCATTTTGTTGCTTCAGAATATTACGCTTTATCACATAATTTTCCTTTCCATAACGTTCCTTTTTTTACACAGCAAATGCGCTTTTAGCCTGCTCAATACTCTATTTCTATGCCAGCTGTTTTTTATGTTTTTTTCCATGAACGAAAAACACAAGATCACGTAAGAACAAGAGAGTGAAAAAAGTCGATTTTTTTAGCGGGTCCTACGCCATCTTGTTTCACTGGAAAACGAGCGAAAAGTAAACAAAGCAAAGAAAACAACGAAAACCAAAATTAGCCAAAATTATTGTCAGCCACTTTAAACGCACAATTTAGGTAAAATGATGCAACAAAATGCTTAAAAATGTGTTGTCATGTTGAATTAACTCTTCTTACTTGAACAAAAGTGTAAAATAGTGGTGCTTGTGATGTAAACAAACGCTCAGCTGATGAACCCGCTTTCGCAAACTTTTTTCTAAAAACCAGTTACAAATACAACGTCGCGTTCTTACGTGATCTTGTATTTTTGGTTCATGGTTTTTTCTTTTGTTATTGTTGTTGTTGTTGGTGATGATGTAGTAACCATTAACCGGTTTTGGCTAATGCTATTGAAGTCATCGTACTTGCCCGGGAAAAAATCTAGGCGTCAGTCGTGGTTGGTGTTGTTGTTGCTACAATATCATAGATTTGCGGAATGCTACTGGAGTGATGCTCTCTTGGCCACTTCCAAGCTCGTTCCAGTTAATTCGTAGACCCGCCTGCCGTGATTGTTTTATTTTGCTTACTGTATACATTCACAAACGCAGCTAAAACTCGAACGTATCAGTTTTCGTATTTTTTGAATGAAATTTTTAAGTTGTTGTTCTTGAAGCAAAAGTGCCCAACGTAATCAAACAAAAGGTGAAAAAGTTTAGTAGGCTTTCATATCCTTATTAAGTTGCTGTTGGTTGTATTTTTTTAGCCAACTTTTTGAGTCATTTTCCCCTTTCAGAAGGAAGACATTGGTTGTATGCAAGTTTTTAGATGAGTAGCTTTAAATAAAATTTAGCAATTGCTGTTGTTTTTGCTAACTTACTATTAGGCCAAGCATGTTTTGTATAGCAAAAAATAGTACATTTAAGCTGGCGTGGCACTCGAGTTTTTGTCTAGCGAAATTATCGCTAAGTAAATACATATTTTATTTTGATGTACCTTTGCTGTTTTGCGCAACGAAACGTTTAGTTAGCTTTTTCTGACTCACATTTGCATGCGACATGTCCATTGCGGTTTGCTTTACGCCTGCAATTTAGCAACAAACGTAATAGGGGAATGTTTGTTAATTTTTGTATTTTTTTAATTATTTGCACTCAGCATTATTCTTAAACGCACGAGCTGTATTCAATGTTGTTGTGAATGTATATTAGTTTGTTGTTAATTTAAAGAATATTATTATTTTTTTGCTTATGAAATGCTCTAGTTATAATTTTTTTTTTTAACATTCGTTATACATTTTTATGTTTTTTACAAATTGTATCATAGTACTCATATTATTATATAGCATGTTATTTTGTGCATATGGTAAAAAGTTTGTTGTTAATGTTTCGCATTTGCTTTTATCATATTCTATATATAATTGTGTTTGAAAATTTTGTTTAAAACAGTTGTAGAATTTTTTTTTTCTTTTTAACTGTTCCAAATTAAAATTGTTCACTCTGTTCAAAAGCAGCTAGTCTAGCCATATATCACTCGCTTAAAGTTTTTAATTTTTACTTTTATTTTCGATTGACTTTCTTATCTGCTTATGACCGATTTCCTGCCTTCACACTCCTACCCCGCGACATTTGCCTTTTAAAAATTCAAGTATGTTTTAGCTTAAAATTTGTTCATAAAAAAGACACACTCCCGTTTTGTTCACTATTTTGCATTTTGTTTTGCTGCCAACGCTGTGCGTGTCGCTTCAGTTTCATCTCCCTCTCTCTCGGTTGCACGGTTTTGATTTTCCCTTATACCTTTATACCACTTTCATATTTTTATGTATGCACATAATTTGCAGTAATAAATGTAGTCTATTTTTATATTTTTAGGCTTAAATTTAGTTGCTCAAACGCTCACACACGTTTCTCATTTTTATTCTTGCTTACTTCTTACCATTCACTCTGCATACTCAGTCAATTGCAAAAGTGTTTTGGGGGATTGGTTGCTCTCCAAGCTGTTGGTGGCGCTTAATAACTACTTTACATAGCATTCATAGTTTTTTTATTGGTGGTAGTTTTGATTATCAGCATTTTTAAAGTTCATGCAAGGTTTTATAGCGCTTTCTAGCTTGCAGCGCTTTCCTTGCTGCACTTTGAGCTCATTGAGAGCATGACTGCTGCAATGCGGATTTCGCACCCCACCGCGTCGTACTGCTGGTAAAACACACACACGTACATAAGCCGCGCGCGCGTGCACGACCGTCGCTTAAACGCTGACCTCTTCGGTGAGTATGTCGTTGAGTAAGCGATTAAGGCTGTCCAGTCCCGTTAGGAAGCCGCCGTCTGGGCCATGATGCACCGGCGTGCTAGATGTTGTTTGCTGCAGTAGCCCGCTGCCGTTGCGCGGCACGAATGCTGTGTGCGCGAAGTCAATGAGGCGCACGTCTACGGGGCAGCGCGCATCATCGCTGCTGGCGTTCGCTTGACAACTGCCGATATCTAACGATTTGGAGGCATGTTGCAGCGTCAAGCGCGCGGCGGTGGCCTTCTTTCTGCTGATGTTATTGCTATGATTATTATTTTTGTTGGCGCTGTTGTCATTGTTGCACGTGGTGTGCATGTCATGCATATCTTGTATGCCTGCGAGCAGTGTATTCTTGATTTTGTCAGCTGTGCTCTCGGTGCCCGATGTTGTTGAGGTGGGCGTCATGAGTGGCGTCTTAGCTGGTGACGCGTTGACGGAAGTTGGTGTTGAAGAAACAGGTGCCGCGCTGCTGCTGTTGCATGAGCCGCTAGCTATCGCGCTGCTTAAATTTGGCGCGTGTGTCGATTTTTTCGCCTGCGAAGAAGTCGATATCGCGTCCTTCTTTTTATCGTTGGCATCCATTTCATCCTCATCGTCGGCGTCTTTGCAACGTAAGCGCTTAACGGCGCCGCGTACAGATTTCAGTGATGACGCCGTCGACGAGGTGGGCGAGGAGTTAGCAACAGACGCGGGCAGTTTGATGACACTGCTAGGCGGCAAGGGCGGTGTGGAGCATGCTGATGATGCTAGCGTGTGCGGCAGACGCGACGCCGCTGAGGCCACAGTTGATAGCGGCGTATCGGTTGCTTGCGCCAGGGGCGATATATCGAAGGAGTCCTGTTGCGATTTGTAACGCTTCAGCATCACCTCCGTTTGACCAATTATGCTGCTGTCATAGTCAGAGCTGGCCTCGTCAGAACTATTATCGCCTGTTTGCCGTCCACTGGTGACCGCTTTGATTTGTTCGGAAAGTCCAGAGAAATCATCGCTACTGTTGCTGCTATAGTTCATCCAAGAGTCACCTGAGTGCGGGGACGAGGTCGATACGCTGGGCATTGGCGGCTCAGGATCGAGGAATACTGTTTCTTCGGAGATTGGAATGAACGGCGGATTACTGCTACTGCCAGCGACGGCAGCCGCACTGCTGCTCTCTGCACTTACTGGGCCCGCTGTTGTCGGTGGCGGCGGCATTGAGATGGCATCAACTTCGGTGTTTGTCGCAGATGCGGATGCAGTGGAGTCGTCGTAGCCGCACACGGGTGTGATAACTTCCGCGAAGCCGCGTGATCTTTCAAGTGATGCTTCCGTTAAGCCGCGTTTGCGACGCGAGGTGGTAAGATTCAGCGCAGCTGTGTTGGTAGAGTCATTTGAGGCGTCGGCATCGTAGCAGCAGGGATCGCCGCCGGTGCTGCTATTAGTCGCCGAGGCATTGCCGCTATCGGCTGCAACCATATGCAGATCGTCATCGGTCTCATGGAGTTCTAGCTCATCACCACCATCATGGCCGGCAGTGTCATCATCTGCATCCACCACATCGTCATCATCTTCATCGATGTCATCCTCATCGAGGCTGTTATCGGGATGGTAGTCGAAAGTAGCGGATTTTGTAGCCGACTTCGGCGTGGTAGGTGTAAGCCATTCCTCAATGTCCATGGGATGAACCTGAGGATTCTCTTCGTAGCCCTCGTAGACGATCAACAGCGAGCTGCGTAAAAAGAATTGAAAAAAAAATGTTAATTGTGTAATTACAAGCAAAATGAATATAAAAAATTCATGTAATTGTTTGCCCCTCAACTCACCATGAGTAGAACCGATAGCTGGATTGCTTTTCGATTACGCGCCGCAACTGCAATAGCCGCTGCACAATCTTCTTGATGACGCGTATGCGCAACCTATAGCCATTGTAGAAAAAGTCATGCAATGCCTGCTTAAAGCCATTCTCATCTAATTCGCGTCCCCAGTACTTGTCGCGCTTGGCATATTGATCGAGATGGGCTTGATAGGTTTGCATGCCGCAAAGGCGTACACCCAGCGATGCCGATGTGCTGGCCGCACACTTGGCCATCTGTTTGGAACGCTTCTCTGCTGAGGCGTCATCACCGTGCTGGCGTGTGCCCATTTTCAAATCCAATATGCATGGATTGCGAAATTGTGATGTTATGTTCTCGAGCATAAGGAAATCTAAACAGAGATAAAAGAAAAGTAAAAAAACAAAAATTTAGTTTCAATGAAATAAATTCGAGTTGAAATTTTTTAATTTGTATAGATGGTAAAAACTACGCAGATCAACGTTAAAGACACACAACACATGCACGGAATGAGTAAACCGATGATGATAATTATGCTTACGAAAGAGCTATTGAAAATTGCCGTTTTCTTGATAACTTGCGGTCAGCTTACACATTTTATTGCGGACGAAATTATATGCATTTGAGTAGGTATGTATGTCGGTATGTAAAAACATACATACATGCTTACATATAAATTCATATGTTTATGTTAAGAGTCGAATAAATATACACACTTTTCACAATGCACTTCTACTTCTTTCAACCAAGAGGCTCGAGAGATACGCTGCTATAATTTGCAAATTGGCAAGGCGTTAAATTACGCTGAGCTTTGCGGAAAATATCCCATCGTAAATAGAGTTTGGTACACACACATACAGACACACATTGGTATATTTTAATTTTACCGCTATTTTTAGCCATTTCACGTTTAGCCGGTCATCGATCGATTACTTGTGAATTCACATTTTCGCGCATTACAGGCCAATTCACTAAGGGGTATATAATATATGTACGAGGATTATGAAAATGGCAAATGTCTAGATTATTTTAATGGCATGGGACATGTTTTCGGACTACGTATGTATGTACACATTATGTACATAACTATGAAAATTAAAATGTGGTACAAATCCGACTAAAATGGGCTGAACAATATCAGGCGCGCATTCGTACCTTTTTTTTTCGAAGGCAGCGAAAGTACGCCCACCTTTGCACAATTCGCGAGTGCATAAAATCAAATTTCAACATAGTAAAGAGAGTCAACAAAACTGGTACATATATTAGAAAAAACACTGCACGCAAAATTCCAATATCTATGAGAAAGAGTAGCAGTTTTGAAGGAGAGCGATTTCTGAGTTGGAGGCAATTATAGGGTTCACCCCAAACGTAAAAATAACTTTGAAAAAAACTTGAAATGTTACATATAAAATAATATTTACAAATAATTTTTTTTAAACACAAAAAAAGATTATTATTAAAAATTAAAGTGATTTCTTAACAAGTTAAAACTTGCCTTTATAATGCTTAAAAACTTAATGGGCTATAAAACGGCATACCTCACATTTTTCTAAAGGCAGTGTCACACGATTGGACATTGCCCAAAATTTGGTGCAAATCGTATCCCAATCGTATGAAAGCATAAATATTTTTCCTAACCCAATCACGAAAAACAATTTGTTAAAATTTTTTGAATAAAAGTTTGCTGTATTGTACCAATGGTGTGACTAAAAAAAAAATTGTAGTCCCATTTTTTTTTTGTTTTGTACCGATAGAAAAATATAAAAATGTACAAATCTGTGCAAATGTACCAATCGTGTGACACTGCCTTAAAGATTAAACACCTTTTTTTAAATTTTGGCGAAATTTTTTTAATAGATATTTAAAATTTAAATTTTCGTTTTTGGGCAACCCTATAATTGTTTGCGACTGCTTTTATTATGTAACATTCATTAACAGGAACGAGAGAAACGATTTTCTTCAAATTTGCCATGGTGGAATTATACAAGGTGTTGTACGTAGTGACAGCTCATGTCGACAGCTCCCTTACAAAATGTTGTAATATGGAAGCACGAGAGAAACGGGAAGAAAAAAAAGCCCGCTTTGCGAAGTAGTACGAAATTTGGTACTATTTTTCATATAAAATTTTGCATATAAATAGTTACAAACGGTATATTATGATAAGCTAAATTCGCGAAAGTAGTATATATAACGTAGTACTTATGCAATAAATGGTAATTTAGTTTATTAAACACAATGTCCTATAATTATAGTCAAACTTCCAAAACCAAAAAATTAGTGGTGACCCCGAGTCGTTACATGACGGAATCGACAAAAGGGCGCATCGACGGATGGGGAGAATATTTCATCGAACAAAATGCCAGCTAAAGATGTGGAGCTTACATCGCAATGCAAGCTGCGACCGTTCTGAACTGAGATGCCAGACAAATGGTTTCTACAAATTGAGGCCACCTTTCAGTCGTACAAGACCACATCTTATGTCGGTAAATATAATCTGGTCCTCTCAGCAATTAGCAGCGATGCTTTAAAGGAAGCTGCGGATGTTTTAAAAACCTTACCAACTCAAGACCGATATATTAACCTCAAAAGTCAACTACTGTCACGTTTTACTGATTCAGCCGACCCACATAGGGTATTTGGCTGATTTAGGCATATTTTTATCGCTACAAACATCAAATATAGTTTTAGTTATCGAATAAAACATTCACTATAACTACCCTGTTACTAATAGAAAATTCAATCGTAGTGAAATCTTATTTATTGTCAATATTATTGTGGCTTATTAACATTTGTTTCCATATTGTTATTGAGCTTTGTAGCACTATTATGTTTTTAGGGAAAAGGGAAAAAGCAACAAAGTCTTAGCGGTAGAAGTTACCAAAAAAACAGTTATATCGTTGGAAAAGCAGGGCCAGTGGCAGTGAACCACAGACGGGATTGCAGCAGCAAAAATCACTGGGGAATAGATGCATAGTTAAGTACGTAGTTCTTGGGTAAATCTTCCATCTAAACTTACCAAGAAAACAGTTATATCGTTGAAAAAGCAAGGCCAGTGGCAGTGAACCACAGACGGAATTGCAGCGGAAGGAAGCACCGACCAAAATAACTACAAATCCTTGGGGAGAACTCTAAACCGATGTTTTTTTGCCGAATTAATGTTGAAATTTCTAATTTAATTTTCAGTTGCCAACGATAAGAATAGAGTAAATGTCAAAGAATTGTTCAGTGATTGCAAATCAGTTTTGGAATAGGGAATGAGGTAGTTTAGTACTTTTTTAAAGGCGATAAAATGTAGTTTTTTCAAGAGGGAAACACCGATATAGCTAAGGGAGCCAAGATGGCGGATTAGAGCGAGAACGCTGTCAATATCCAACACCTTGTATTATTCCACCATGCAAATTTGCTATTTTTTCTGCATTTTACAATAAAAAGATTATTTTGAGCAAAAAAAAAATACTTTGAGCAAAAAAAATTCAAAAATCAGGTTCAAGCGATCCCTTAGGAATTGAGGCTAGTTTTTTAAAAAACAAGCAAATTAAAAAAAATAAATAAAAACGTTTTCTGTACCTATATTTAACCAGGCCCACCTGCTAAATCTAAATTTGAGGTCCTTTTGACTCGTACACCCTCAAAATTTCGAGAAAATTGCGATTTTTTGGCAAATTTTTTCGGTTTTTCGTAATTTACTCAAAATTTAAACAAACCGAACTGGATCAAAATTGTCATATCGAACAAATGCTGACTTATTCCCTTTGGCAATTAACCGCTTCAATAGAGAAATTAAATAATATTATCTTAAGTGTGGTTGTCATCGTGCAATATTTTAACGAAAAAAGGACCCTGAAAAATTTGTATGAAAATGTAATTTTCCACACAGAAATCCTGGCTGGCCAAAGTTTCTACAGAAAATTAACTTTGCTTGTTGTATGAAAGTGACTATTGAACCAATGCAATGGCGTAATACGAATGTTAACTTCGATACTCAGATGTTTCGTTTATGAAAGTGACTATGGCAGGTTTTGTTAACAAAAATTCAAGTTGATTGATTTTATGATTGTTAGATTTTGTTTGGCTGGTTGTTCGTCACCACCACAACAACTTCATCTATTGGATACTAACATTGCTTATTTGTGTTGTCTAATTGCGAAATACTTTTTATAACATCGGCAGCATTTCCATTCTTATGAACTTTCATCCTGCAAAAGAGAGAGAAGAAAAGAAACCTTGTAGGCATTAAAAGATTTCATAAACAAATACGTGGCTTTTGTTTCAAAATATATATTTATTTTTGATTGCACAATGCTTAACTAATATAAATTCGCATATACATATATGGTTGTATGTAGGTATGAACATATATTAGAAAACTATAAATTTGTATTCAACTCTACAATTTAAATTTAGCATTACTACAAAATTATTTAGTTTAAAAAGTTAATTTTTTAGTTTTTTTTTTTGTTTAGCTTTACTACAGCAATGAATATAAATAAACAAAGAAATCTATGTATGATTAGCGTATGTATCGTAGTTAGAACTACAGACCACCTTCAGGCTACAAGTGATTCGCCCATTTGCTCTTGGCTTCCTCAGCTCTTCGTCGGCAGCAGCGCTCGGCCATGCTTTAACGGCTATTCGGTCGGCGTTTGGCTACTGGCTGGCGAGGAGTCGAGTGCGTGGGTGTGGCTCGCAGAGGTTGCAAGGCGGCTCCAGTGTTTGCGGCAGGGGCGGCGAGTGCAGAGGGGGCGTCCCAAATGTGTGGCGCACGATCAGTCGCTCGCTCGCTCACTGGCGGCTCACTTGGTTTGCTTGCTTGGGTGCTTGTGTGCTTGGTTTCATGTTTACGAGCCGTGTGTTCTTGAGCACTACACGGCTAAATTATTGTAGAGCATAGCTTGTGAATGTTGCGCGTTCGTGATGGTCGTCGTTAATGGCGGCCTAAAAGAAATACACGGGGGCATGGAAAAATATTTGTGTTTTGGATACGTTCATGCGAATTTCATTAATTTAATGTTCGCCATGAATTTATCATAACAAAGTGTTTTTTAAACATATTTTGTAGTTTAAAAAAATATTTATGTAGATATATTTTTTGATTTCATTTCATACCCGCTAGTAAGCTTTTTTTGCTTTGAGGAGCTTGTATCACGTACACAAATCGCTTTTTTTATACTGGTATGCATTTTAGCAACGCGAACACACGCAAACATTTATTCAAAGCAATTTTTTTAGATCTAAAATAAAAGCAAAAATTCATTGCCATATTTGGTTGTTGGGTCGTCATGTATGTATGTATATAGGTTAACTGGTAGTATGTATGTAATCTAAAAATAAGCAAATTCTTATTTGCATCGCTCTAAGCAATTTTTAATCGTATCAAATTGAAACGAATGCTAAGTATTTGTGTTGTAGTTATTTTTATTTATTTTATTTTTTTCTTCAGCGCATTGCTGCTGTACCCACCTTAGCACATCATCCCGTTTGCGCTTTGTGCTGCTCATCTTGCGCGCGGGCTCCTCGCGAAAACTGGGCGAGTAGCGTTTCTCCAACTTGGCGCCGCCCATTGTAGTCGCTTGCATCACGCCTAAAAAAAATACATTCATATAGAGAAGTTGACGGTTAGTTTGGCGGAAAATTTTCGAATGTAGACTTAATTAGTTAAGATATGTAAAAAATAAACTGTATTTAATTAAACTCTTTCTTGGTTTAAAAAAGTGTATAAATTTGATGTTCTTACAAATGTTCAATGCTTTAGCTTTTTATGCTCTTTTCTATTAGTAAGTACTTAGTAGAGAAATATGTATGTATGCTGAGGTAGCGAGAATCACAAATGTGTGATGGCATGAAGACGAGTTAAATTTCTATTTAGCTTTGAATGCACACAATGCACTGCGAGAGGGTTGTGCTTTGTGGGAGTTAAAAAAAAAAAATAAAAAAAATTAATATAAAATAAAATATCACTAACTACTGTATAACATATTGGCTGCGTTTCTTTATACATTCCGGATAATCCAATTTCACAGCCAGAATAAACAGAATGCGTTTGAAATATACGTTAACATATCATCAGGAACGTTCTAAAGAATAAGTAAACAAAAAAGGTTATTCCAAACGTTCAGAATGAATAAAGAAATGCAGCCATTTTGTCTAAAAGAAATGAATAAATACATAAATAAAAAAAATATTATCTGTATTTTGTTCGATATTTAAAATTATTGAATAACAAAAAAAAAAAATCGTCAACGTTATATTTCGTCGAAAAAAATACAATTTTAATGGTAATCTCTGAAAAAAAAATATTTGAGAAGTTGAATACTTCGACGTTGATTGATTTATTCGAGTATCGAAAGAATTTATGTACTATTTTCAAGGAAAATTAGATCGTTTCAAATTAATGTTCTGAAATTGGATCTAATATTAGAAGACGATATTAGCAAAGAAGAAACCTGCATAAATTTTCGTACGAAAGTAAAACTATATCGTGAACTCTATTATTAGCAGCCAATTTCACGAAAGCAATTTAAGTAAAAAAATATATTAATTTTTTGAATTTAATACGGAAATTGACAGCAAATACGAAATCATTTTCCATTTAAATTTCTGGCAAAACCGGCGGTAAGAATACTGAATCGTTTCTTTTTTACATACATATTTTTTGAATTTTTTTTGGAATTTGTTGAGTTTTTGATTATTATTATTTTTTTTACTTTACTTCCTTTCACGGGCTAACAGGCTAACCTAATATTCGCGGCTTGCGTTTTGGTACGCATGCCGTCGAACTTGTTTTTTTGCGTCACCCGAAATTCACTTGCATGCGTTTGCATTTGATTTCATTGAGCGAAACGTCAAATCAAAATGTCACGCAGAACAAAAATTGGAAATTGAGTTAGCTTCATACGCACGCCGTTCAATTTCGGTTGATCTCATACAAGTTGCATGTGCATGAGAAATTTTTGACAATAAATTGGCGGCGTGCGTGAATATTAGGTTAGCCTGTAATACTATGTCTCCATTGAGAGATTTATCCATTAAGATTTAATAAATCCAGTTGCTAAATCACAACCGTCTCCATTACCACAACGAGATATGTTTGACGTTCACATTTTTAAATATTTGACGTTTGCTTACGTATGATTTTATAAATACAGTTGCGGACATTGATATACAGACAGATAAAAGAAGGTACCAAGCGGAATTTCATTATGTGAATTCTTAATATTATTGGCTTCTTATTCGTGGTAAATATGTATGTATAATATACAGTTTGGAAAATGTAAAGAATGGTACCATATTCCCAATCATTTTCCCAAATTTAAGAAAAATTATCGAAACGGTAAAAAACATTTGCGAAAAGAAAAAGTAGAACTCTCTTATTCATAGGAGGGAACCGAAAATCCAATCGTGGGCCTTTGGCATATCATGAAGACGAATTGAGTTCTAGAGGATGTTCGGTGCAATGTTATCGAAGCAGAACCAATACCGAAATTTATAAATTTTTTGTCGGAGCGCGCAAATGACTTATAGAAAGCGGAGAAGACTCTGCATGATATTACTATAAAACATTTCTTCTAAATTTTTAGTTTTTAAAATAATATTTTCTTAATTTATTACAACCAAAGTTATGTACATATGTATTACTAATTTTCCTCCCAAACTAACAAAAATATAAAAATTCCTAAAAATACGAAAATTCATGTTTTTATGATAGGCAAGATTTCAATGTCCTCAACTATATATTGAAAACACAAATGTCATTTGACTTATGGCATGTGAATTTGTGGTTGTCACATCCAACAAATTGTACTTATTGATCAATATTATTGAAGATTTGACGAAGATTTAACTTAAATCTACCGCCTTTCGAGATTTAATTTTATATGGTAAATCTCAAAATGGAGACATAGTATTAACTGGTGTTTCATGAAGTGGAGAAGAGATATGGAAATTTCACTATTTACATATATATTTTTTATTTGTCATTTCAAGCAAAAAAAATCCAAAAATTAAAGCTTTTTGGAAAATTTTCATTTGCCTTATCGCCATGTTCTAAATGCGATACAATTTTCGTGAACAAACGTTAGACATACTTTCTAAAAAAAATAAGGATTTCTAATCAAAACTTAAACATAAGAATGTTTGAGATATTTTGAAGTTAACGAGCCTTTCGATATCTGGAGACAATTTTTCTCCATCGCTCAAATAACATAACTCCCGAAGGAATATTCAATTTATTTTTATGGCTCTATTCTGTATCAGTAACAAGTTGTGGTCTGAAAAAGTTTAAATTTGTCAGTAAAATATTTTGTGTCATCGATACTAAATTTTTTTTATATTTTTTGATAAAAACTTTGAGTTGATTTAAGAAATGCATAAAAATGTTTCCTTGCCGTGTTCTAATCTCTTTCGCACGAATATATAATGTGAAAGTTTTTCTTTGCAAATACATATTTGAAAAATGACTTCAAAATCATTGACCCACAAAATTTATGTCCAGATAAATACTCGAGCTTTTGGGAGTTATGTAAAAGAAGTCAACTATGTACTAGAGTGCTACCCTGAACATTCAACTTGTACTTTAATAGTTTTGCCTAATTATAAAAAGACAAAATAACTAGATAATGATTCCGAAATACCTGCTTAAACAAAATCCTTGTAACAGTAAAAGAAATATTGCGAATGAAGTGCTCTTGACAACTACACGATTTTGAAAGCTAATTTGTTCAAAAAACTGTAATTATAATATTAACATCAAACTAAAAATCAGTATTACAAATTTTCACTATCAACACATATTCTTAGGTCATTTAAAAGATATATATATATATATATATATGTCCATATTTGCCTCCAAAAATCGCATAGTCCGATGAAATATTAAAATCATATCCTATTGCATATATTAACACAGAAATATATTTATGTTTATAATTATAGTTATTATCACTATCTTCGCTGTATTAATAAACGATTTAAGGATCGGGATAAAATCTTTATACAAACCCTTCCATAATGAAATCACGATTACTCGTCGCCGTTGTCATCGTCATAGTCGTCGATTTATTGCAAAAGCAACAGAACGATTAGACTCAGACTGGAGTTTAGCTAGGCACACATTCTTGTGAGTACATTAGAGGAGCGATGAGCTTCTAATATAGACATATATTTTTTTTTGATTTCGATTTTTTCTGTGTTTCGAGTGTAGGGGTAGCGGTATCGATCCTCATTTATTTTTTCTGTTGTGGGTTGCCTTGCACAGAAAACACCAACCCAACGCAACATGGCCGCCGACGACGACGTGAATTCACTGAATTATAATATATAAATAAAGAAAAAACACACAACAACTTTGGTTTGCTCTTTGATAAAAAAAGAAAACAAGTTTTGAGGATATTACGCTCTATTGCGCGTCGGTTTTGGTTTTCCCAATTTGCCCCCAGTAGTTCCAGATAGATGTGCGCCCAAAATGCATTAGCGCGCTCGTTTTTCGTTTTCGATCACAGTCGCACATCATTGCTTGCACAAATTCACTGTTTAATGTTCATTGTTCATTGTTCTTGCTGCCGCGCGCGCATATTCTTCGTATCTTCGAGCCATGCAACGAGGCTACACAGGTACGGAAAGTAAAAGCAGACCAAAAAAATCATTCATCAACGTGCATCCTCGTGTGCCGTGACCTACTCTCGATCTCACACCCGGTACGCTTTGGAATGCATCATACTACATTGTGGGTGGCGAGAGTTGCAAGCACACAAGGATTTTTTTTATTTAATAATGTAGTGAGTAGATAGATTTGTATGAATAATTAAATATAGAATAATGTGGAGATAGACTTAAGTATTGGTAAAATAGCAAAAATGTAGGAAGAATAACTTATTGTTTAAAGAAAAATAAATAAAAAATAGAGTTAAGGCTTGCAAGAATAATTTTTCTTTTTTTTAGAATTCACATGTATGCGCATTAAGGTGCACCCCTACAAAAAAAAAGCTGTACTAGTTTTCCATCAGAATTATAAAATATATTATTATACCCCCAAAAATAGATTTCTTTCTAATAAAACCAGTCTTAACGAGTATTTTTTCCAAAAATTTTTAAAAATCTTATCAACGGAAACAAAATAATGACTGTTTTGTAGGTATTTTAAGTCGGGCCAGCATATATTATAATATTTTTCCGAAATCTTTTGGCGGAAGTCTTAAAATGTAATAAGTTTTTAGGTTCCGATTGAAAACAGCAACTTATTTTTGGTGAGGCACCCTAATGTGCATACTATATATGTCATAGTACATAAATTTTTTAGTTTATATTTTGAAAATATTTTCTTTTTGTGATTATAACCTCTTCATTTAATTGTCACTCGTGCCTGCCTTAACTTTATTGTATTTTTCAATTAAATTCTAAAATATTTTTTTTTTTTGTTAATGGATTACTTAGTACAAAAAGTATTATGTATTTTATGCTTCTTAACATTTGTCTTTTTTCTATTCATAATTCATTGATTTGCACTTACCCTTGAAGCACATTATTCTGTTACTAACACTTAATACGCTTTACTATTGAATGCTGATGCAAGAAATTGTACGAAATTGATTTTACAGACATTTTTTACAAACATTTATACAAGCATACATACATTTGATCTGTAAATATATAGAAATACAAAAACAATTTTACGCTAAAATTGTAATTAAACAATTTATGAAAATAAAATTGTAATTGTAAAATTTACAGATGAAAAATGTCGCAGATGTACTTATTTTGAAAGAATACAAAGGATTTGATTTTTTTCTCTTATTACTTATATACATTTTTAACAAATTTTGGCTATTTTTCTTTTGTTTATTTAATGTTGATAATTCTTTATCTAACAAAAACTATGTAAGTCAAAATTTCAAACTTTGTACAAGATTTATAAAAATTCGATAAATTTGATCAAATGTTCATAAAAATTTCCAACTTTTTATTCAGAATTTTCCTCCTTATGAAAAATGGTTGCAGTTACATATTTTGTATGGAAGAAAATCCGTGACACCTCCAGCGAAAAAATTTTAAAAATTTACGGTAAGTCCAAGCTACTACAAACTGCACTTTATTGTACTAAAATTGAATGGGCTACAAAACTGCATTTCAAAATTTTTTTTGGAAATTTCATGAAAATTTTTCATATTTTTTTTTAGCTTTTTTACCACGTTCAAAATGATTTTTTTTTTTTATAAAAAAATAATACATTTTAAATAAACAAAAGCAAAATAGCCAAAACTGTTAAATGACGCGACTCATTTATTTTATTAGCGGTATTCCCTTAAACTGAATAACATCTTGTCTAGAAATTTTGTCGAAGTGACAAAATCTGTAGGAAAATTTTATTTGCGTTGCGAATTTGAAGGAATCTGTCATTTATAAATACATTTTCCTGCAGCTGTTTTATTAAGAACTCCTCAAAATCCCTTAAGTATTCTTTCAATGTAGTGTAAAATGTCTTTTAAAAATCGCGGTGGGCAAGAAGTAATATAGTTTACACATATCAAACATTAAAAATACAATTTGCAAAATAAATGTGTATGTGAAATTGTATTTTCTTAACTTGCTCTAGCGTTAAACTAATAAAACTTTATTAAATTACATATAATTGTATGTACCTTAATATTTTTTATACAGAAGTCTCTTCTCTCTTTCCATCTTTTAGCTTTATTTTAATTTTATTTTTATTATTCACTGCTCATATTTACATTTTTTTATTTCGTAAAATGTTTATCTAACTGTAATAAAATATAAGTTGCATAGAAACAGTTATATTTTATTAAGTATCGTAAATGCTATCACAGAAATGTTTAAACTTAAATAAGTTCATATAAAATTTTCTCATTATATACATAAATTTTTTAGTTTTCTTACAAGTGCTAGAAGTAACCGAAAAAGGAATAGAAAAACACACAAAAAGAGACACACATATGAAGAGATGAGTTGCGAATTGGTTAATGATTTTATTTTATTTTTTTCGATTGTACTTGATGTGATGAACCGTACCCGTAACTGGGTACTTGATGTGAGATGCTGAAAGGAATTTACACGAGCAGACAAATAAACGTGTGCTAAGTACATACATATATGAATTATATATGTAAAACTAAGTAATGATATTTAATTCTACATAGTATGTGATTGATCGATAATCTATTAGCGCTCGTTTCACTTATCGCGTTCGCAAATAGCAGACACACAAATAAAATGGGGCGTTTAATTAGAATTTATAGTTTAGTTTATATTTTTTTTGAAAAGGATAGCATTAAGCAACAACCTTTATTATTCCTTATTTTTCACGATAGTTTGAAGACTACTATTGTCGAAATTTATTATGTATGTATGTACATAAGTAGTATGTATGTAGTATCATTCATTGATTTTTTTTTTTTTTTTTTTGTAATAAATATGTTTATTTTATTTTTTAATTTTTCTTTATTGTATGCAAAACATTGAATGATTTTAATGAATGCAATGCTGTAGAAGTCGTGTAATTTTTTTTTTAATATTTAGGCACTATATCTATCTATATCTTACATATCTAGATTTCCTAATTTCTTCGTATTCAATTCAATAAATAAATGGCCGTCTGCTTACCTTTGTATTTGGGCACAAACTTCTGTACATCGTGCGGAATGTTTTGATAAAAGTCCAATTCACGCAAATTTAACGGCTTTATGACAGTCGATTGATTCAACAATAGAAGACGGGTGTGACCACCGACCTGAAAGAAGATAAGAAAATGAGGTAAATAGATGTTCTAAAAAAACAACTTATGTAGTTGGAAAAAAATTGTTTAATGAAAAAGTAACTATAAGCTTTAATTAAACAAAAAACACCTATGAAAACACTGCAAAAAACTGCCATACTTCGGCTTAACAAACTGCAAAGATTGGCATGTTTATCCGTCACTGGATCTATAAGAATGTGTTCAACTGCGCCTCTAGAGTCGCTCTTGGGATGGGTTCCTCAATATTTATATCCAGGAAACAGCAGCCACGCCGGCTTCTACGCGAAGAAGCTTCATGCAGTTATTCTTTGGAAGATACCAGGGTTGGAAATATGCGGAATCTCTGATTCCATGACTAAAGAGGTCTGCTTTGGCAGAAAATTCCAAGTGATAATCCCCGATCGCGAAGATACAAAATGATAAATGATAAAAATGGACTCCCTGCACTTGATCTACGATCTCAAGAATGGTGGACAGAGCAGAGGCAGGTATCTTCGGACGTAGCACCAAACTTGCAATTCCCATGGGCAAATGGCCCAAGGTGTTTAAGGCTTTTCAGATAGCCAAGCAGCTATACGGGCTCTTTCCAACAGGACTATCAAATCCAAGCTGAATAAAGATTGCTTTGACACGCTACACACACGCTAACTAACTAACTAACTAACTAACAAAAGTACAAAATTTATTCGCGGTTGTTGTTTAATTCTTTATTCAGAATTTGAAGATCTTATGGATTTGAACGAGTTTCAGTCATCACTGGGCAAGTTTGGTTCGGATCGTCATCTTCAGTGCCATTTTCCGTTTTCAAGAAACAATATCAAACCAATCTTTACAACGATTATTCATTTATACGAAATTTAGATGAGATATATCATAGACGAACAGATCGTTAGAAATCACGAGTTGCATCAGATATGTAGTGGGGAAGGTAGATCAGAGTGTACCATTACTGAGCTGCGAAATTAAAACCGTGATTCACTAATATCGCATGGCTTACCGCGCATTACCTAATATGAGCAGTGATCGGACTTAAAAAAAAAATTGTGTGGTAGAATCTGTAAAAAATGTGGTAGATTTCAAAAAAATGTGGTAGATCTCAGGTTTTGGATCAAATTTTGTACAAAAATTTAAAAAATTCTGCAAGGTTTCACCTAAATTGCAAACCTTTTAATTAGAATCTAAAAACAAATATTTTAGTGCAAGTGCATTTTAAAGTGCAAGATTGAAGTTGCTAAAAATTGCTTTGAGTTTTGGCAATTTCTTTCCTTGCAGTGTAAAGCAGTTCCTTCCATATCAAGATATTTTTCGAACAAATTTTGAAAGATTTCTGCAACCTTGCGGAGTGCTGCCAGCTTTTCTTTTTATCACATCACGATGTAACGCACAAATGTGGCACGTTCCAAAAACAGCTACTTGGGATTCGCCGATATTGACAATTCTCAAGTAAAAGTAAACATCGCTTTAGAAGCTTTAGATGCACTGAAACTTGCTAATACTTTCACAAAAATTGCCGTTTTTTAACATTTTCGGTATTAATTCTTTTTATAAATCATATATTTTGCAATTTAACACAATAAAACCCAGTTTCCTGTCGAAAAATTGAATTGTTAGTGTTTAGTGTTAGAAAACTTTTGCTCTTAAAATTAAGAAAATTATGTCGAGCAAAAATAAAACTACTCAAAAACGCGAATATGTGGTAGATTTCAGACCTGGTGTGGTAGAAGTCCGATCACTGAATATGAGCAATTACCCCTTTGGAGTTGTAATCTCATTTTTCCAATAGGCATGAACTGCAGTTAAGACTTGGTGTACCAAAAAGGAATAACAAAATACACGGGACTTTTACTTATATGCAATTGCCACCACCTTGTATGGATGCGCCTTGGTTAAACCTCACTACATGAGTTTCTAACGGACAATGACCGGTTAAACCATGAACGATATCCTATGACGACTAAAATCAATAGACTACTACGTGCATATGAAAAAAAAATCGTACCAGCTACTTGTATTGTTATGCGTTTGTTTGCCCAAAGCGGTCAATTAACCCTGCCCTATACTGCAAAGCAATCCACCAAGATGCACCTTGATCTCTACGATGTCAAGTTTCCGTTGTAAACAATATGTAAGTTCAAGAAGTATTACTCGCAAATCCGTTCGTCCGAGCGAGTTTTAAGGTAACTGGCCTAGATCTATTTATCTAGCGTATTAAATAATTGCAGATGTCACTTTCCGCTGCACAAGCCAGAGCAACACCGTAAAGTAGTAGAAAAGTAAAATAAAAGTTTACATACACATTTGGACGTAAGACACACGGATAATGTGTGCAGAGTAAATATTTAGCTGAAAAAAAAACAAACAGAAAATGTCGCGAAAATTTAGTGAAGCTGTGTTTTTGCACAGAAATGAGTGTTTGATAAATCCGGAATATTGTATTAGGGGTATTCGCTTAACGTCGTAAAAGCCTCGTAAACCTCGTAAGTTTAAGGTTTAAGGTGTTGCCGAGGGGCGGAAAATTTCATACTAAAATGTATGATAAAACAATGAAAACAAACGAAAAAAAATAATAAGTGAATAAAATGAATGAATTTCATCCACCAATGTATAAACTTGGGGTTTCTACAAATTTTTGACATTTTAAATTATATTTTAGCTTTCATTCGAGCTGACTGGTTGCCTTTTTTCACAAAACCCTGGTTAACCTGTCAAACAGTTATTTTTCGCACTCGAAAATTACGAGTTTTACACAAATTCAGACTTTATTATGTATATGTGCATTAGAGTGGTCTAAAAACAATTTTCCTAAGATAGGGCCGGGATCACCTTCGAAAATTTTCGCTCTTGTCGAAAGAGGTGCTGGCGCCAAATTTTACGTTTCTAAGTAGATAGTACAAATACCGACAAGAAAAAAACAAGGGGGAGCCCCGTTTTCTACGATTAAATTCAAATGGGGGTACAATACAAAATTTGGACCACTCTAATGTGCAAGTATATAGATATCTAAATACTGCTAACGCATACACTAGGCGATAAATGAAAGTGTACACATTGTTAAAATATAATATTCATAATTATTTTCTCGAACATTTTTTTGCATTATTTATTTATTTAGAAATTCTCAATAAAAAGTTGAAAATTTGCTTAAAATTTTTTTGAATTTGTGTGAACTTTATATAAAGTGTGAAACTTTGATTCATATGGTTTATATTATAGAAAGAACTATATTTTCATAAATAAATAATGCGATAAATTTTTCATGAAAATAATTGTGAATATAATATTAGATAGAGGTGTACACTTTCATTTGTCGCCAAGTGTATATTTATGGCATATTGACGAGCTGATGAACAACAACGCAATTAAACATTCCCATTTCGTACACAGACAATGCATATTTATTAAAATATGTTTTTAAAAATTTAAAAACTCCATTGCCTATTTTATCCGCACAATATGCGACAATTTGGGGGGGCGTGACGCAAACCAGTGACTCAAACTGTAGGCATGAATGTGCTCAGTGTATATCAGTGTTTTTTCTTTTACTTTCATAGTTGATATCGTATATTTGATGGCATCTTCATTATTTCCTTTACTGCCAGTATTTTTGTAATGTATTTATTTCGAGCTAAAGAAGTTTTCCAAAACAAACGCTTGTTTTCGAAAGCAATATCGTCGCCCGTATGCCGGAAACATGAATGTGCAAAAATGAAAATTTTGGGAAATCAACTTTGAACGTTTTTTTGTATGAGACTTAACTCTACATTTATGCAATTGAAATTGTAAAATATGTATGTGGTTTCCGTGTACGCATGGTTTTCTGGGTTTTGGTATATCATAGAATATCCAAAGGTTAATCAAGTCAAGCCAATAACTCAAAACTGATAAACCTGCACATTCATGCTTCTGGCATAAGGGTGACGATATGTCAATGTGCACCACAGAGGTACCTACTAATATATTATATTTATCTAAAAATATTTCTAGACTATTTTAAAATAATTTTCCGCATCTACACTCGCTGTGCTGCTTTGGTTGAGGCAGGTGTATACTCGCAATTTAGCGAGTCGTAGAAAAATATTGCTTTGAACTTGACCGATTTGGCCAATTGAGCGGCAAAACACAGCTGCCTTGTTTTTTCTAAAATATTTGCATTTTATGTTTGCAATGTTTATTCACATGATTTTCTATTAATAAATAAAAGTGAATTAAGTACATTTATCCGCACGTATGTAAGTAGTGTCATAAATATGAATATATATACATATATTTGCCTGTTAATGCCAGGAAGTGGTCGATGTTATATGAAAAGTAAAAGGAAAATGATTTAATTGCAAGGTAACCCATTTTTCTCATCAAACAATTGGCTTAAAGCCCAATGAATAACTAAATTATTAATTTCAAATACAGAAAGTAGGTTGATAAGAAAAACTCATAGGTTTACAATGTACTTAGCGAGTTTTTTTCTATTCGCGATAAGGGGATTTCTTTTGTCGAATTTTTTGGTTTTTATTATATCGTACAATCTAAAATTTTATTGATCGATTGCCAAATTTACCTAAGTGCAATAAAATAATTAAAAATTATCGATGTATGTATTAATAACTTTTCAAATCCTATAAGACAGATTGCACGAAAACCTTTCTGAAATTTTCTTTAAATCGTAATATAAATCATAACTTTATCACTGAAATGTAGATTAAAAAGTAATATACGATTGGGTATACTACTCCGCGGGCCTTCCGGTGTCGTTCTCTCGTCGAGTGTCAACTAAGGTATGGGCACTGATACGAGTCACTGACTTTTTGAATAAAAGATATATATAGTGTTTGTTTCAGTGATGGCCTCTTCATCCGACCCAAATCTCTTATCGCCCAGCCATTTCTTTAGGTTTGGAAACAGGAAATAGTCGCTGACGGCTAAATCTAGTGCATGGCATAGTAGTTCGTAGCCAAATTGCTGGATTTTTCTATGGTGACTACACACGCGACCTTTGGCCTTCTTTGGTGCACTTCTTGATTGTTCCTTGGTGCTCTGGTGCGTTGTGGTCGACCCGTGTTTCGTCAGCGGTCATTAAACGATGCGAAAACTAGTTCGGATTGCGGCTGAACATCGCCCAACACTCCTTTTAAAGTGTCACACGAGCTCGTTTATGGTCGAGTGTGAGCAAGCGCGACACCCATCGCGAAGATAGCTTTTTGATATCCAAAAATATACATATATAATTTGATGTATCCACTCAGTGGAGATGCGAATAGCCTCAGCCACCTCACTCACTTTCATTCTCCGATCGTCCAATATCATTTCATAGATTTTTCGTCGATTTCTGGGCGACCTAAACGTTTGGAATCACTTGTACTGGTACGACCACTTTTTAACCATTGACTATGGTGCACAATCCCCATATTATTTATAAAGCCTTTCCTTGGTTTTGGTAATAAATTTCTTACGCAAAAAACTATGCTTAATCATAGCCCGAAATTCACTTTTTCTATTTTCGCTAAAATTCGCGGGGTGCTCTGCATTTAATGACTGTCAAACACAAACTATATAAATGACTCAACTTGCTCCAAATTTTATAGTAGTTTTTTAATCGATAGCAGTTGAAGGGAAAATCATTGTATTTAAAGTTACTGCGTGCGAAATTCACAGTCACGGACTTTAAAAATTGCAATCGTAAGTTTCCCTGGATTCATCGTATATACACCGAAGGCCCCGAAATAGAACTTGAAGGTGGAGTAGCCGTTTTCTCTGAATTCTTAGGAGTAAAAAGTTCAGTGCAACCACCTGACTTTGATGGCAGTTGGGCTACTATGACTCTGGCGCATTAAAAATTTTTCGCTATGACATGAATATAACCTCAAAAGAATACACGATGTAATATCTGTAACAGAAGCTAATTTTATGGAGATGGCTGCAGAGACTACCACTGACAGCTTTTGGATGTTGTTGTTGAAGCAGCGTACAAATTCCCCAAATACTTTTTGGGGAGTGTTGCTGAAGTGGCAGTCCTTGGCCAGAGATAAATCTGGGTCGTTCCGGTTACGTAGACCCGACTGTCATGGGAACAGCTTTTGGATCAAGATTTCTGGTGAGGTACAATGTCAATGGTCAAGTGAAATAACGTGAAATTTTCAAAGATATCAAATCCATAACATGCAGGGAACCAACTATGGTTGTTAGACCCTATAGCGCTAGCTCTTCATGCCCTCAGTAATGAAAAAAAATTTCCCAAATCAATGTTTCTAAACTCCCTCTGCCTATTAGTTCTCTATTAGTACTAGTTCATAGCTTTAAGTTATAAAAAAAATTACCTGATTTGAGAGCGGTTGCAGGGCGACTTCATCCTCACTTTCCAAGAGATCCTTACTCAGCTGGGGTTGTAGGAAACTATTTGCCGCTGTTGCTCTGCTGTTGCCGCCACCGCCGTTATTGTGGCCACCGTGCTCCGCTGGCGCAGTCGGCGCTGATGGTGCATTCGTGCAACTGCCAACATTTGCCGCACACGAATCGGAACGTTGACGTCCCAAATACTGATGCAAAGCAGCTGTCGCTGAGGCAAGCGGATGTGCTTGTGCTGGCAACGATTGTTTCTGCTGTAGCTGCTGCAGTGATTGATAAGCGGACTTATCAAAAGCCTCGATGGCCGCCGTTTTAATGGGCGTTGAACAGTGACTGCCGCTACGGCTGCTGTTACTGACAGAAAGTTGTTGCAAGTTGGCGGTGACCAATGTGCTGCTAGCAACATGTTGCGGTGAATTGCTTAGTAAATGTTGCTGCTGCGAAACGGCTGTGAGTGTGTTGCCACTGCCGCCGCTGCCAATAAGTGTTGCTGTGTCCGCAGTGCCGCTACCAAATTGTATGGGCGATAATTGACCTAGAACAGGTGCAATTTCGGCAATGTGTTGACGATGTTGTGATTGCTGTTGTTGTTGCTGTAGCTGCAGTTGCAATTCAATATGCTGCTGCTCATTTTGTTGAAGCTGTTGCTGCTGTTGCACTTGTTGCTGTTGCTGTTGCTGCTGCTGCTGCTGCTGATGATGGCTGTGGCTGTGGGCATGCAAATTGGTCTGTTGTATTGTTGGAACATGTTGATGATATGACGCACAGTCAGAATCTCCCATGCCCCAATCCCCCAAGAAATATACCATTCCCTACGACGTAAAACAGTGTAAATTCAGCTACTTTGGCGGTAACCGTGGCAAAGACGGAGTTGCTTCTGTTTGGAACTGTTTGGCCTCAAAATGAATTTTGGAGGGGGGCAATGCTGATGCTCTGATGTTTGTTTTTATTTTTGAAACAAGAAATTCTGTTCAAATCTGAAAGTAAATAGAAAAAGTAAGAAATTATTATAGATGACGCTGCTTAAAGTTTTAAATATCAATAGTTGAATTTTTTAATATGTACTGTATGCTACGAACTCCCTTTAATTAAGAACAAACTCTGTGCGCTGAGAATTCTTTTCACAATCCACTTCAACCTTGTTAAAAAGGCAAAACAGCGTAGCAGCAATATCAGCCAATGCGCCTACAGATATGCATTGAGTTTTCTCTTTTCAACGCAAACTTCTCAAATATCATTAGATTTTGTGCTTGTGCCAATCAAGCTTAACTTCCGGTCTTATTAAAAATACACACAAATGGCAGAATTCGAGTGGCGTGAGAGCACATGTTCACTGCATGCACATCTGCAGCCTCGACGCCTACAAGTATGCAACACAACATTTAACATACAAGCGCACTTGTCAGCTTGCCAAGGTCCTCAGCTAAGTGCTTGTGTACTCGTAGAATGTCCTTCATGTCTGCTATAGCACAAGTCTTTGCCACGATTTTCACACAACCACTACCACAGCCTCATTCATTAAATCAACTGTCAATACATGCCACACAAATTAAATGCCTATGCAATTGAAGGTCGTCCTTGAGAGCAACATCGTAGTAAACGTAACTGCATATGCCAAATATTTGAGAAGCGTATAAAAACAAAAATATGTGTGTATGATATACGAGCACACATGTACATGTGTAAATGGGCAACTTGTATGTATGTATGTAAAACAAGGCATTGCATCCGACAGCAATGGCGCCTATATGGCCACAGTGATAAGCGAAAGTGATAAATATTCACTGTTGGATAGCTTAATTACATTATGATAATGTTGTGTTATTTCAGTGAAAATTGTTAGTAACAACAACAACAACAAAACTACCATTTTGACTACAAACGACAGTGAAAATGAGTGGAGCATTCATAGCTTTTTGCCAGCAACGCCGCCTACCAGAGATGATATTATGTTTGTGGTTAGTGCAAATTTAGGTCAAGGCCCATTAATGGTAGATAAAATGCATTTGTTGGAAAGTGCAAAAGCAGAAACAAAAAAAAAACAACATTATCGTTAATATCGTTTATGTTAAAAGTTTGTGCTGAGTTAAATAAGTTGCTGTGCATGTTGGAAGTGAAAGCTTTCAAAATTTAATTTGGTTGTTGAAGTAAAAAATAGTTTAAAAAAAGGTGGGCACGTTGTAAAGAAAAAGTTTATCATAGATAGAAATTAAAAACAATTTTAACTTAAAAGTGAATACCTATTAGGTATTTTGTTTAGCAAATTTTTAACGTAATAAAATTGTAACAGGTAAATTGATATGATAAATTAAATATTGCCATGTGGCTGTCACAAGAAAGAAGGTTTAGAAGGCTCAGAGCCGAAAATATTATTGTGGAAGGTTGCCACCTGTTTGAGAATTGTAATTAAATTTAATTAATAAGATAAATTACATATTGAAATATTGGTATCAAACTAAAGAGGTTTAGAAAATTTCAATGCCGAAAATATTTTTGAGGGGGTTGCCACCTGTTTGAAAAATTTTATACATTTCAATTGTTAAAATGAATGAAATTTTACAATAGTGATGTTAAACTAAAGAGGTTTAAGAACATTTTCTGTCGAACATATTTTTGAAGCGAGTTGCCACGAGTTTGAAGAATTTAATCCAGTTAAATTTATAAGATAAGGTAAATATTGAATTAGATCACCTTTGAAGAAAGTACACGATATGTAGACTCGAGTTATAAGATTATAAATAAAATTTACAGAAGAAAGCCGATACTCTACCTACTTTCTATATACCTTCGAAAATTTGTTTGAAAATCTCCCTTCATAAAGTTCTTTAAATCTACTTTATTTTTTATGAATGAGACCATAAGAGTTTTGTGAGGCAGCAGTAACACAAAAATCCTTTTAAGGTGCAGGAAAGCACGTCGGGTATTTGCTAGTAAAGAATAAAAATAGTAATTTCATATAGGCCTTAAAAATGAGGAGTGGGAAGAGTACAATACAGTACTTTTAATAAGAAAGCAATCAGATTATTTGCGTGAAATTATTTGATTATCAAGTTGGCCTTGATTTTTAAAATCCCCAAAAATCCCATAAAAAAATATTTTGACGAATTTATAAACTCTTCCTTTTTTGAAGTCGGTTAAAAAGTGCAGTTTCTTCGAAAAATTTTCTTTATATAATGACTAAAACGAATGTTTTTCTGAAAAAAATTTTGAAATGAAGAGAATAAAACAGAAAAAATTCTGAAAAAAATATAAATATTTTTCTTTTATAATCCACATGAGGACTCTAAGTGCATATATGTACCTTAATTCACAAAGGCCCTAACCAACACTTTTTTCGAAGCTGCGTTTTTCGCAGATTTTGGTAGGTGTTAAAGTACACCTTAAAAAATTTAAAGTGTCAACAACAAAAACATAGCTTCGTGAACTATTTGACCACAGTTTGGAACTGGACAAGGTCGCACAAAAAGTTAATCTTCACAGTTATATAGTGTATGTAATCATAAACAAAATTAATGAAGTGAAATAAAATAAAATAACACTTTTCCTCATAATTAGCTGACCTAATTCCACATTTTATTGCCAAAACGTCAAAAGGTGCGTGTTGACATGAATTGATTCACTAAATGAGTTTTGCTGGGTGGCTACATAGTGCCAGTGATGGCAACAGAAAATAACAGATTTTTCTTCTATATGTATGTACATATGTAGATAACTACTATATAGTATATACATACATATGTATGTAAGAGCAACTGTATTGAAAAAAAAAACACATTGATGGCTAACAAATGATGTAAGACAGCAAGGAAATTGCGACCATAAAAATTATGACTTTGATGTAATTGTGATCAGCGTGTGTACATATGTATACAGATATACACAAGTACATTTGTATGTACGTACATACTATATAAACTTGCTGAACAGATGTGCATATACTATAATTTAGCTAAGCAACCGCTGTTCAATGACTTCATGGCATGAGTAACAAAACGATAACGTCATTGAGGAGTTGAATGAAAACGCTTTTATACACAGCACATATGCATGTATTTACATGTAAATAGTATGTACATTAGGGTGGGCCAAAGTTAAGTCGGAATTTTAATGCTCTCACCCTTTAGGATTCTTCTATACCGAAAAAATACGTATACCCCTATTTTTTATTTTGAAATCAAAAAATATTTAGAGGTCGCCAAAAGCGCTCAAAGTTTTCCGTGTATTTTATATGGGGGAAAAAATAATTTTTCGTAGAAATCGTATAGAATTCTCGAAAATCAAAATTTTTCGGTCGAAAAACTCTGTTTCCCTTCAGGAGACGTCCAATAATAATACCCAATTGTTTGTTTAACGATTTTTTCATCGCAACTATATTTTTATAGGTTCGCCAAACACCCCACAAAATGCAATGGGGGGACCAATAATAACTGAAAAGCTTTGATCAAAATAAAAAATAGGGGTATACTTTTTCGATACAGAAAAATCCGAGGAGGTGAGAGCATTAAAATTCCGACATTTCTTTTATTTGAGCCACCCTTATGTACAAATATAAATATTTTGCGCTTTGTTTTGTGTTATAGCATACATATATATATGTAAATATAGTATGTACATAGTATTTATGTACAAATACTAACTATGGCATATTGTGGTGGCATCTGCGAGCTCTACTCCAATGAGGCCAACGAATTTATGGCATTGACAGCAGAGTACGACAATCTGTATTTTTGGGCTCCTATAAAAAAAACATATCTATAAAAACAAAGCCAAAAAAAAATAATAAAAACAAAATATGATAAAAACAAAAACTACAATGTGAAAAAAGACTGATATCAGCTGATGCGCCTAATTGAGTTATTAGCAGCAAATGTCAGTATTATATATAACTCAAAAGCTGCTAATGGCGAGTGAATAAGTTCATTAGCACACTGCATAAATCAAAAATAAATAAAAGGCATTTATACTCTCGATTTTTTAAATTAAAATGTCAATAAAAATTAGTGAAGAAATCTTAATTTATTTAAGTTATGAAAGAATTCCATATAACTACAGATACATACATATGCACATACTAAAGAAAGCACCCCAAATAAATTATTAAGTAAATATATGCAAATTAAATTTCTGCTCGAAGGTGGGTGTGACACAAATTTCTTGGATTCCTTTCATGCGATTCATGATTCTTTAACGAAAATGATCTGCACGAAAGAGACTTTAACCTGTTGGAGCAGTCTAATTTTAAGGCTTCCACACCTCCTATCAACTTTTAGGCAAACTGATCGCCAGTATCTTACACTTGAACTGATAAAAGATAAATCTGCTGGTACATACTGACGCTCAGCATATACAGGCCGCGACAAAATGATAGCACCTAAACATTTTTGACCAGGTTTGACTCATTTTCTTTTGTTTGTTTATAGTTCATTAATTTTGATAAGACAAAAACCATATAAATTCAAATTTAAAATTTTGTGCAAAAAATACCCAAAATTTCATTAAAACTCAAAGCAATTTTTCTTTAGATTTATCGAAAAATTGTTGTTGGCCAGTTTTATAGCTTAATAACTTTTGGTATAAATGCCGTTGATTTTTGTAAATTTTTGTTGCTGGCGGTGTCACGCATTTTCTTTCATACTAAGTAATTTGTATATACATAAGGCGACTGGCCCTTAATTGGCATTTTCATAATTAAAGAAAGTATATAAAAAGCCTCTTAATTCACTGATAAAAAATAGTTATTTACATACAGTGCCACACAAAAGTATTGGCGCAGAATGTATGGAAATTTTTTTATTCTAATTCCTTTTCGCAAATTTTTTATAAAAATATAGTTCATACTACAGCAAAAAATATAAAAATAAAATTTCGAAACTTTAAATATGAACACCGTCAGCAAAAAAATGCCAAAAATCAAGGCGGATTTAGCAACTTTAAACTTGCACTTTGAGGCATATAAAACTACATACATAGAATTTTTCTTAAAACTCTTATTAGAAAGTTGCAAATTTGTACGCGAGTTTATTGAATTTTTCTGAGTTTTGCATCAGAGGTGATCCCCTACTAATCTGGTTTAGATCCGATCATTGGATCATGAAATATATATATATATATATATATTTTTTTAAGTCGGTTTTTTTTTGCTAAAAATTACTTGTTTATATGTTTTGTTGTAGTATATTATAAAAAATTTTCGAAAAGAAATTACATTAAAAAACTTGGCATACATTGGGAAAAATTCTCTGCGCCAATACTTTTGTCCGACACTGTGCATATTGATTTAATTTTTGCCCTTTCAAATCAGCGATGCTATTAATTTTATTATAAAAGTCGAAAAGAGCAATCAGACATGTATAACTATAAGTACAACTACTTAAAGTCTTTCTTTGACTTTTACATCATTCTCTAGCTATGGCCCTATCATCCACATATGTATTTACATAAATATGTATGTATAGCGCGAGTAATCTGCCCTACGCTGTCTGGCCTTTGGTGTTTAGTAACTTTGTGGGTCTAGTACACATGCACATGCATACATACAAACGCTATTGTTTATATAAAAATGCATCCAGAAATATGTATGTACCTACGAATGTGTATACATAAATACGTATACATATATGAATTAATGAAACGTGCCATAATAAACACTTCTGATTCGCTGGCATTGCTACAAATTATCGCTAAAAACTGCGGAAAAGCACGTCTCATTTTCACGCTAATACAGGCAAATAATGATGATGACTGAATTATCGTATTTCTGTGTGGGTATAATTGGAACGAAGCTATTAACTTGTGGGAGAGGAGATGCGCAATATAAATTGAGTTTACATATTATTTGAAATTATAAGTACAGGGTGTGTCAGGTATTTGAGGACACTCTGGATAGATAGTATACAGACAGTGCAACAGAATTCTGATCCTTCACACAAGTCCATGAAGACGTAACATTAGAAATTTAAGAACTTTCATGCCCCATACCCTCAAAGCTATGGCCACCCAGTTCTCCGGATCTCCGCGTTTTTGAACAGGGGACCAATAAACATAACCAAGATTCTCTAAAACCAGAAACAATCAGAAGAAATTAATGGCGTATATGGACAAGGGATATTCGATACGGGCATGAAAACGATTCCGGCAGAGGATTGAAGCTATTATCGCGCCGAAGGCGATTTTATTGAATAAACGTGTTGCCTATAAATCACTTGCTCTAATCCAAAAATTTGAATGAAATACCCTGTATAATGCCGCATTTTACTAGCCATTGAAATGCCCAAAAAATTGTGTAATTTAAAAAATATATTTCGTTTAAAACCTGTTATTTGGAAACAAACCTAATAAAATTTTTCCTTAACGTCCAAACACATATGTATGTCATTCAAATTTGTCATTTAATGCCTAGTGGAAATCCGGCATAAGGAGTGAATTAAAGTACAAGAATAAAAAAACAGACAATTGGAAAAATCAATTACGTTTGCTCACCTCGCCTTTTTTTTGCATGAAAGAAACTATCACCAAAACCAAGGAAAGGTTTGATAAACCCTTTGGGGCTCTGTACCATGAATTTCGGTAGTGACACCGAATCTTCAAGTGGGCCAAAAGATGTCTTTATGCTTTATTATTTTATGGTGAGACAATTGTAGTGACATCAAACTACTATTAATAGATAGCAAAGTAGAACTAAAAAAATAATAACTCTAAGCAAAGTAACGGGCAGTAAAGTCTTGGAGATGATTTTTTGTATTAGGAATATTTCCCTTTGTAGCTCTGTGATATATTTTTTAGTGTTCCACAAAAGTATATATACATATGCGAGTCATGGAATAGATTTTATGATAAATCGTCTGGTAACTATACGATTACATTATTTTATGATGACCTGTTTGTATAAGAGATTTTAGTCTCACGATTAGCGCTAAGTTTATATAAATAGAAAATGTTCGAAGTGAGTTGTGTATAAAAAGTAAGAAAAAAAAATAATAAGCAGTTATAAAAGTTTAACTATCGTCGAATTTTTTAAGTCTACGAATAGTGATAATAAAGTTTTAATGACACGTTTTACTGGAAGGTCATTAATGCACATTTACGTACATTTTATTTAATGAGTATGTACATAAGTTAATGTCTTACTAATACATCAGATGCGGAAAAGCCTTTCCAAGTTTGTGTCGACGACGTATTGAGGCATATGTACATATGTACATACAAAAGTCTTGCCATTTACATTATTAACACATTTCTTCGTTTTTTATCGTATTTTGTTCGTAGTCAGTCTACTGAGGAAAAGCATGCATGTCAGCGCATTCAACTTACACAATGAAAATGGAGAAGTGCACTTGGAAACGTCTGCCTTTTCAGTGTTATCGCTGGCACATTGAAATTTATCTACCTATGTATATGCATAAATGTATTTTCATATGTGAATATTTATATGCCTGCATGCGTTTAAAATGTGTATGCATTTATAATCGTATGATTCATTTATGAATGCGCACTCACTGTATTGTCAAGGAATTTTCTTAAATGACTCTTTTAGACTTATAGCCAGTTCTACTAAAGCAATTAAGTGAAAAATTAAAAATTTTTTTTTTATGTGCTATGAAAACTGACAGACGGGTAAAAATCATTTATCACTTATTAAATTGCTGGTGAAACCGGCCGTTAATAATACATTTTTATTTTATTTTCGATTTTATTTTATTTTATTTTTTGTAGGAGAGGGAAATGCTTTATGCACTGGCCGGGGGTGCTGTGTCTATACTACCTTCCCCGAGTGTAAGACTCCCATCGAAATTTGTTGGGCCACCCACTAAAACCCAAACTCCCACCGTCGGGGCTACTCTTTTGTAGGGGCGTTTCATAGTAGACATCTGTCCTCTCGCTTACAGCCGAGTACGAATTTCACGTATCTCGCAACAGCTTCCCACTTGTCTGGACTGGCGATCATTACCCGAAGTGTTCGCAAGTGAAGAATGTATGGTGTACGTTATCTTCGACGTTTACACAGTAGTGGCAGAACGGGGAGTCTACCCTGCCCATTCTATGAAGATATTCTCGAAAGTAACCATGACCGGTGAGGAATTGCGTCAGCTGGAAGACGACGTCCCCGTGCGGTATTTTCAACCATCTTTGAAGGTCGGCTATCAGGGTGTGCGTCCATCGACCTTTTGTGCTCGCGTTCCAGTTTTGTTGTCACTGCTGGATTAGTTGCTCGCGTGCCCTTGCCGCGGCAGCTGCTCGGCCTATCTCAGCACTGAGATTGTAAATCTCTTTTCGCTCGTAAGCAAGTAACTTAATTGGCATGACGCCAGAAATAACTAGAACCGCGTTCACGGTATGCAGAAGCAATGCGTAGTTACCCTCTGTGCTGGCCGGAAGACATTAGAATCCGGTATTTCTTGACTTTCAATGCGTCGGCCCATATTTCTGCCCCGTACAGGAGCACCGACTGGACTGCTGTCATCAAAAGTTTCCTACAGCACGGCTTCGGGCCGCCCACGTTCGCCATCAGCCGGCTTAGTGCTACCATGCTCTGCGCTGCTTATCGTGAGTTTGTTGTCAAGCTTCACCACTAGGTATTTTCTAGACCTGGAAGTTGTCACGGGCTGAGGTCCGACCATCATGTTTATAATTGTTTTTATATTATTATTTATTTCTTTGAAAGAAATTGAATTGAAAAGCTATGCATTTTAATTAAAGAAATGGTGTATGGGATATGAACTTTCAACAGCAGTTTGAACAGTTTATTATCACTTGTTATTTCTTTATATTTTCGTTGATTGAGCTCATTTAGGTTTTAATAATAGGATCGTATAATTTAGTTATGCGATTAATTTTTAATTGGTGCACAAATTATCGTTTCTCACAAGTGAACGCAGCAAACGAATGATTAAAATCAACAAAGTTAGCAAAGCAAAGTCCACCTCAAAACGTGTGTGTCAAAATCTCTATCTAATTAGTTAATCATACTATGTTAAGACGTAGTTAATTGAATTGATTGGCTGCTAATCAGTTTTCCTTTTCGTTTTATTTTCCATTCTATTCCAGCAAATATAAACTAATTTAATTAAATTGTGGAGGTGATGTCAAAATCACGCGTACTATTGTTGATAACCTCTTTCAGTGCGGTATTTAACACTCTCATGCAATGCTGATAATAATCGCTGGTGCATGTGGAATCGATCATTTCAAATAATTAAGTATTCCCTTGGCTTATAAATTTGAAAATTTTTAGTTTTAAAAACTTGGTAATTCGATAAAATTTCTAAAATACTTTATTTGCAATAACACAACTGTGTTTACATAAGTATCTATTTATTTGCCATCTCTCCGTTAACAATACCTACTTAGTTCGACGCTTTTTTCCTACCATTTTTTCGTCGGTTTCTGATAACACAGTCTGCTGAAAGTACAATCTTATGTAAACAGGAAGAATAATCAGGTCGCTGTTTATCTACTACGAATTGTATGTCCGTGTTTTTCCATTTCTTTTTATTTTTTTGAAACTTTTTAGCCAAAAAATGAGTTCTGAAACGGAAGAAACGCCGGAAGTGGCTGCCTGCATTTAATAGAGGAGAGAAGCACAATAAGGCCCAGTGGGCCCGTTGCGGTGCTGATAAACGTAAAAGTGGCCTGAAAAGCCTTTAAAGAAGACTTCATTATTTATGATGATTACCCTTTGTTATCTGCCTTAGAAATCTAATTATTGTCCGAATATGTATTTGATCGGTTGTCAATTAATTGAAATAACATCGATTTGAATGTACCTACTTAAATCAGCAGCGAAAAATCGATTAATTTATTATTTCATTGAAAAGATAAGTTCTAATTCTAGGAAATTGAAAGCTCTATCAATTTTCGTTATTGAACATTTTTCTGGCATTTGGATAAGACCTACCCATGATTTGAGTACGACATTTATTTAATTGTAAAAAAATCAATTAATAAGGGCTAGTTGGAAAAAATAATGAATTAATACGATTAACCTATTTAGATGTGAATATTTTTATTTTTAGATCATTCTAAACTAGTTATTTTTTATTTTTTCGATCAAAAATAATTGCTAATTTGAATGATTTTTGTTTTTTTAGCGCTTAAATTAAATTACCATTAAATACCAAGATTTTTATTTTTAGATTGTTGTAAAATAGTTACTTTTTGATTTTTTCGATACAAAAATAATCGTTAAATTTGGATTTTTATTTTTTTTAGTTAAATTCAATTACTATTAAATACCAAAATTTTTATTTTTAGATCGTTGTAAAATAGTTATATTTTATTTTAATTTTTTTTCGACCAAAAATAATCGTTAAATTTGGAATTTTATTTTTTCGCTCAAATTTAGGGGCCAATTATTTTGCGATATTTTAATTGTTCGATAAAAACAATCGCTGTTTTGGATATTTATATTTTTCCCATTACTTTTGTATGACCGGTTTAAATCTTTTTTGATATTTATGGTAGATATGATAAAAGAAAATTAAAATCACAAAAGAACGATTCAATTTGATCGAAAAAATTTAGATCACAAAATGAGGTTCCAACTTGACCAGAAAACATAAAGTTGTTATTCTAACCATTATTCTCGGTCGAAAATTTAAAATGATAAAGTAGCGTAAATTTTGATCGGAAAATAAAAAGAAATCCAATTTTAACGGTTAAAATATGAATTTTATTATTAGAATCATTACCGGCCCCTGACTACAACTAATGATTTTGGAAATTTAATGCTCCATCGCTTAGCCCGCACTATGTCGAAACTTCCGAAGCTTTAAATCACAAAAATGTGCGCCATTTAAAAAAAGCCACGTTGAAACGAAAACAATGAATATTCTAATTATCGTTACCACGACCATAGATTTCTTTTTTGTACGACGTCCTGTAGCAAACTTTTTTTGTTCTAAACAGCGGTGAAATCTGAAGAAAAAAAGGCACGCTGAGAGTAAAAAATTGGTTTTTCCGAATATTTTGATATTTCCTTTTCTTTTTAGAGAAACGATATTTTGACATAAAAAAGTTTATGTGAAATTGTTGTATTTACTCAAATAACAGTACATACATTTTATAAAATGTTCCGAGTTGAAGATATTTTATGTGATGTTATGAAAAACTTTAGCACTGAATTAAATAGCGAGATTGTACTGCCTCTAGATGTGTATTTTTTTTTTCTTAAATAAAATATTTTGTAGCCTATTTTATAGGTAGCTGGTACTAATTTTATTGACTTTGTTTTTAGTCACAAAAAGGTGCATATGCCTGCTATTTAAATTCATTTTACATGCAATCTAAAAAGGCAAATGTATGTACATACTTATATTCCAAACGACTCTCTTGCCTTAAATAACAAAACTTCACGGAAATCCCCAAACACACGCAAAAAAAGCATACATTGTTACGGAAAGTTAATGTAATACTCGAGGGAATTCCTAAAATGCTAAATGGAATTTGCGGCCAACAAATGCAGTGCGAAGACTGAATATGACAAAGAGAATAATGAAGCGCCAAGACGATTAGGAGTGTGTAAGCTTGAAAAATCAGAGCTATAGCAAACGTTTAAGAGAAGTGAAATGAATGATATGCAGCTAAAGCATCTGAATATAAATGTGACATGTGTAAAAAAAACTAGTAAAAAGATAAGATAAAAGATAAAAGGAATAAGAAATAAATTGAAAACATAAAGAAAAAAAAAACTTAAAAAACAAAGTAGCACAGCCGATGAAGACAAATCGTGACAAAAAAGGGCGAGCAAATTGCTTTTACTATAATTTTATGGACTATTCGTGACGCACAGTAAATAAGTCAAACAGTAGTGTTTATAAACACGAAAGTTGTAAATAAAAGGAGCAAAAGTACTAAATAGCAAAAAAAAAACACGAAAGATTGACATGAAACATATCTGAAAACCAAAGCAAATGCATACACTTTCATACAAATAAATGTTTATAAATACACCATGTAGGCTTTTCTTCGGAGCAAAAAAAAAATATTGTGCATTCATACATACTATTTATGTATGTTTGCACAATATGGAGTGCACAAAGCGTAGCACAGCAAGGTGTGTTTTATTTTGGTGAACCTGTAAAAAACCAGGTCAACATACATATGTAAACAGGTTGGTAGTTGGTTGGCTGATTGGTTAGTTTGTTTGCTTCGCGAAACAGACACAAATAATTCATAGCGAATGACAGCGAGATGCGCCACAACGACTGACGGCCAGGTTGTAAAGTAGGTCAATAGAATAAGGTAGCAACATATGTATGTACAT
>NW_023458562.1:26620217-26653509 GCF_013731165.1 Rhagoletis pomonella
TTATTCAAGTATTGTCTGGGACGAGTAAGAACAAGAAGGTACTTGTAAAATGGGTTTGATAGAAGTTCGTTTGATTAGATAGCTAAAGCTTTCCATCTAAATTACTTAGGTGAATAAACTACGATTTTTTCCTCCACGTGGAATTTTTTTTAACAACAGTAAAGCGCAACTCCAAACACAGACGGCAAAGTCTCTATTTCGTAACCGTATAAACTATATTATTTATAAATTGAACGATGATTTCAACGTAGACTTTTACCGCTCAACAAAGGAACCTTGGATCTACCAGACGATGCAGTTTTGTAGTCCATTCAATTAATTAAATTTAGTTTAACAAAGTGTAAGTTTCAATTCGCTCTACATAAATTACCGTTGATTTTTGAGAATTTTGTTTTGTTGGGGTATTGCGCATTTTCTTCCATATAAAAATAAATTTTTTCATGCGTTGATTTTTGAGATTTTTTTTTTTGGGGGTACTGCGAATTTTCTTCCATTTAAAAATACATTTTTTCACACCATTGACAAAAAAATTCTCAAAAATCAAAATTTGTTTGAGAAAAGCTCTATGTGAAATTAAAAAATTGTGGTTTTCGGTGTTAAATGAACTACATTTTTATAAAAACAAATAAGAAAAATTTGGGCTGAAAAATATTAATATATAAAATCGTCAAAACATGATGGTATGCATATTTTTGACGTTGACTGTATATTGCAACTTGCAGCGCATTCATAAAGCCTGGCTGCTAGACATCTAAGAGCATTCGAAAGAATAGTATTCTTGATCAGCTTTTAAAATAAGGGAAACAAAAAATTTTCTTCTAGACGGCACTGGTATAAAGGCAGGGAAAGCGAGAAAAATTTTATTGGAATCTCTTTCGTTTCGACTACCTCGTTTAACTAGCATTTTAAAACGTTATGATATCGAGATTCGTTGAAAGAAGATATGTATAAAAATATGTAATAATATTGAGCTATAAAGACACTGATCATATAGCTATTTTTAGAAAAATGTATATTAGTTCGCACAAAACTTTTTGCTTTGACTGCGAACGCGCTAAAAATTTATGTAAAGTAGTTAACAATGAATTAATTTTCCACTCGCTCGCATGGTAAAACAAAGACCTTATCCGTCGAGTTGATTGTGAAAGAAAATATTTATAAATGTTAATTTGGGCATCGACAAGAATTTGTTTGTTACATTTGAGTTATTTCTATAGCGACTAGTGAAATGTTAACGGCTGGAGAGTTTTTTTTAGTTGAAAAGTTTAATTAAAAACACGATAACAACTACAACTTATATTGAAAATATTTGTGTGACAACATCAAGACGCACGCAACAAATTGGAGGAGAAGCCCGGCCAAACACTAACATATGTGTAAGCGCCAATCTATTATTATTATTACATATTATTATTAAGCTGCGTAGATCAGCTATACCACCCTCTTACATCGGCCACTGATCCCGAATTTGAGCTTATCTTGAAATGTATTTATTAGTGCATGATGTTATTGTAAAATTGTATGCAATATTTTTTATTGTGTACGCCACACATATAATATCGTCTAATTAAATAATTAAGTATTTTTCCACTGACAAATTGTTGACTTCTTGCGCTTAATTGTTTTTAAACATTTGCTTAAATCGATAAAAAAAACATACATCCACATTTTAATCATTTTTAATTGCAACCAAATGTTTCGCTTGCTTATATCATCATACACACATAGATCTCTTTTGTGTAATTGCGATATAATAATTGTGAGTATACATATGGTCTGATAGCGAGAGTTGCGCTTGACAACAACAAATGTCAGTTTGTACATAAGAGAAGATACTCAAAGCAATTTGTTAAATTGTAGAAACGTACAGTGACTGAAACAAGTGTTCACATGTAGATTTCTTTTCTTGTATTCACAATTTTTTTGAAGTTGACTTTTTTTTTGTTATATTTTTATAAAAATGTTCAAAACCGCATAAAACAAAGTAGAAATATTCCAAAAAATTTCACAAACATTTTGACTTTCTTAATCTGCGTTGATTTTTAATAATTTGGCTTTGTTGACGGCTTTTTGCAAATTTTTCCATATAAACATGAATTTCGTATGGAATAAAATGCGCTAGAGCGTTCGCAAAAAAATGTAAACAAAAAATAAAAAAAATCAACGCTAGTTTCTATAAATTGCACTTGTTATGATGCGAATTCTTAGCTGCTTCAAACAAACAATTTGTGATACTAAAATTGTAAAGGATTTGAAACTGCATACCCAAAAGGTTTCAAAAAATTCAGATCAAGAAGTTCGAAATTTTGGTGAAAATTTGTTGAATTTCTCGAAATTTTTATAAAGTGTGAAATTTTAATTTATATGGATTTGGTTAATGCATGGACAATATTTTTATAGAAAAATACTAAAATAAACTTAACTTGTAAAACATTGTTAGTATTCAAAACAAGAAAAACCTCACTTTTTTGGGCTACTGTATGCACATTAGGGTGGTCCTTAAAAAATCAAATGCACAATATTTTTCAGTCTCACATCCATCACATATACACATATACATTTTGGGACGGTTAAGGCGTGTCGCACAGGGGCCATAATTCAGATTCCTCTATGGAGACTCAAAAAATTAATATTATTTTTTTCATCGACTACCCAAAACCGATACTACCTTAGTCGAAGATATCACAAATACATTTTGGTCCCGATTGCAGTCGGTTAGGGCGTGTCGCAAGATCGATATCTTAACCGACTCCAACCGGGACCAAAATTTATATGTGATATCTTCAACTATAGTAGCATCGACATATTGCTTGAGGCTTGGGAAATCTTATGTAAAAATTTGCTTCCTACATTTAAGGACCACCCTAACATATTTATTTACATTCATTTCTAACGTAAGTATGCACGTCAATATGTGGCACATTTATAGTTTTGTTTAGTTTCTGCGGTTGCCTATAAATTGCGTTTGTTATAAAGCTTACATACATACATATATGTATATACTCAAGTTAGTTTGGCTCTCAAGTGCCTTAAAATGGTTTTGTAAATTGACGCCTTAGCGTCTGTGGTGTTTATATTACGAGATATGCATACATAAATCTGTTTATGAATTCGAAAAAAGGTTAAGCAGTCGACATATTTGAACAATTCATACAGAGTAGAGAATTTTTATTCGCCAATCGAACCTTTGTATGAAGGTTTTGTTTGGAAGAGAGAAAAATCCACCACAGAGGCACTCTTGGGAAGGTTTAAGAAGTTAAGTCCTTTCTGATAATACTGGCTTTGCAAATATCTGACAAGTCCTTAGCTTATGCTTGAGCTACTGTGGGGTCATTCAAGTCGGTTGCTATTCGCTCGAAAAAGTTGTATTAGTTACGAGTGTTTAGAGGCGAAAGAAGTGTTGTTATGAGAGATTTTTTCTCAATAAAGAAAAACATGTACATATGTATGTTGTGTATATTAGCGTCGAGTCTGTCAGTGAGTTAGTGAAGGAGATGATTGTTTCAGGGAAGGTCGTTAATAGCTTGACTATATAGAGTTGCCTTTTGACGTGCCTGTTCAGATGATCCCTACGAGCATGAATTGCGGCCGTTCAGGCGTCACTAGATGTCTGTCAAATAATGTTTGGTCTTTGAAAAAAGTGCCGTAATTACCATCACAGCCGGTTTTAAGTACGAAAATAGCTTGGATTTTTCCGGACCATTGACTACTGTTCTGACGAATACGTCATAGTCAATCCAGTGTTCCTCTTGCTTACTTATTTCTAGTTTTTTCTTTTTAATTCATTTATTTTTTATGCATTCACCTAAAATAGAAACAAAAAAGATACCAAATAAATTCCAATTCACTTTAAAACTAATTGCAGCTACATATATTTTATTTCTATTTCGTTCCAGTATTTTTCCAAACTGTTATCTTTACATGCAAGCGTTGAAATTCCCCCCAATAGCATGACTTAAAATTAAATTTTTATTGATAGTAATACAATAGGCAACCAATATTAAAACTTTAAGTAAATAACAAAATTCCAGTTTACATTTCCAGCGCATGTTAATCTTATCGTTATTTCTACTTTGAAAACTAAATGACTTAATTTACAAATATTGAGTATTAACTAAAAAACATGTCAGCCATGCGTCAACTGTAATTTACAGACGAAAAACAATGCTTTCTGTTCTATTATTTTCTCAAACAGAGGCTTTTGTTGCGTTACGACTATTTACTAGAAAATAAATGACGTTAGCTCCTGTTTGTGAGAGTGACTAATGAAATTATAAAGCGTGAAAGCTTTGTTTTCAACGTTATTTGTAGGAAATTTTCGAGATTTATTGCTCAATAGATATACGTATGTAGAAAAATAGTAAGTGCGAACTTTTTACGAGAAAATTTAGAATGTTAAGAGGTTAGCGGACTAGATTAAGGAAATATGCATATCTGAAAAAAAATGTTTTTGTTATTTTATGGCCTTATAATAATTATATTTAACAATTTATTGAGCTTGAGTTGCGTAGGCAACTGACTGAGTCAGCAGGGGTCGTTGGATCGAATCCCACTGAAAGAATTCTGATGAGGAAATGTGGTGATTTCCGAAATAGCTAACACTTCTACCGTTTTTTCATAATGACTGTTGCTTTTCCACAATAGTTTTTCATTAAAAACGGCCTCAAGCTCAATAAAAATCGTTGAATAAAAAAATGTTCAATTTAGTTCTATTAAATTTATAATCACAGTTAAATTATGCTAAACGTAACCTTTCAAGTCGCAAAATCCTTCTTAGTCAAAATCATTCTCGATTTTTAACCTTAAAACTGATCGACGTTGCTCAGTTGATCATTAATTAAAAAACGCAAAATATTTGACACAACGCATTGAACATTAACTGAGAAATTTAATTGGCTCGTTTGAGTGCAAAGTCAAAATTTGTTCGTGTTCTTAAGCATTATTGCGCATTCTAATAGAAGAACTTAAATAAGAATTCCAGGTGTGTTTTTGGGCCTCATGCATAAAAAAGTGAGCTTAAGCTCAGACTCGATACAGGCTTTGTACAGGAAATAGAGTCGGAGCTTAAGCTCAATTTTTATGCATAAGACCCATTGTACTAACGTCGATGTGCAATTCGAATGTCAAAGTTTGCGATGAATTATTTATTTCAGCGCTTCTTTCATTTACATATTTTGAAACCTTATTTCGACATTTAAAGTTTTTTTTTTTACTAATTCCAAAATTATTGTCTACAAAAATGCATTGCAACAAAATTTTCAATAATGCTGAATTTTCACTAGACATTAGACAATATTTGTTTCATTATTTGAAAAAAAAGTTATCAAATTCATTTCCACATGGCATTTTTTAAATGCCTAAAATTTTTTGTCAGTTTAATGCCTAGTGGAAATTCGGCATAATCAACGATGAAACAAATAAAAAACTCATACAAATTTGTATTGAAAAGCCATAAAACCTAAATGAAGCAAATAAACATTATTAAAATATTCAGTAGACGGCATATGCAAATAAGGAATAGAAAAAATCGATTCAACATAACACAAAGTGCAATCAGACAGAAATTAAGCTTCACCAGAAAAAATCTAAAACCAAACAAAATCAAAAGGCGTTGAAATTACGCTGCTACGTGCAGATAATTAAGCGCAAATAAATTTTTAAGCACTGAAAACGCCAAAATAAATACCATGACGTACTCAACACATCGCGGCGTGCGAACAGCACAATTTTAGCACCAAAATTTTCGGGAGATAAAGTAACCGAATGTGTAGTCTCCCACACGAGTATGTGCCGACGATAATCAGTTTATTTAAACACATACCTATGTATGCACATATGTACATATATGTATATGTTAAGAGCTTGAGGCCATCACAGTTTTTCGCTTGAAGACTTTTCGAACTGATACTTAAATCAACAATCGCTGCTATATATGTATGTATAAGAAAAATAAAAAAATACATATATGTACAAGCAAAAACGCCTTTATGGTGGCAAAAGGCACTTTAGCACAGCAACAAAGTAGCGAAAAACACTGGCAAAGAGTTGGGGGGGGGACCAGAATTAGCTCCACCGGCGGCGTTGACAACATATGTACATATGTATGTAGATACCACAAACGAAGAAGAAATATAAAATGTAAAAAACGTAAAAATCTAAACAAAATTACAGTTGTCTAGCAACTTAAAATACGCTGAAATGATCGCTAGTCAACTAGCCAACAAATGTATAAGTATTTCTGATATGTTTACACAAACGAGTGGGCACAAGTATATGTACATACAAACCTTTGATATGTATAGTAATTTACTTTTTGCTTTAGTTTTTTGCCAAAGCAAAAGCCAGAAATATGCGGAGTAGAGTAGGAAAACAACCGCAGAAGCAAAATACTATGTAGAACCTTATGTTGAACCAAATAAAAAACAGGAAAAACAGCAGACTAAAGCCACAATTAAACAGCTGGCCTGCTGCTGCTCGCACAGCAACAACACAGACAACTAACGAATTAATGTGACTTGGCAATGTGTGAATTTTGTACCCAGTACGGCATAGCTCAACCAATTACCTCAGGAAAATTAATTTCATTCTACTTACTTCAATACTTATTAGTGGAAAAATCATCTAACTTTGGGCAATTAACTATTTTAGCAATTAATACTAAGAGATGCCTGCTGATAATTGTTATCTTCCAGAAGGCCCGGATTCGAATCCCAACAGAGACAACATGTGAAAATGATGGAAATATGAAAAAGCATCTGTGAAGTGCAGAACGAAAGCGTAAACCAAATGCGTTTTAAAGCAGTTGATATCAAATGCAGAGTCGGATAATTGACTGATGCCATATTAAAGTCAACAGTTCGTTCCAAGGCAGGAAGTCAGGTTTTCAACTAGTTGTGGTCGGTAAAAAACTGGTTGAACATCGATATTTAAAGTACATAGTTTCTTTCCGTACTGGGTATGTACTACGAGTACACGAATACAGATACAATGCACTCGTTGTTGTATGTTGCCTACTCGACCATGCAGCGCTGTTAGCGTCATCAACTAGTGCTTGTTTTAACATAAGTCTTTGCTTCTACTCACTAAATACAAAGTACATATACATATTTCTTTCGTAGATATCGTTTTTTAACAACACACATTTTCGCATTTATTTTAAAAAACTCTTGAGCAAAGTCAACGGCAGCCAGAGCAGCGCTGCAGGCGTCGAAGCCAGCGTCTTACTGCTGCGTTTCAAAAAGGTTAAAAACTTGTTTCGAGCCGATGGAATGACGTGTGACTGTGACGACGACGGCCCGACGTTGAACGTCAACTTCGTCCGCCGTACGTTTAGGTTAAGTGACTGCCTGACTAACTAAAAAAATGCCTGCTTGACTGGCTGGTTGTTTGGTTGGTTGGTTGGTTGGTTGGCCGTGTAAATGCCCTGTGTGTTTGCAGTGACTGCCTGTGCTTGCTCGCTTGCTTTGCTTGCCTTATAGACATTCGATTTCGTAGTGGCCTACGTTTTGACTGTGCTACCTTTTCTCTGCTGTTTGTTGTTTTTAATTGGAGTAGAGCTGCATTGAATAATTTTTTTTCCACCTATTTTAAGAATTTTTTTTCTGGTTTGTTATCCCACCGGGTTCACTTCAGCATGCAACACCAGAAATAAGAATTTTCACACGCTTCTTGGGTTTTCACTTGCCGTGTGAATTTTTCTGTTTGTTTTTGGTTTTTTGTATTTATATTTTAAGTGAAATACCTACATACATATATATGTATGTAGATACACACATAAAAAGGTGAGAAACTTTGTGCAAAGCACTTGAAATGTACGGTAGCTCCACTCGTTTTATAGACTCCAATTTAATTTTATTTGAATTAGTTAAAAATTGTATGCACTTAAACTTGTAAGCGCTTTATATTCCACACTTTCTCCCAATTCCCCACACTCTTTCTCACAATTTCACACGCTCTTTCCACACATTTTAAACGCTCACGAAATGAATGCTACATTAATTTTAACATATTATATTTTTTTTTTACTTTTGTACTTCACCTTTTTCACTTTGGCAACTATGCTCCGAGTCCGCTGCTTAGCAAACGATTTCAATCTAAAATACGCTGGCTGTCTCGTCGTACGAAGGCTCTGCTGCTGCTGCTGCACACACACACACGTACACAGCTTATGTATAAGTATATTTCTGATTTAATTTTATGTATAATATTGGTATAAGTTTTCCACTTTTTCGCAATTAACTTTAGCTTGTTGCTGCCTTTTTGCTTGCAATTTGCCTTACAACTTTTCCAATCACTTTATTTCTTACGTTTTTCATTCAAAATTTTATGTATGTATACTTTGTCGTGAATTAAAATTTTCTCAACATCAACTAGGGCACCACCAAAAAAAATCCCATACACACACACACACTGCTGCTCCAATGCATATATCTGATGTATTTATGTAGATACTTTATGGTAATATGCCTATATAGAAGCATGTACACGCACAGTGTTAGCTGTATATCTATTCGTTTTACACAGGCAACGCGATTTCTTTTACTTTAGCAATTTTTTCTTCAGACAGAAAAAAAATCACAATCACTGTAATTTGTAAACTTTAGTTATACTACTTTACTGTTTTATCCGTTGCTGACATCCGTTTCAAACGAGTTATGAGGCTAGACTGAGTGCAGCACGAGCGAGCTGAGTGCTACTTGTACCAGTTTGGCACGTAGTTGGTGAGAGAATACGTTTGGGAAAGGCATCAGGGAACGAGAGTATCCATCGCATTTTCAGCAGTTCCATACATGGCACACATAGCGAGTGGGCCATAAAGCGCAGCTGTCGAGAGCGAGCGCATAAATGGAGCTGATGGTGCGCCATGAGTAGCTGTTGATTGGGTCTCGAGAAGCCTCCAACAAATTTCTGCTTTAGCTCAATAAAATTTAATAATTTAATTTCGCGCTAGTAAGCGCTCTCTCATATGTATTTTACAGTTTAGAGAGCTGCTAAATTTATGAGGAGTGCTTAGTTACTCAGCAGAGTACTCGCCCTCGAAAGATATCTTACAGCAGGGCAAAAAAAAGTATATATTTTGTGCACGCGTTTGCGCAACACTTGTGTACTAATATACCGTATACTGTGCTAAATTTGTTCACCTTTCAACAAATCAAAAGGAAATTTACATACCTGTCACTGGTTAACACTAGTATGAGCTTGCCTTAGATGCTTCTAATAAAGAGCTGCGTCAGTAACATAAATTTCATACCAACGAGAAGAAATGTGAACACAATAAGGCTATCTACCATGAGAACATCGTATTATCAATTGCCCCTAATATGTGCTATTCACTATCACATGCTATCGACTTTCGATATTTTTAGCTCACCCCATAAAATCCACACTTCTAGTTAATAATTCAACATTTTCGTGGGTTGAATTCATTAGCACTTTAATTTATATTTAAAACAAAATCGCAGCTTTTCATTTATGTATAACTGGTTTCAGTCATCAAATTTCATAAACAATCGCAAATGTATTGCATATATCGTTGGCGTTGCTGCAAAACGGTCTATGTCTATTAGCACTCTTGGTACTTAGATGCTGTCTTATCTGCACCGGAATTCATCTGCAAATCGTTAGACTCTCATAAACTAATGACAAAACTGTCTTCCTTTGGCTGACGCAGATGAACGATTAACAGAAGCGACCAGATACAGGTGACAGATCATTTAAGCGCCTGAGGTAATAATTGACATAAAACGTTTTGCAGTATCGCCGACGATATGAATATATGTACATATCTATGTATGAGCGTAAGCACTCGTATATCCATATTCTACAGTTATAAGCTTGTGCACACGATCCAATGGCGTGATGTCTAAATAAAGCGTTCACAAATATATTTATATATGCTAGCTTACCAAAATTTCAACGACGATAACTCGAAATTTAATAGAAAGAGAGAGTGAGCGCGCCACATGCCTACTTGGTAAATTAAGAAGTTTAAGTCCAAAAGTATGAGTTCACCTCTATTTCGGAAGACGTAGAAAAAAACGAAGTGAGCAAAAATTTTGTGATTGAAATTCGAGTTTTTTACGCGTTATAACTCGTTAACCTAAAAATTTTAAGCGAGCTCTGTAGGTACTCAGCGAGAGAGAAGGCACAAAGTATAAATTTTTCAGCTAGTTGCGAAGCGTGCCAATATTTCAGTGGCATAACTCGAAAACTACATGAGGTCATCGCTATATTTAAACTTGATATCACGCCATATTTTATTGGAAGCAAAAGTGGTCGAAATAATTATAGCCGCACCACATTTTTACAAGTTTTAACATATTATTTTTGTTGTTATTTAATTTGGAAAATTTTATTAGACAGGTAAAGGCAAAAGACAAAACCGACTCCAATACTCATATAAAAATTTAAGAATACCGTTAGTTTCTATATGATCTAATTATCCTTCCTTACAAAAAAATAATTATGGAAATCGGTTAACGTGGTCCAAAGTTATGCTCCAACATACATAACGAAAAAAAAACAATATTCCGACGAATTGATAACCTCCTACTTTTTTTAAAGTGGGTTAAACAGAAAAAACTCAAAATAAAAAGAAAACAAAATCTGCTCCCGAGGACTCGAACCCGTTTCTCCCGAATGGCACACCAGTGCTTTGCATACTCGGTTTTTGCGACTGAGCTGGCTTTTTTCTAAGATTTTTCTGCTAGAATAACAAAAGTCATTCGAACTTTCTTTTCGTCTGTCTTTCAAAAGACGTTTTACAGTCTTAGCCAGAATTTCCCTGTAAACCTATATTTTTAGAAGTTATCAAGTTACGTGTACTTCATTATTAGTATATGAGCCAAAGAGAGTAGTAATAACCGCCGGAGTACGGATAGGCTCAGTTCGCATGTTATGTTGTTAATAGCCAACCTTTTTATGATAACGAGAGTATTTAAAGGGTTTCAAAGGCCTTGAACGGCTAGGGAACTGTAAAATTTTGATTGTATGGAGTATTCATATATATTTCGGGTTATTCGTTACCGCTTTAAAGGGCCTCAATCGCCTTTAAAACGCTTCAGTTGTCTCTGAGTCTGAAAAGTTTCCAAGAGCAAGAGGTCAGATTTTGAGTCTGTAGCAATTTTACATTAAAACTTGTTACCCCTTGGAACATTCTCAGATTTCCAGTCGCTTTCGTCAGCGAAGGGAATGTCGATTTTGTTGCAAAAAATTACCTTCATGATCTTATATTCAAAATCAATTGTAGAACAATTTCGGCGCATCGACAAACTTTATCATAGCAACATCTCCAGAGATAACTCATTGGTAAATACCATTTTACGAATATTCTACAATATAGTAGGTAAAATGTCGAATACAGCAGGGAGTGATAGTAATTGCCTGTCATATCCTAGCTATTAAACTTCACTAGTTATTACAGAGTTGTTTGCTTAAGAGTTTAGATTGCCTAACAACCCGATTGCGTAGTAGATAAATACTCGCAGCTGCCAACTAGACTGCCTACGCCTAAGTTCGCTTTGAACCCATTAAACACCACTCAGTGGGCCTTCTTAAGTAAAATCCAGGTCCTTATTTACTTTCAATTTACGGTGATATGGTCTAAATAGTCTAGTTTAGAGGTTCGAAAATAATAAGGAAAATTTTATTCATCCAATTTTATAAACTAGTGAGCGCCACACAGTGAAAAGTGGAAAAGTACTAAAATATTCTACAGCCAACAAAGGATGGTGGTGGCGAGAGCTAAAGAGAGAGAGAGAGACCAAATGTATTACTACTTGCCTGGGAGAAAATTCGCAAGATTTTCGCTCGGAGAGTTTGCGAACTAACAGGTAGAGAAAATCGTTTATCTTGAGAAAAAATGCCAGACGATGAATGAATCAAGCAAACAGATACATGAATTCTGTAGAGAGAAAAACTGAATTTGCACAGGCAGACTGCGAATGTACTTAATGACTGATTTCAATGAAAAAACGCACCCGCAGAATTTAAGGTCTTAACGACTTGGGATTTGCAGTAATTAAAACTACAGCGAACAACTTAAGAACTAAGCTAGCCAGCCAGCCAGCCTTTAACTAGTGATTTGTTAACAATCTAAATGAGACTAGGGGGATGGAGAATGTTTAAGTGAAAAGAAATATAACGTAGACATTTTTCCTTTGGCGCTGGTCAATTGAAAAATTATATGCAAAAAAGAAATTAATTTGCTGTGTAGTCCATGAAGAATATAATTTGAGCACAGAGAGTTCCAACTGAGTTCACAAGTGAAACAATTGAAACCGCCAGATTTGGTTTGCTTTGATTTGTCTCGATATCAGTCAAACACTAGGACTCAGATATCAGCTACCTTGGGAACCTCAACGCGTGGCACATACTATTAGTTTAATTTTATACATAATAAGTACTGCAAAATGCTAAGAAAAGCAGCTGACAACTGTTTTATGCCGGCATAAAAGCAAAGCAAATATTATTAAGTTGTCGAGAAGAAAGGGAAAATTACGGAAAGCTTTGAGGTAAATGCAAACAAAAAGCTAATTGTAATAAACAAAAGAAAATAGAAAAGTAATTACGAGGGCTAACCATGAAAAAATTATTTGACTTCAGAAAAGAAATTGCAAAATAAAAGTGTAGTACTTATCATACCGAAGTATAAAGTACTTAAGCTAAAGCTTTCCCCGAGGTATACGGAACAAAAATATAACTTTTATTTAAAAAAACAATCGGAAGAAAAATACCAATTAAATTTTACAATTTGCTTAATTTCTTTTTAAATAAATCCAAATTAACCCAAACGAAAAAAATATTATCAAAAAAAAATTTTGAACCAAAAAAATAATATAAAAATTTCAAAGCATTTATATAACCATTATTTTCTTACTGATTTATTGAGTTACGTGTGTCAAGTTAGCACTACACTTTTCGAAATTGGAAAAGTTAACTACGGCATTAATTGTGGTGTTGTGGAAAGAAAAAATTTGTAGCTCTCGTTTTTTAAGAAAAAATGGTATGTAGTGCTAACTTGACACCATACACCTAGTCGATAGAATTGAGATATTGAAAATGTTATAACGGCATTAATTGTCGGCGTAATATTTTTTAACGATATAGTTATCGATATTTTTATTGTCCGTGCCTGCGATTTGTACGCTCAGATTACATCGAAAGCCCCTATGACCGGTTTGTCTGAAAACCAAAATTTGACAACTGGCGGCGGAAAACCGAACCACAATGCATCATATTCCTACCCTGTCGGAGTACAAATACATCAGTGATGTGAATATCTTCTTATAATTCCATCACTATTGTTGAAGAATGAGAATCAACACCTACGGCTGACACGACAATGCCTGCTTTCCTAGTAATTCTACATAAATTGAGGGATGCTGGCTTGGACCTTGCCCATTACGACCTTTGCTTCGCCACATATGGAAGTTTTTCCACTGAGTAAAACTGACTTCGAAAGGGCCGGAGAAAATCATGCCAGAAGCTCCACGTTGGGAGAGTTGTGGTTTTACTATCAAAATATGTTAAAAAATCGATTTGAATAAATTAACTTAAAAAAAAAAAAATTAAAAAAAAAATACAAATAATACAAATAGCCACCCACGTAAATTCACAAAGGTTGTTCAAACAAACTTATAGCAGACTTTGACTAAACACACTATAAACGAAACACTCAAGATAGCGCGTTGTTATAGATAAGCGTAAGTGATTGCTATGTATTTCAGGCGTGTGGCTGGCTAAAAACAAGAAATAATATTCCACTTACAAATTTTATCACAATAAATTCCATGTTTGCCATTAATTTTTTTGTACTTCCATAAAGCAGCTTAGCAGCAAACTTGGCAACCATAAAGAACCTGATTAGATGGAAAATAAATAATTACACTAAATACAGGGTGATTCAATGAGACCATACATTTTCTGTTATAAATAAAACACAACAAGATTTGTCGAAATGATGTTTTTTTTATTTCATCATGTTTTTTAGTCTATGACATTTATTTATGAAACAATATCCATTACATGCCCGCCACGACTCTGACAAAACAGGATGCGTATACCAAAATTTTCCATGGTTTTTTGGTTTTGCACTTTAAACGACGATATGTATGTGCACAACGGCGGAAATTTATGTGACATTTTGAAGGCGTTATTAAACAAGCGTTTGAACGGCACTGCCAGAGCAAATTTGCTTGTCCTCTCGGTCATGCTCAAATATCTACAGTGGTCAAAATAGTTATTCGCACAGACATTTTTTTATAATACATATTCGCAAATGTTTTTCATAATAAATATATATATTTTTTTTGCATCCGAAAATGCGCAACTCGCATGAAAAAAATTCTTAAAAATCAATGGTAATTTATTTTCTTGCATTCGAAAATGTGCACAAGTCTGGAAAAAAATTTTAGCGACTTGAAATTCAATTTTTTTCCTTAAAATTCTGAACACATTTTTTTGAAATTTTGATAAATACTTGTTGAATTTTTTTAAGTTTTGTAAAAAGTTTGAAAATTTTATTCATACAGTTTTTGTTAGAATATGAACTATATTTTCGTGAAAAATTTAGGAAAAAACTATTATAAAAAAATGGAGAATATTGTAAAAAGGATCACTGTACGAATAATTATTTTGACCACAGTATGTTATTTTAGGTAGCTTTTATTATTATTTTGAAAAAAAAAAATTTTGGCATGGAAGGGTACTGTTTTTTCTGTTTATGTGGTTTTACTTTGATAAATTTAACTGGAACGTGCAATACGATGTTTTGTTTATAAATAGTGTTTTCAGAAAGACCCAAACAACTGTTAAGAAATATAAACAAATTGAAATTAAATAAATAAGCAGCTTCTTAGTATCGGCTTTGAACGGAAAAAACATAAGCACTCAAATCATCGCAAACAATTTGCATCAAAACAACAGTTACTTACGGAAAATAGTATTGGCAAAGTAAACACAGTAAGATTTATTTTACATATCTGAAGTGTTTTAAACCTACACAGCCCAGCTCGCAGCCTTATTTTTAGGCAAAGAAAGCTATGATAAACAATCAACTTCCGGAGGATGTGGAGTTATCTTATACCAGAAAACACCCGGCGTCCTCTACGGCTTACCAAATGAAGCGAAAGCGTTTACTTGCATAGATACGATATAATTTTTGAACATTAGCCAGATACATATACCAAAATTCTTAGAAAGGTATAAAAATTACCCTTATGTGCTGCTGATTTTCCCCACCGCCCTTCGTTTTGAGAGCCAACTTCGTAACTTTTTATTATCTGATTCAAGCCGTAACTATGTACGTATGTATGTATGTATATTGATTGCTGTGTTTACCAAGACTGTAATCTCTTCACACAGTAAATATTTGCAATCACTTGACTGTAAGATCATTCACTGATCAGATCAAGTGCAGTCTGGTTACACAAATTGGTAGGCATATAATATATTTATATGTAAAGGAAACTGATCTGACGCAATGTACCTGTGGCCACATGATTAACTTCATCGACGAAATTCTCGCAAAAAAAAAGGTTTTTTTTTTTGTTTAATTACAAACCTCGAACTTTTTCCCATTGAAATATCTACCCTAGGGTGGTCCATAAAAGCAAAGTGGGAATTGTAATGCTCACAACCCCTAGGATTGTTCTATACCGAAAATATAAACATCTGTTTTCTTTTTATTCTGAAATCAAAAAATTTTTAGAGGTCGCCCAAAGCGCTCAAAGTTTTTGATTTTATATGGGGAAGAATATTTTTTCGTAGAAATTGTATAGAAATCTGGAAAATCATTAGCTTTTGATCAGAAAACTTTGTTTCTCTTAAGGATACTATCGACAGTAATACTTAGTTGTTTATTTAACTACTAAAAAGTCAACTTTTTAACTACTTTTTTTAATAAGTCTCCAAAAACAAAAAAAAAATGCAATGGGAGATCCATAAATTGGGTATTATTATTGGAAACAGACCTCTAAATATTTTTAGATTTCGAAATAAAGAAAAGGTGTATATTTTTTGGAAATACAACAATCCTGGGGTGGGAGTCCTAAAATTCGGATTTTTGGACAACCCCAATATATACACATACATATGTATGTATGTATATAGATATGTTTGTATGGCTATGCACATGAAAAAATAAAATAAATAAAAAAATGTATGTATGAGTAATACTCGTATCTACTTTCTCATCCATTTCAATTGCAATCGATAACAGGTTATTTTTCCCCAAATGTTCATTCAAAATTGATCGATCACTTACGTGCGATCGTTTAATCAAACTGTCGTTCGTTGGAGTGGTCGAACATCCGTAATTTATTTGTATGTTATAAATTAAAACGAGTTAAAACTCGCCTTGAGTGGTTTGTGCTTAATGTCAGCAAATGTGACAGAAATTTTTAATTACTCAGGAACACAGCGATGCAAAAATGTTGATGTATGTACTATATGTATATGTATGTGTGTAGGTAAGTCATAAGCACCTAGAACATGGAACATTATTACATGATGTGATAGCTGATGGAAAAAATATCAAAATGCGTTTAAATAATTTTTTTTTTAAGGAAGTAGGGTACGCAAGTATTGGCGGTCAACTGTTTTAAATTAAGCGCTATGGCGGCTTATTGTCTGGATTTGCGGTTATAAAATTGTATGCGCATATACACAAATGACTTGCATATGTATGCATTATAACAGGCTTATTGTACAAATTTACGGAAGCAACGAAAATTACTTTGTCTGCATTTTATATCGTATATTTATTTTAATTGATCTCTCTAATCAGAACCGATTGGTACCGGTAAGGTATCACGTGAGCAAATGTACTACATGTTAAAGCTTAAATTAATGGTTCGAAGCCATGAGTAACATGGGGGCATACATAAAAAGAGTTACGCCTGCTTTAGCAAAATGTTTCTCTTTGGGTAAAAGTAATCTGATCAATCAAATGAATAAGGTTTGCGCCTAAAAATATACACCGCCTCCAAGGAAACATAACTTATTCACAGTGCTTATGATTTCATAGTGAACCCCTTCAGCTTTCGTGTGGCATATTTCTAGGCCCATATGTTATTCATTTGGAGATTTTTAGCGATAGAAATTTAGAGCAGAGATTTCCTAGAATCCCATTTATTCCCAGATATTAATTTCTCTATAATAACTGAAAAATGCCAATCTTTTAACCTTCTGCAGGGTTCTGACCCTGAAGATTGCACAACGCCGAAACCGGTTTGTCTCCAAACCAAATCTGACAAGGGATGACGGAAAATCGCTCCACATTACATCAAAAAAACCAAAACTTCAATAACAAAAAAAAAATATATATACATATAAAGAATAAAAAATAAAAGGACAAATTTTAATATAAAAAACTAAGAAACTAAAAATCAATATATAAAAAAAAATCAATGAATACTAATAATAATCCCAATGCTAAAATGAAAAACTTAGCAAAACTAGAACATCCAATAAAAAACAAACAAAAAATCAATAAAAAGCAAAGAAATCATAAATAAAATTAAACAATGAATAAATAAAACGGAAAACTTAATAAAAGCAGCAAAACAAGAACATAAAATAAAAAAAAAAACTAAAAATTAATAAAAAGTAAAGAATTCATAGATAAAACAAAACAATAAAAGAATAACAACAAATAAAACAAATAATAATAATAATAAAGAACAAAAAATCAATAAAGAACAAAAGTCAACAGAAAACAAAAAAATCAGTATAACACGAAACAAATAACAAAAAAAAACGACACAAAATTGATATAACAAACAAAAACTTAAAAAAGTAATAAGCAACTCAAAATTAATAAAACACAATAAAGAAATATAAAATCAGTAAAGGACAAACAAAAAATCATTTCAATTAAATACAAAATCATAAATAAACGAAGTAAAATTAATGAATAAAACGAAAAAGAAATCAGTAAAAAATACTAACCAAAAATTTATAAAAAATCAACAAATAAAACAAAAAATAATAAATAAAACAAAAAAATTAATAAGACAAAAAAAATCAATACATAAATAATACTAAATCAACCAGAAGCAGTAAAAAATTACTGCTTAGAAATATATTTTTAATTAATAAACGGCCTGAAGCTCAATAAAATTGTTGAATTTAATCGTTATTAAGCCAAAAATTAAAAATTAAAAAATAAAGAAAAAATAATAAAATTGTACAAATATATATATTTTTTATAAATCTTGTGATTAGAAATTATTGATCCAAATATTGCTCTGTTGTAAAAGGAAAGGCAAATTCTGGGCAGCATCTTTTCGAATCAAATTAAAATAATTCCATAACTTCAGAAATCTGGAGTCGTTATGCCTCGACCCACAAGCTTTCAAAACTGTTTCAAACAAATATCATAAACCGTGTAGAAATTTAACAGTTTCGGGAATGAATTATAGGCATACACAACTAATTTTGCGATTTTACAATCTGCACAAACATATAAAAGTTGCCAAAACAAAAACGATTCAAGCTAAATGCCGTCAAACACATTTGTGCGCAACAAAAAAAAAAATAAAAAAAAATTAAAAATGGGGCCATACGAATAACACCACGCAGTAAGCAAATGGAGAAGTGGAATGTAGTATTTATTTAGGCTCAGTAAAAATGCTCAGCAAATACCAGGACATTTGAGCGCAAAGCATTCTTAGCCACAAAAACGTATCAGAAATGCTTAAAAAAGCCGACACAGAAAGGTACAAAAGGAAGCAAATAAGCGCAGCGCAAGCAAAGCCATACGAAAGCATTCACAACAGGCAATTTAATGAGCAACCATTCGCCCACGGTGAATGCGGCGCAATATGAACAGATGTGGTCCTTAGAGATGCTACTTGTGTATATATGTATTTAGGAACGTAGGTACAGCTCTAGCTGGCTGCTGCGGCAAACTGCGTCACACGGACCACAATCCCTATTTAATATTCGCACACACGCTTGGCAAATGTTTGTGGCAAACGAATGCGTCATAAGGATAAGGATCAAACAAGCAGCCCAGCATTGATGACGAAAAGGCAGTTGCTTGGGCTGCTGTATACTGTATACAGTTACATATTTTTTATCTAAGTGCCGTTCATTCAGCAAGAAAATGGTGGGCCAGAAGTTCTGAGGTTTCCTATGCGGTGTACAAAAAGAGATGGTAGTGAGCATCTTCTGCCCTCCGACTGAGAGGGTGTAAGTTACATAAACACCTACAAATATTGACGGTGCCCACTCGACACTAACATTGTGATAATAAAAAATATTTTCATTCATACTAAAGCACAATCATTTAGGCATTCAAAGAATTACCCAGTGGGAAAATGTAATGTCTCGTAATCGGCAAAATAATTGGTAAAACAACCGGTTTTCACATTCGAGAATGCATTTTTTCCCCACGGCGTTTTTCTAAGAAAAGTGGGGCATTCAATTTTGCATTACCAGTAATGCAGGAATTAATGCGATTTAATATGAATTTTTTGCGGCTTTTTAGATACATTAGCATGCTGATTACATATTAAACAGCAATAGAATCTAGAACTCATAACAAATAAATTGCATTATTTATCACGCGTGTAATGCATTCGATACTACTTTTCCCACTGGGTATGTCTGCTTACGTGTGCGCGGATACAAATGTATATACGAACTCGTGGTGTTTGTGGGCATGTGTTACGTTTGAGTAGCCTTTTTCTGCAGACAACGCAGCTGTAATGCCTTTAAGCTTTCTTCATTCAAGAAATGAAAGGGCGGAATATCAAATTAAAATAGAAGAATAAGCAAAGACTAGAAGTCAGCAGTTGTCGACTGTCGGCATATTACAGATTGTTAGAATACCTCTTCTTTTCTTTGACACAGGCGATTCCGATATGACAACTGTAACAAGCCGTAAATACTCTGCGGGCATTTTTCTTTAGTCTAGCTTTTCACGCAAATACCTTTTATAATGAAATACCTTCATCCAAAGCAGAAATATCAACTCAGGAAAGAGGAAAATGCTTTTTGCATACACACGATTATATGACACTAGATTTCGCTCACCCACTTCGCTGAGTGTATGAAAATTCTGCGAGTTATGCCGAATTTCCACTAGGCATTGAAATGACAAAAAATTTAAATCATTTAAAAAAATGCCATGTGGAAATGAACTTAATGACTATTTTTTAATGTAATGACGCGATTATTTTTTAATGACCGACTTTGTCATTCGTCTTTTAATGCCTAGTAGAAATCCAGCATTACATTATGAGTAAATTATTTCAATAAAACTTAACATACATAAACTCGGCCAAAAACATAGCGGTTTTTCAATCTTTTTTAACCCTTTTCAAAAAATTTTTTTTTTTTTTCAAACTAAAACCTTAAACCTCTCGTGTTACATTTTCAATTACCTTACTCCCTGAATTCAAGCACAAATTTGAGCTTTTAAAGAGGAAACAACGCTCCTAATTGACGTTTTGAAGCAATTCATTAAAATTAATTCTTAAACTTCTTTCGTCCGATTAAATTTTAAGTATATGTAATTAAATAACCTTATTCCCTTCAATAAAACTGAATTCGATTATTTAAAAAGGTGGCAATCCTGCTACATGTAGCTTAGAAATAAACTTTCGATTGATACCTATATTGTAGTAATTTATTTAGTTTTTTTTTTAATATTTGCTAACAGTGGCAACCCCCTTCAAACACCTCAAAAAGTTTTAGATTTTCAAGCCAAAGATTTTTAAACACTCTTGCGCTTGACACGTGAACTTATGTATAATTTAAATAAATTCAACTTTTCAACAGCTGGGAACCTTCTACAAAATAATTTCAAACAACAACCCTATTAACCCTCTTTGGTTCGACGCCCATATTGTGATACACATTCCAATTACCTAAATTCCTTAATTTAAGTAAAATTTTATTTTTCATACAGGTGGCAACCCTCATACATATAGTTCACAAATAAAACCTTTTCAAAACCAATTCAATTGGTTCCTATAAGTATTGTAATAATTAATTTAAATTAATGGAGTTAAATGGGTAGCAATCCTCGTAAATACTTCAATAATAGTCTAAATGTTCGAAGTAAAGATTTCTTGACATTCTTTCGTTTGTCACCCATATTCAAGTTTTTAAAGAGGTGGCCAGGGTGTCCAGATTGTTAAAAAAAGGCGCAATTTCTGAAAAAAGTCGCCAAAAATCGCCAATTTTTATTTTCTTTAAATAAAATTCATGAAATCGATTTAACAAATCTTTTATTTTGAAAATGCGATCTTGTTATAATATAGTTTTTAAAACCAAAAACGAATATAATACCTTCTGAGGGTAATAATAAATAACACAAATCACTTATATTATAGTGTTGTACAAACCATTTTTTTTTAAACGAATACATTTTAAAAATTTTTAATTCAACACATTTTGCAATAGGACTGCGCAATTATTAAATTTATAATAACTCATATTAATTGATTAATCGCACAATCCGCTTTTAAGAGCTCGGCACTAAAAATTAAATAAAAACCTATAATAAGGCGAAATCAGCTATTTTCACAATTTCTTCAAAATCACCTATAGTGTCTGAATGATTTACATTTCTGTTGTTATCATATATTAGCTATTCAACCTTGATAATATACTCTTTGATATTGGAAACGTTTTTCATATAACACTTTATTCGAACTATTGAATTAAGGCTTTCCAACCCCATCCTATTTCGAATCTTAGTTTTTGTTGAATTCATTGCGGAAAAAACGCGCTCAACAAAGCATGTGAGTTCAGCAAGGATAAAAATATGAAGGCTACTTTACTTATATTTCCAAACATTTTATTGCCTGTTGCGGTTTTCACTCCGTAAGCAATTATCCAAAATTCTTCAGATGGAATGGTTCTGAGTTATTCCATGGGAAAGTTAAAAGATTTAAATATTCAGTTTCCGCTGCTTTTTTTTCCTTCAAAGTCAAAAAGTTAATTGCCAGATCCCTGAAATCGCCCTCTTGTGATTCACACACTTTTCTGGTGACAAATTCAAAGCCTTTTTAAGTATTCAATTGACTACGTAATCGTTTCAAAAGTTCTTCGATTAGGGTGATTAAACATTTTTCACAGTCTTTTAATATACTTCTTAAGACAAGTTTATCACGCAGTTCATTAGCCTCTTCTGTAAAATTATCGTGGAAAAATCGCCAAAAATCGCCAATGGCGATTTCCTAAATTTTTACGCGCAAGTATCCCAAAAAAAAAAATCGCCAAATTGGCGCGAAATCGCCAAATCTGGACACTCTGGAGGTGACAACGATTTTCAAAATATTATCAAACTTCAACTCTTTTAAACCCCTACCTTCTGACACACCCTATTGTAATAAATATTTCAAATAAATAATTTCATTAACTCAAAGTGAATTTGATTTTTTAAACAGATGGCAGACTTCCTCTTTGAGTATGAAACTGATTTTATATACACATGTACTAAGTCTGTTTCATACCAAGTTAGAGTACTATAAATACCACAAATACTTCCAGAGATGGGCAGTATGAAAAATTCCGTGTGTATAGGGGTGCCACGCGCCCTTGTCTAATCGAGATAAAATCTATCCTATATTTTTAACTAGGCTAAATGACATCACTGTGAAATTCAATTATAGTCGAATGAAGCGCAAGTGGAGACTGCTTTTGCGGCTTTCTATATATATAACAAATGCAATTTACAAAAACTGGTGTTGATTTTTAGAAATTTTGTTGCTAACGGTCTCCCGCATTTTATTTCATAAGAAATACATGCTTGTATGGGCAAAAATCCTCCACCCCCCAAAAAAAATCTCAAAATTCAACGCTAAGTTTGAGCCACAAAAAACTGTGACAAAAATTAAAAATTTGAATAAAAACGTTTAAAATCTGTAAGAAAATTCGTTAAAAAAACATCGCTTACATTTTTTGGTGGAATTGCGCCTTTCGCATTTCTTTCGTGCTAAAACAGATAGCGTTAGTAATGCCACTACCAACAAAATATTCCGCATAGTTTTCCTTTGATTATCTATCAGTGCGATTTAACCTGTTAAAATAAAGTTGAAATTGCATGCGATGTCATGCAAAATGCGCCAACAACTGAGGTGATTTTCGTCATGGCGCGTGTCTGTGTATGTGAGTGAGTTTACAAAAAAAAAGTAGTAGAAATATGTAATGCAGTTCATGCTTGCTCAGTCTGGTCTCAATTTTGTTTTACAAAAGTTTGTTGTGACGCAAAATGAGCTGTTACAATTTCAATTAAAATTTAGTATTTAAATATTGAAACACCTTTATTGGTTTCATGCATTCAAGTGCAAGAATTTTTGCAAGTATTTGTGCGTCATTCGAATGCAAATTCGTAACGTGAGCCTAGAAAAAGAAATGTAAATAAATAATGGAGTAGCAGGTTGCCCCGTGTTGCTGTTCGTAGGTAGATATGAGTACTCTTGCTGCCAGCACGTGAACTATTACTAACAGACAAGTAATATGAAAAAGAGGCATAAATAATTTTGAAAAATTTATGCATGCCAATGAATTATTGAATAGAATTTGCGGCAGTCGAGGTACTTTTATAAATGATACCTTTCGTAATTAATTTGAGCTAGACATGAAATAAATATTTATGCGCCTACACAAATACGATGATAGTAGGGGGTGATAAAAAGTGAGGAAATGCAGAGGAAATAGGAGGAAAAATGTGCTTAGAATGAGAGTGGCAATCAGACTGGTGATTTATTGGAAATAATTAAAAAAAAAATCTTATCATAATTTTATTAACATATTTTTTTTACGAAAATGCACCTAATTAAGGAAACGTAAAGGTTTTTGTTTTAGTTATTGGGGCTTGTGACAAGTTAATAGTATGATTTATTTTTTTACCTGCCAAATTTAACAACGGTTGACGGAAATTCTCTTCAGAATCTGAAAGTGTACTTTCTACAGAACAAAATATTTATGGGCGTACAGTGAGGAGCAGAAATTAAGTTTTTAAAGTTTTTTGAGCTAATTTTTTTTTGTTATTTTTTCATAAAAATATGGTTCATGCTTTAACCAAAACCATATAACATTCAAACTTTATACAGTGCTTAGAACCATTTAACAAATTTTCATTCAAATTTCCACTTTTTAAGCTCCTTTTTCAATTTTTTTGGCCGCTCATTAAATTTTAGTATAATAAAGTGCAAGTTTCAAGGGTTGCAAAATCGCGCTGATTTTTCAGATTTTTTTTTAGGTGACGGATTTTTGAATTATTTTCGATATAAGCATGAATTTCTTATGGAAGAAAATACGCAGGACCGTTTGCTAAGAAAATTAAAAAAATCAACGCCAGTTTCTACAAATTGCACTGGTTATATGAAAAAAACCAAAAAACCCGTCAGCAAAAAAAAATAATAAAAATCAACGTGATTTTGCAGGCGCTTAAAACTTGCACTTTATTTTACTAAAATGTAATGCGCTACCAAACTTCATACACAAAAAATCAGAAATTTTAATGAAAATTTGTTAAAATTTTCAAAGCTCTGTATAAAGTTTGAAAGTTTTAATTTTATATGGTTTTGGTAAATGAAAAAACAACAAAAAAATTTTAATTGTATAAACCTTGCAAATATTTAACAAAAATCATCATCAAAATGTACTCATTTCTGCTCCGAAATGTATGTTTCGTTTTGTTTTGCTATTTTATGCCTACTTCCACTTATTTCTATTTGCCAGCAACAGTAAGCTTTCGTGTACCGCCATTTTTAGTTGGATATAAACACGTAATCCTTTTATTTGGATAAAAAAAAATACGCTTCAACTCTGCCACTGCCAAGGTTTTTAGAATTGCAAATGTACAAAGAATAACAAGAGGAAAAAAAATAATAATGTAGGCAACACAAAAGAGCAAAGCCTACCAACCAGCCCGCCAGCCTGCCAGCTCAAAGTAGTTACTCATACCGCCTGTGGTACCCAATGGAAAATTAAGTTTTGGCTCCATGTAAATATGTTGTTAAGCATAGAGAAATAGGCGAAAATGCAGAATAAAAAATTTCAAGCAAAGAAAATATGCAACAGAAAAGCAGAAAATTAAAACAAAAAAAAAATGTTTAGAAAAGTTCTCAACTAACAAAGTAAAGCGCTTTAGTACTTTAATACCGAATGGAGGCATACAAACTACTGTGTGTGTGAAAATACGAGTGCATACAAAAGGCTGTGTATATCATTAAAATGGAAAAATACGTAAGCGAGTAGTAAGTGATATTATGGGAAAAACTAAGGAGACGGGTTTCTATTATGCGTTAATCTATTATCTTTATGCAAATATTTGCATATTGCGTATAGAAAATCTATTTTAAGTTTAGAATATTAATGAAGTATAATGGAAAAATGGTATCGGAGTGCACTTAAGAGGAATAGTATAAGCTAAAAAAATAAAAAAATAAAAATAGAGATGCGTTTCTTAAAAAAATAATTATTTAACATATCTTAAGAGATAAAAAAATAATTCCTTAAGAAAACACCGTTATGTTCTCCTACAACAGAAATATAATATTGAAGCATAAATCATTAAAATCGGATGAGTATTTTAGGAGTTTATTGTGAACAAAGAACTTGCATTTAATTTTTATATAATAAGGATTGCGACAAATAAAATTGTCCGCCATACTTTTTTTTCATATTGTAATACTAAAATATTCATATTAAATTTTTTCTATCATATTAGCTCTGCATTGAATGTCGTTAAATAAAAAAAGTCATTTAACGTAAAAATTGCAAGGAAATTGAAATTGCGAAAAGAAATAATTAAAATTTTTAGGAAGCAATCTGAAAGAAAATTACCGAAGAGGTGGCGGCTGCCAGTTCATTTGTGACATCGGGAACAAACAACAGCGGTTTATATGTGAAAGAATGCATGCAGCAGAGATAACTTTCATTCCCATGCTTACATGAAGTATTCACTTTGTGGTGGATTGACCTCGCTTTATGTCATTACGGTACGCCAGACTTACGAGTGGCTTAAAAAGATAATGTAAATTTGGTCCCGAAAGAAGTCAAGCCACTAAACTAAGGCCAAATGAGAGAAAATGGGCTTGAAAGCGAAATGAAGCTCACAAAAAAATTTTATCGGCGCAATCCTTATCATAGATGTCTTTTAACACGCTTTCGCAGGATCATTGCTTTTTTATGTTATGTGTTAAATTGGAAGAAAATGAAAAAAGAAAACGAAATATATATGTTATGTTTCCTAATGCTTTTCATGCATTTTCAATAGCCTTGGCATTGATTGAAGAAAAAAAATATTAATATCATAAATAACTTTATTTTTATTTTCAAGGCAAATATTGTGTACAATAATAAAAAGATTAGACCATGACGAGAATAAACGGGTTTTTTGACGCTTTTGGGTGGAGTAAAAAGTCATTGCGTGTTTTTTGTATGTTTTTTTAATTTTTCTAAACACCAGATACCAAACAATTGTTTATTCTCCACTTTGTTCTTTAGCCTTTTGCCATCTTTTTGTGGCCTTCATAATTACCTCTTCGCAGTAGAACATAGCTGGGCAAAACGCTACTCGCGAGTAGCGTCTGCGTCGCAGCGCTTATACGTATACAGAAACGACGCAGCGAATTTCAATTCAGTCTGCTTTCAAATTTCATGAGAGTAACATTATACTTCGCCGTTGAATATTTTTATTCGTAATTTTAGCGCGTGGTTGCCACCTATATATGTAACAATGCCCAAAATGTCTGAGTATGAGTGCCAATTACAGTTTTTGGTTTTAAAAAAAGCTAATAATGCCCAATGCTTGTTGTGTGGTAATACGACCATTAACCATAAACAAATGAAAAAAACGCTCCACTCAGTGCAATTATAGAAAAGTGCTTCTCAGCGCGACGCACTAGGGCACACATTGCATACTTTATTTTATATTTTTTTTATCAAAAGAAATCGATAGAGAAATGTAAATGCTGGTTTATGCCCAAAAATACTTAATGAATAATATTTATAAGTTATACTCTATTTTTAAGACTAAATACCTACTTATATGAAACAAGTAATTTTTAGCAAGAAAAAAACCGACTTCAACTCTCATATAAAAAAAAAAAATATATATATATATATCTCACGATCCACTGATCGGATCTTAACCCGATTAGTATGGGACCACCTCTGAGACACTACCTTTCCGATGCAATTATCGAAATCGGTTGACGTGGTCCAAACTTATGCGGTAACATACATAAAAAAAAAAAAAAAGATTCCGACGAACTGATAACCTCCTCCTTTTTTGGAAGTCGGTTAAAAAATAAGACCTAAACACCGTAACCATCTGGCCGGTCAGCATATAAAAGAATTTGTTCTAATAAAACGGAGCCCAGGTATTATAAAAATGAGTTTACCTAATTTAAGTTTTTTTAAATTATACAAGTACTAAATTTTTCTTATGCAAAAGGTTGTATAAACTAATAGTACTAGTTACTAAAAACTTCCAAGGTTCATTATTACACTATAGGTATAAGCAAAATAGGCCAAAATACCCATGCACGAAAAATACCACTTTTAGTACATTTATAAAAAATGCGGCAACCATAACTGAGCGCGACGCACTAATACCATGACAAAATGAGACTGTGTTGGTGTGCCCAGCTATGCAGTAGAACCTCCCTCTATTGACGAAAATCTGAACGAGGTACTGATTTACCGCCTCAACTGAAAGCAACGTTATTCTATGCTATGAGTTTTGAAGAGAGCGAAACAAGTAGAGTTCGGAGTGCTCGATCAAGCAACACATTTCATCTCAGCTTCAATAATTTTTGAAGAGTCGCCAAAGAGGTACAGTCATATGAAAAGTAATAGGAACACGTCATTTTAACCATTTTTATTTTGTTTGTTTAATGTTTATTATTCTTTTTTTTTACAAAAATGCAGCTCATTATCTAACAAAAATCATATAAGTCGAACTTGTAGAAAAATTTTACAAAATTTTATAACAACAAACTATTTATTAAGAATTTTCAAACTTCTAAGTCTGCAGTTTCATACCACATGTAAGTTGCGAGTAGCTAAGGGTTCGCGTTGATTTTTGATAACTTTTTATTTTTTTTTGCTACGGTGTCACGCATTTTCGTCCATACAAAAAATCGACAATTTATGTTCGAAATTTTTATTTTTTTTTTGTATTGAAGAAAATCACCCCTATTGTGGTTGTCGTAAGTTGTTCCCATCGACAGTCGTTCGTTGAATTATTTCGAAAGGATAATAGGAATAAAAATTTGTAGTAGATTATGTCATTGGTTACCTCATAACGCCAATGAAAATCTCAAATTTCGACAATCGGAATAAGGACAAATAACACTGCTTTTCATCCATACAAAGCATCAACAAATTATGTTCGAAATTTTTTATTTTTTGTATGGAAGAAACACCATCGGCAAAAAAAATATCGAAAATCAAAGCGAATTTTTAGCCACTTGAAACTTGCACTTCATTTAGCTATAATTTAATGGGCTATAAAACTGCATTTAGCCGAAACTGGTCATGTCACATAACTGTATGTGGTATCGCTTTGTTGTAATGAAAGATAACGGACTGCTTTACGATTAACAAACTCCGAAAGCTTCCGTATGGCAGATTCATTCAAACTGTCCAATTACCGAAAGTACTCATTCGAATTGAATCGAATCGAATCCTGGCTATGAGCTTAAAAACCACCACTCCCTTCTAACCTCACCGTACTCAGAGCACAACCTTTCTTTCATGAAGCAAAATGCTTTTGAAGTCATTTAAGGTGAATCTACGAGTGGAGTCAAAAGCCGTTTGCGTTCCACATTGTTTCAAAGAGATCACTTTTCATCACCTGTTATTATTATTTTCAAAAAACCAAACGTAATTAGAAATAAATAATTTCATAAATTTTCATTGTTTCGACAAATCTCTCGTATCGTCTAATGTGGACCTCGATGGACTTTCCTAACAGAGATGATGCATCCTTGATATCTAAAGTACCAGCGGGCAGTTTTGTCACACCTTAAGAGTATCATCAATGACTTTTTGCGCCACCCAATATTATTTAATTCTGTTAAGAAACTTGTGGGCGTGTTTATTAGCCGAAATTATCTTCAACGCCTTCACACAGTGCTGTCTAATTGGCGCTCAACGACTGCTCTATTGACCAGGTTGTTAAAATTTGGTCAAGAAAACAAACAAATTTTGCACCAAAATCCATCAATTTAGCGAAGAGCTTTAAAAATTCTACGAAAGCAAACATAAGAACATTTGTACATACATATGTAAATGTTTATTTTTGTATTATTTTTTTTTTTATTGTTGGGTTTCACGCATCGCAAACAAAACGCGTGCCAACCAAAAAAAAACATTTGATGCGGAAAAGAAATTTGGAAAGTTTCGAGAAATGGTTTTTTATTTTTTGCTTTTATTACTTTTTTATATTTTAATGGGAAATTTTTAATCTACAGACAATTATATTGTATTTACATATATACACCTGTTCTACATGCCTCGACGAGATTTGTGTGAATTAGGTTTACTTAAGTATTGAACAGATTTATTATGTATTTTCTAAATAAATATTTATTTTTACAGTGACTTAAACAAATGACTACGTGCTGATTTTCTTCAAATATTTGTAAGGTTTTTCGAGCTAAATTTTTTTTGTTGTTTTTCTATAAAGATATCGTCCAAGCTTTAACCAAAACTGTATAAATTACAGTTTAAAACATTATACAAAATTTAGGAAAATTCAGCTAATTTGCATCAAAATTTCAACTTTGTATTCTGAATATTTAGAAAATTTTTAGGTATGCAGTTTTATAGCCCGCACAATTTTAGTCCAATGAAGTGCAATTTTCAAACGGCTAAAAATTGCGTTGATTATTGATAATTTTTTTTTTTTGTGACGGATTTTTACATTTTTTCCATATTTGTAAGCATGATTTTCTTATGAAATAAAACGCGGGAGATCGTTAGCAATAAAATTTCAAAATATCAACGCCAGTTTTTATAAATTGCACTTCTTATATTAAAAAAAAAAAAACCGTAAAAGTAGCCTCCAAAAAAGAAATCTCAAAATTCAGCGCGATTTCTTAGCCGTTTGAAACCTGCACTTCATTAGACAAAAATTGTATGGGCTATAAAACTGCATACAAAAAAATGTTCTAAAGATTCACATTAAAAAGTTGAAATTTTGATGAAAATTTCTTGTCAGCTGATCTAAACAGACCACTTTAATATTGTCCGTTTGTCCCAGCTAATCCCCGGAACCTGCTCTGAAAAGTATTCCGTAAAATGTGTTTTCTATGTGACTTTCGAGTCAATAGTTGGGAACTAAGAGAGCTGATTTAAAATTGTCTGCCCAATTGTTCCAACTGTTCTAGAAAATAGCTGACCCCTCGTTTTTAACCCTAATAACTACGGGCAAAATTTACTCACATAGTTTTCTTTACAAGCAAGACAGTGAGCGACATAAACGTGGAAGAATTTGTAACAGAATTAGCTAATTTTAGTTCACCTGAAACCATCGGTAGCTTGAGAGACCTGATATTTTAAATTCTTTCTGTGCAAATGTATTTTTAATTTTTTCTGAGCTTTTCAAAATCGACGCTGCTTGAACTAAATTACTTTAAATTCTAGCGGTAACTGTTTTTTTATTTTATTTATAAATTTTTTTTAATATTAGTTTTATTGTTTTTGTTGATTTTTATTTTTTATTGTATTTTTTAATTTTTTATAATTTTTTATTTAATTTAATTTTTTATTTTTATTTATTTTTTAATTTTTATTTTATTTTATTTTTCATAATTTTTTTATTTTATTTTACATTACTACTTCTCATTCTCGTTTTAATTATTTTTATTTCTTGTTTTTTTTTCTAAATTTTTTATCTTTCTTTTGTTATTTTTTATCTAAAATTCTCCGCGCAACAGCGTAGCGCGTGCATTTCTAAAATCCTTTGCCTGAAAAATTTTATAACAAGCTATTTTTAAGAGAGCTGCATAGCTCACCACCTGTCATTGCATATCAAAATTTGAAAATTTATTTGTTAGCAATTTATGGGATTTGTAAGCAATCATGTAGATCACGGCTCTATATTATTTATTATTCATATTTAACTTGCTAATTAACATTTCCGTTCAGCAAGTGTTGAGTCAATAGTGCTGCCAGCCGGCATATCGCCTGCTACTGTCCGTCTGTCTATTGTGTGTATGAATGCATGCACTTACATAAGTACATTAGAACGCACCAGAAACAAACTTTCGCCCAACACCCCTGGATATAAAGTGTTTTTGCAAGGCAATTTCAGAAAATAAACTATTTTCGGCTGAACGTAAGGGTCTCTTTAATATTTTTTTTTTGTTCACTGACCTCAGCTGCAGCGTTCTAGTACTTACCCACCAAATATTAGTTCTGATCACCCTAACGTATCACCCTAATGCCAGTAAATAAAAGCTCTCCAGAAATCATTAAACTTTTGCTAAGAAAGTTTTTTGATTATTCCAGTAGAATTATTTAAACATTTTTTGTTTATTGTCGAATGTAGGTGCCACCGAAAAATGTAAAATTGCGACCCTAGCTTCGTTAAAAAATAAATAAAAAATAGTTTCTAAATTGCCTAGCACAAATACTTAACGACTCAAGGGTGTACTGCGAATATTTTTTAGTTTGCTTGTAAGGTGGCATGGTCTAATGTACATATGTATTTCTTGTCGATTAAGGAATATGATTTCGAGTAAGGAATATGATTTCAATCAAGCGATTACGCTCGAAAAACGTCAGTGTATTGCTATGAAATTTGCACATTTTGGCACTTAGCTATTTCAATTTGAAAATGTTAAATTTCGAAATCACCACTTGACAGGTGTTTATTTTTGCTGATTTCAAAATTTAGTGAAATGTCGAATAACAAATGTGAAGTGGGTATGTAACTACGGCTATTACTTTTAAGTGCCGTAGAAAAACGTGCCTTTCTATAATACTTATGCAGTAATTTTCTTAAATTATTTAAATTTTATCTTTTCTGTCTCTGTTGATGGGAGCACAATTTCAGCAGTGAATGGGTTAAGCACGGGATGAATTGAGCGGCAAGGTAATCACATCTTTAAATAACAAATACTGGTTTGCAAGTATACTCATAATTATTTACCTCCTAATATGCCCCACCGATTTTGATAAAATTCAGTTTTTGTTCATCAAACTTTACCTGTAAAAAGAACAAAAAAAACAAGCTGTTAAAATATGTACTTATGTAGTCTCATAGAAAAATTAAAATTCTATTGCGTAATGAGTATAAATATTTTTTAAATTTTCTTCTCGCAAAGCAAACGTATTTTGAAAATTAGCAAGTTTCAAACTAACTTTTCCAAAAAAGTCGTTTGTTTTACTCAAATAAAAACACAGATTTTTTATCATACTTTCACTTTTATATTTAATCGAGAAATTAACATATGTAAGTATGTATGCTTATCATTGAACAGCAACAAAACAAAAGTATGTATAACAATAAAAACCTTGAAAAATCAACTCGTAACCGGCACAGGTAGAGTTTAGGTTGCTTAGGTTGGTACGCGCGTGTCGTTGACATCAACAGCCAAAAGTACTGACGGCTGCCGCCTGTTAAATTATTGAATTTGTTCATCTCCCCGTTCGCACTTCACGCCCTTTCTACAGGGTGGTCCATATAGTGGTTTCTTTTTACGTCAGAAAATATGATTTTTCGAGCAAAAACGTTGTCCATTTCATTTGCATTATTTCTCAGCGTTGTTCAAGCGTAAAGCGATTCATTTTGTTTTGTGAAGATATCATAAAATGACATATGATTCAAAATAACCACTATATGGAATACCCTTTATGTAGCCATATCTATGTAAATATGTATGTATCTACATCCATAAGTGCAGAATTCTCTTTAATTGTCTATTTTAAAGTTTTACAAAAGTTTGCATGTCGAATGGAGGAGTTTTTGTTTTGGCGGTAAAATTCCATTACTTGGCACGTGCCTTCAGCGACTTTTGCATTATTAATGCGAATATTTTTGTGAACGGAATACGAAGAACACGAATTGTAGGAAAATTAGTTTTGAAGCAAACATTTCAAAGAAATTAGAATATAATTTCACCATGAAAATTAGCTAAACTAGCACGCCATTATCCAATAATCCGTTGGCATGCAATTCTATAAAATTCAGCGATAACGTAAACACATTTCTATTTACTTCCTATCACACATGGCTTTATTTCAAAGCAAAATTCTAGAGAGAGAGAGAGAGAGACGCCTATGATCATTTAATCTTTTTCTAAAATTCAAA
>NW_023458562.1:26658509-26690933 GCF_013731165.1 Rhagoletis pomonella
ATAAATTTCTCATTAAGAAAATTTCCACACAATCAATCAAAACAGTCACCTTTAAAACGAAGTTGCCCAACTCATACATCATGAGACACTTTGGCTAGACTGCCAAATAGCAAATTGATCAATAAAGATCAGACGATTTCAGAACACGACTTCAGTGTTTTTAAACAATGATTTGTAGAAACTCTAGCCGGCATAAAAGTAAATAAACAAATTTAAGTAATTACATTTATATGTATGTAGGTACATACTCATGTATGTGAGGAATAGAAATTAGCATTTATGATAATTGACTGTCAATAGAGAAACTAAAGAAATAATTTATTGGTTTGATACAAATTTATTTAGTAAATATTTTCATAAACGCAGTTGAAGGGCAGATATGAGTAGAAAAAAACAAATATAAAGTAATGAAATGAACAGAAAGCCGAAAGTGCTAACAAACTAAAGTAGCAATATATGGACGATGAAGTATTAATCAGTTCGCAATTAATTTTATTTCATAACCAAATTAAAATTACAGCAGCTGTTTAAACATCAAACAATGTGACTAAAAATCGTCAGCTATCACAAGCATTAGCTAAAAAAATCCCCAAGTGAAGATTTTGATACATTGAATTTTTTTTATCCATATATATATTTTTTTTTACTTTTCCATCGCCTATTCACAGTTGTAGCAAATTTTCGTAAACATATTTTGCATTTTGCAAACTAATAAATGCAATTATGTCGGTTTGTATGTGCGGTATTATCAATTTTGACATTGACAGTTCGTGTCCGCTGTCAATTAAAGTTAACGCTGCTGACATATTATCCACGCGCTATGTATGTACGTATGTATATGCACCTATATAAATATGTGTGTATGTACACTGAGGGAAATAATGCATAGTAAAAATAAATACTTTATATTTGATTATCGTTTAAAAATGTTCGTATTTAAAAATTATATTTTCATACAAAATTTATTACGTCCGTATTTGACTGTTCACATCTGAGTATGTATATGTAAATGTACATACGCAACCCAAGCATGCAGAGCGCCGCTCTGAGAGCGGTGACAACACACACATACATACATAGTACATACATGTTTATCCGTACAAATCGCGTGCTGTGGTGTTGATGGATATTCAACATTTGAAAGCAAATTTATATGCCTGGGTGTAGCTGAGTGCGCAAAGATGCTTGCCACAAGTTGTTGATATCCGGAGATGCTCGGGTTCGAATTCCACTGCAGGCAACTTGCAAATTAAATTTTTTTTGTTTAGTTTTTGTCTTGATTATTCACTTCACGGATGCTTTTTCAGTACGAACGCGGTCATTTTAATATGCGCGTAATTGAATTGAATATTTACCGATATACAGTACTTTCGTTGACGTTTATAGTAAGATCAATTACGTTTCTATTTGATTTTAATATTTTTTCCCTCAGTGTACGTACTTCAAATATGCCCTGCGGAAAATGTATCTAATAATAAACTTACTTGCAGTTGATTAGGAAGGAACTAAATATCACTATTATCAGTATGTATATTTTCTTTGAGGAAAGCTTAGATGTACAATGAGTTGTACATACTACATACTTTTAGACAGAAAATATCAATAAAAAAAAAAAATTTTGTTTATTTTTTATTTACTGCATTTAACATCATAAATTTGTTTAAAAATTCTGCTGTAAGTGGTCCCATATTCGTATTCCGTGAGATATAACTTCCAAATAATATAAAACTACGATCTTAATTTGTCCTGAATTCGAAAAAGTACTTGCGAAGTACAGAAAAAACGTGTTTTAAAGAAAATCATCTCTCGATTACGTCTGCATCACTTCTGCATTACTTATCAACTAGTTTCAAGTTAGGCTTTTACAGTCAGCGTCAAAAATATGAATACCCTGACGTTTCTTTATTTACATTTTCCGTACAAAATTTTTCCTATTTTTGTATAAAAATATACTTCATGCAACAGTAAAAACCAACAGAATAAATTTTTTCAATTTCATATAGATCTCGGGAAAATTCTAGATATACCAAAAAAATGTACACCAAAATTTTCAACTTTTCAATTCCATTATTTAGAAAAATTTTGGGATTGCAGTTTTGTAGCCCATTAAATATCAGTATAAAAAAGATTCAAGTCCAAGTTTCTAAAAATCACCGTTTCATAATTTCCTAACAAATGGGATTGAAAAGGTGAAAATTTTAATGCAATGTTTTTTTTTTGTTGGGATTTATTCTGCTGGTTTTTTCTGTTGAATGAACTAAATTTTTATCAAGGTTGCAAACCACTCCAAACAACGGTGCGGTTCGGTTCAGTACAAATGGTTCAAATTTTTTAATGTTAAAGGATACAAATATTACAAAAATATGACAAATCTGTGAATATAAAAATAAAAGTCTTTGGTTATTGACATCAAATTTAAATATCCACATGTACATACAGTGGTGGAAAAATAATATTTAATGTTTATTTTTAATTTTTTTTAAGTATAGTTCATCGTCTAACAAAAACGAATAAATCCAAGTTTAAAACTTTGTACGACAATAATGAAACTTTTTCAAATAACAACAACCATATAAGTCCAAATTTTAAACTTTGTACGAAAATTAGAAAAAAATATATAAAAAAACTTAAATAATATTTCTTTATAAATAGTTTCAAACTTTTTAATTAGAATTGAAAAAAAATCAGAGTATGCAGTTCTATAGCGCATTCAACTTTAATGTAAATAATATGATAAGTGTCAGTTTGAATAACATATCTTAAAATTCGCAGCGATTTTTGATTTTTTTTTTTTGATCGCAGTGATATGTAGTTTCTTCCATATAAAAACATTTCAAGCATTTTTTTATATGGACGGAATTATAACTCACAGAAATGCCATTAATACCAAAAATGTTTGCAGTTTAACCATACGGTTTCATTATAAGACAAGGTTGTGTATGTATTACAAAACTTGAAAAATGCTTTAGTGGATTTAGAACCGAACCGAACCATTTTTTCGAGTGGTTTTCGGTTCGTTTTTGGTTTTTCAAAATAAAAATAGTTCGGTTCGTGATTCGGTTCGAAGCCCGAAAAAAGCGACGGTTCGGTTTAAAAACGGTTCGAGGCCGATTTTTTATAAAAAAAAAAATAAAAAAAAAATTGGTACGGATATTCACAAAGAAAATCGTTACAACGTCAGGGTATTGATATATTTGACGTTGACTGCATAGTTAACTATAGTTATTATTTTGTAGAAATCCCAAAAAAAAGCTAACTAAAAGTTGGCTATTTTTTAACAAATGATTTTTTTTTTCTACAGGGTATCTACGCACATACATACATTCATATGTACATAAGTATGAATAAGAGCGAATTTTTTTCTTCCTCGTCCGCTCAACTGGCCACACTTGCCTTTTAATTCTGTTTATTGAATTTTAATTTGCCCATCACCGCCACTTTGATGCCTTTCATTCAATATTGCTAATTGATGAGAAGGCGGAACTTCTAGAAAGTTTTGGCTTGCGGCAACCGCTCTAATTGAATTACTGAAAAAGCAATTTACATCATAGAAATTGACTATTTTTTCACAACTCTTTCTCTAAAGATTCATTATAAAATCAAGCTAGCACTTTTTTGTGGAAAATTATTTCCCCCCAACTCTTCCTTGAATGGGCCGTGGGTCAAAATATGCAATACGTGATTTTCATAAAACTTATTCATAACCCTGTTAGGAATTAAAATACTTGTGCTAAGTAAGCGAATGAAATAATAAGGGAACAGCATACCTGCAGGCACTAGCTGTTTTTATGTGTAACAATTAGGCGAAAACAATGTCTAAGTATTCGAGCTACAAATGGTAACATACTTACATGGATTACGAATATTCTTCCAACCAATCCGACATTTGTATAAAAAAGTCTATGGTTAAACATAGCAAAAAATTTAATTAACCATGCTACTATGCTGACACATAAAACTCTTCGTGTTTTGCGGTTGCAATGACACTACAAATCTCTTACAAACAACTAAAAAAATTGGAAAAGGAAGTAAACAAGATTTCCACGAGCTCAAACTGTCACCAGGAGTTGAGTTAAGTTCCAAGGAAATAAAAGCCAATGAGCTACAGGATTTATTTCCAATAAATAACGTGGAAGGGAACTAAAGTCATGCTAAGTAAGATAGAGACACGAACTACATGAGTAAAACTTGTTAAGTAACCAACAACAAAAAAAGCAAATAAAAATAACATCACGTCCACCTTCATAAACAGCAAAAAAAAGGTTTGAGAGAAAACCATTAATAGCAAGAAATAAAAGGAAAGAAAGAATACAAGTAATTTTTAAGCAAAAAATAAAACCCACTTCAATCTCATATAAAAATTTAAGAGTACTGTTAATTTCTTCAAATCCAATGATCGGATTTAAATCGAATTAGTATGGGACCACCTCGGAGGCACCACCTTTCCTTAAAAAAATTATAGAAATCGGTTAACGTGGTCCAAAGTTATGCGGTAACATACATAAAAAAAATCAATAGTGGTGATATGTGAAAATTTTTAGTATTTTCATTAGTTTGTACATTCTTTGAATTATTAAGTGAGTGACTCTAATCTGTTTTCCGGCTAAAAAGATTTTTTGCTCTGACTGCAGTGGGCAGAGCACCAGAAAAATATCCACGAAAAGTATTTTTCAATTTGGTTCGTAGTCGAAAATTTTACTACTATAACGTAAATAATTCGCGTGGAAAGTCGATAAATATACCGATACATATGTATACTGAAACCAGTAATTTAAAGTTTTTTTTTATTAAGACAATCTGTTATCAGTTGTATGTAACAACAAGAAAAATCGACAGTCGTACTACCTAACGCCTAACTTTTTGTAGAAGTATTTCCTTCCATTTAACTAATATATTTTCTAAATATGGAATAAATCGACTCCTGCGCCACCTATTATGTAAAATATCTGTGGGGTTAATTGTTTTTCATGCAAGTAAAATGCATTTCAAATATCTCGACACCTGCATTTTCATCGGGTTCTGAGATAAGTATAAAGTTTCAAGTCTCTAGCTCATCGGGAAGTTGGTTTAAAATTGACTGCAAGATTTGGTTACTCACAGGTGAAACATAAGTATTATCAGCTTGTAAAATACAACGTTAAAATTTCGATAGAAATATTTACAAAGGCACTGACGACCATATCGAAAAAACATAAATGTATATCGATAAAAACATCGATAAATCATCATCAATAAAAATTGCAGTAACAATATCAATATTAAATAGATTTACTAACAAACATAACGATAAAAACATCGATAAAATAATGCAGATCATTGTTTTTTAATATCAGCACTGAGGAATAAATCGAAAATAATGTCGATGAATTTAAGTTTATACGATTATTACTTCGATAAACATAAGTATGTACTATAGAGTGGTCCCATTTTTTTATGGGGAAAAAAATTTTCATCCTATAAAACGGGGCACCCCCTTAGTTTTTTCCTTTTGATATTTGTAACATCTATACCAACTTTCAGTTTTCTACTGCAATCAATACAGGGTGCTCAATGACCTTGAAATGCGCTACTGGATCGCTATGAAACCGGCAAAAATATTGGTGATTTTTTATAAAAAGTGACTGTTGCCATGACAACTGAAGCTTGTGATATTTTTTAGATAATTTAAATTTGAAATGTTCTTAGGCTACTTAACCAATTTTTACACAATACTTCTCGAGTAAAATATGAGCACCATGTGCATACTCTAAATTTATACATGGAAACATCTCTTTCGGCAAGAGGAAAAATTTTGGAATGTGACCCAAACCCTATATCGGGAAAAATTTTTTTTGGACCACTCTAATGTACATGAATGTTAAAATGATATACGAAAATGCACAAATATTTATATCAATAAGGATATACTTACATTTGTATATGATTTATTTGCATTCGCATATGATTTATTTATAGTAAGACTACAAACTCACCACCTCCTATTTTCATCGCGCCAATTCCGCCCCTGTTTTCACGCTACCAATCAACCACAAACGATACTCTTTAACCAGGCCCGTCGAGAGGGCTTTTTAAGGGGCCTGAAATATCAGAACCATAACTTATTGTAATTTTTACAATGTAATTGCTCCTTCGTTATAGGCTTATATCATAGATAGCACCAGGTTGACCGGGCTTTGCCCGGAGTGCAAATACTTTTTAAAGTTTTCAAGATGTGGATAGCTTTAAAAAATTATTTTTGGGGAAAAAATTGGATTTCGATGTCTACTAAGTAAATTTCTAACTCCAAAATTTTGATGGCAACCCTATTCCGAAATACTCTGGAATGAATGGTACGTATGCTCAGCGTATATGTACTGTGTATACATATGTGCTGATTGAAATTAACAAAATAAAAATTTGATGGAACATATTTTCTGAATAATAAGAACAAGTTCTCAACAATACTTTTCCTTTGATATCCATATTGCGATGTTTTAGATAAATTGTGTAGAATCGAAAATAAGTGGCACTATTATCCTAAGGGATAACATTTTGTATATAGGGAAAGCATTGATTTATCAACCTTCTCTTGGTACCCATGAATAGTAATATTTTACCTTTTTTTCTAAACAAAAAATTAAATCAATATGCGACTCAAAATAGGTGGCAACGCTATTAAAAATATTTTTGAATTAGGGATTTTAAAAATACGTTCCGTTTGATACCCATATTATGATGTTTTAATTACTTTGTAACTATTTTTGAATAGGTGGCAAGCTTATACGAGTCTTCTCGTATTCAGATAACCTTAAAATCCGAAGCATTATCTGTGTAAAAAATTTCATCAAAATAGTTAGAGCCGTTTCCGAGAATGCTATGGATATATATGCATACCAGAATTGCTCGTTTAATGTAGTAAGATATTCCGATTCATGCTGATTGTTTTTAACTGTATACATTAATAAAAAGATCACATGCTTTTAAATTAATACAATTTATGTATAGGGGCCCGTGATTTTTCAGTCCGGGCCCGAGTTTTCTCTCGACGGCCCTGTCTTTACACCACACACACGTGGGCTCCACTGCATACACCCAAACAGGCATATATATATATATATATACTATGTGTTATGCACCTACCAAAATCAAAAACAAAAAAAAAAACAGTCGCATGCATGTAGCGCACAATATCCGACTACCACAAGTTGCTGCGACGACGGAAAGTACTATATGACACGCACTTGTCACATTAATTACAGCCAAGTTGCACTAACGAAGCACAGCCGGTCGAGAGAATGAATAGCAAATAGCAAAGGGCGAAGAAGCAAAGACGTGGGCAAGTGGGCGAATGAAAGTACAGGTAAGCAGCTGCACAATAGAATTCGTGTGTGTGCCGTAAAGCAGGGCGTATGCGCAACATTCATTTGCGAATACCGCAGTACCACACACGGGTAGGCAGTTGTAGCAAGTATGTACATAAGTTGCTAAATTTAGGTATTAGCCCGCATATATTTGATAAATATGCACATACTGAATTAGCAAAGGCGAAGAAGAAGGCGGACAGCACTACGATATATTCACATAATACCTGCATAGAAGCTTGCAGAAGCACTTGTAAACGCGCAGCAGGGCTTTTGCAAACATTGTAGGGGTAATAAGTACATATTTCTATGCAGGCTTAGGTTGGTTTATCCATGAGCTCAAGGACATGCTCGAATTTCAACGAGGAGTAGGCAAACAATTCAAGACAACAATTGGTCGGACGCCCTCAGTTTTTATGTGATGCTTCTTAAATGCTGGTGAGTGGAGGAGTTAGCTTTTTTTCCTTTTTACGGCAGCTCAAACTCGTTTACCGGGGTTTGGTAACAAGAAAGCTGCACTTAAAGTTGGTTAAGCTGACGAGCTAAAGTTATTTATGTCACAACTATATGCAATCACGGTTGCATTCATACTTACATATATATCACATCAACAGCAGCTCGTTTTCACTACCGCTTTTGTGACTGTGTTCATGCCTGTCGTTTTTGTGCTGTCATTTTATCCTCTCAGCGGTCAGCCGAGGAGCTTATAATCTGTTCATACTTATTTTGTGACTATATAGTTTAGTATGCACGAAGGGAGCCTGAACAGTTTTAAGCGTGCTCTGACCGAGACAGGGTTTGAAGGAATCAACCACCCACCATATAGTCCATAACTGGGCCCCCAGCAATTACTTTCTGTTCTCCAGTTTGATGAAAACCCTTCGATGAAGAAGATTTTGGAGTGAAGAAGAAATGAAGGCGGCAGTATACATTTCGAAGACAAACACAGCGAATATTTTTCAATTTCAACAAAAAGAAATTCAGAATTTCAGAAATAATTCGGTAAGACCGAAAAGTCCCAAAAACCATATGAATTTCCGGAAAAAAAGAAACTTACAATTTCAAAAACAATTCGATAAATCCGAAAATTCCATAAAACCGTAGGAATTCCCGAAAAAATTTCGACAAACTTCGAAAAAAATATTCCGAGAAAAATCACAACTAAAATAAGTTTCAAAAAAAAAAGAAAACAGAAAGTGTAAGGGGTTATAAATCTTCTAAAAAAAACTTAAAACCCTTAAAAATTTTGGAAATTCTCAAAAGAAGTTCCAAAAGCTCTAAAAATCCCTGAAAAGTAAAAAAGCACGACAAGTTCATCAAAAGCAATTCAGAAAAGAAAAAAAACATTAAAATCTCGAGAAAAGCCTATAATGTTTCCTGAGAAAAAATCGTAAAAATACAGAAAAGCCGCTAAAGAGAATAAACATATCCCCGGGGAGTTCCAAAGAGGTATGGAAAAATTCCGAATAGTTAATTATGTAGAAAGGGCTCGAAAGTTCCCAAAAGGTTCTGAAACATTCTGAAGTCATATATCTCAAATACCGAAAAATAGCAAAAAGTCCACCCAGCACCAGGCCAGAAAAAACTCTCAATAGGTCGCAAAATAAACAATAAAATTCAAAAAGGACATACAAATATACAAAATAGCCCCGAAAAAATCAAAATCACACTAAAAAAATTACGAAAAGTCTACCCAAAACAAGTACCGACAAAAATACGAACAGTCATACGAACGTACATAATAGACTAAATTCAGAATTCACCAAAAATGTATAAGATTCCTCGATAAAACTTGAAGATGACCAAAAAATCTTAATGTCAAGCAAAAAATCAAAATCTTCCTTAAAATTAACGAAATGTCCACCTCATACTAATGTCGATCTTATGAGGTCTTGGTAAATTGAAAATTTCAAACAATACAACACATAGAAAGAATTCTCAACTTTAAAACTTGTAAAATTAGACATTCATACGAAAGTTCAATGGCGACCAGTATGCGACGAAACAATGCTTTCTAAGCAAGGCTGATGAGTCCTTAAGTAATTTGGAGACAACTTGGCTGGTAGTTGATTGTCAGGGTTGAGGTCTTTACAAATGATTAAGTATATGCCGTTATGTATGTACTACTAGCACTAATGCAAAAGTTTATAGCATGCACGTGAACAACAAATGCACAGCCCTACAGTCATACATATGTACATACACATATATATGAAAGTAAAATAATATATTCATGCCAGCAAACAATGTTGGTTACTACATAGTAGTTGCCCAGCACGCAGCCAGCCTTCAACTACTGGCATTGACATTGCACTTAGAGATGGTTTTTCTATTGCTGACATTTTTGTTAAGCGTTTGATTCAAATTTCCTTTATTTTCAATATTCATGACGCTGAAATTTCCCTACACACGGCTACTTACATACTTGCATTTCCAGTGTCTGTTAAGTTTTTTATATTATTTTTAAGCTTTTTTTATAGTTTCTGTTTTCTTTTACTCGCACGCCAATAATCGCCTCTTGTAGCAAAATTTCATGGTCAGGCTGCAGTAGCACGCTCAGTGTCGCAGCATTGTTTTCAAAATTTCTATATATGTATGTATGTCTATAAATTTGTGATGACTAACCCCGTTGCTAGTAGCAGTTTCTATTTCTTGATATAGTTTTTTTCATATGTTCTATAAGCACAACAAAAGTGCAATGCCTCCTGCTTTCACGGTGGAATGCTGAGAATTTTGCATAGCTGCAAGGCTAAGGTCAATGCGTATGTGAAAATATGCAAATAAATTATACTTGTTTATGCAATTTAATATTTTATTTACTTTTACTTATTTTACGCGGTAAATGTATTGTGCAAGTGACTTACATTTAGGATCATGGTTTTTCACTAAAACTGTTTGACATAAAGTAAAGCTATAGTGGACTATGCTGAAAATAACTGTAAGGATCGCTTTTAATAAAAATCAAATCTATTGCTAAAATTTTTCATGTAAACGTATTTGACATCGGTAGGGTAAAATCTGAGTAAAGGCTGGTGTTAACATTATAATGCACATTTAGCGGTAACGGTTGTCAACTTCCATTAGTTAACAGTGCGAAACCCATATACAGTCAGAGTCAAAAGTTAGCATGCACCTTGTTCTAATACAATATTCATAATTATTATCATCAAAAATTTTGCTCATCAGTTTTTTATGAAAATATAGTTCATTCTATAACATAAACCATATAAATCAAAGTTTCACACAAAAATTCACAAAAATTAAAAAAAAAATCCTCAAAATTTAAAACTTTTTACTTAGAATTTTTAGAAAATTTTCGAGTATGCGGTTTTGTAGCCCATTCAATTTTAGTATAATAGAGTGGAAGTCTCAAGTCACTAAAAATTAATATTGCTGCTTTAGATTTTTTTTTCGGTAGAGGATGTTCCGCATTTTCTTCCATATAAAAAAAAGATTTTGGTTATGCGTTATATGGACGATTGATGAACTTTAACAATTCCTATTTACGGTTAAAGTACATTAGTGTTTCCAAATTCAGGTCATAAATTGCTATACTGATTCATCGCTCTTGTCAAACCACACTGGACCCACTTAAAGCAGAACTCCGTAGAAAACTTTAGTGTAAAATCAAAATTTACTGCGTACTGGAGTTATATACATATACATACATATAAGTAGTGGTTTTGCGCCAAAAATCTTCGATACAAAAACTGTGCCAGCAGTAAAAGTTTATTTCTTTGCTCATATTGCTAGTGCGTCTTATTTATTTTGATTCGCATTAAAAATATATGCAAAATTATATTGCGTCCAAATTTTGCGTGTGCGCACAACTGAGTCAATATTTTGCATTTATGTACATACATACATATGTACGTATTAGAGGTCTGCATGAATCCATTCAAAACGACAATTGAATCATTCATATTATAATTGATTAAGTGTGTTTATATGAGTATCGACATATCAACGTTTAAACGTTGTAAAAAAATTTAATTAATATGAATGACAATATTTTTAATAAATATGAATATGTTTTTGAGCTCCCACATACATACCAACATGCATACATTTTTGTTACTTGTTATTTATGATAAATAGTACCATTCGGTAAAAATGAAAGTGGTTCCAAATATTTTAATGCATACATATAATTCTATTTACGCCGTCTGGGTACATAGCCGTAGGTTTGATTAGCTTGCCTGATCCGTACGATCTCACCTAGACAATTAGTTTAGTGTTAACAAGAAAATGTAGGTCTATAGTCATGATTATATTTTAGCGAGTTATAGCAATTTGTTGTGCTTTGATCTGCTACTTATTTCAGTTATTAAAAGTAAGAAGACCCTAGTGGCTCAGTGCTGATCATCCGAAATCTGCCATTCATTCTTCACTCTGTATAAATCTTATCTTGAACGCGTGAGATGGTGTGAGACAGTGTCCGGTAAGAGCGCCAACTAGTATTTTGCAATGCGGCCATAGAAAAAATTAGAAGCATGATTTTGGCTGTCCATAGAGTACATATTGCTTTTAATTATTGTTCCAGTAGAGCTTACAAAGTTTTACCGTTATCATTATACTCGTAGTAATAAAAAATATGTAGGAAAAATCATACACAGCTACCATCGAATTTAATCCATATGTGTATATTTTTTCACCCAACTTTGGAAAATTTAAAACGAAATTAATTTTCATAAATTACAAAATTCAGAACGCTGAGTGTTTTGTATATGAATTAGAATATCCAAATCTACTGTGCTCTGTTTGGCTGGAAGTTTGAATCAACTCATGCACAGGTCTAGTAAGTAGATATGTATGTCAACACCAAAGTTATATGCAAAATTTTGGGTAGGAAATGGAATTTCAGAAGCAATTGTCAGTGATTGATTAAAATTACGAAAACAAAAATAAACAAAATTTTTCAAAGGAAACATACGATTAGCAGCTGCATACAGACAAAAGTACAAAAGTACAGAAATGTATGTACAAACTTATAAATATTATATGCTTTTTGCTGCTATCAATGCGCTTGGGGGAGACTCACATTCGCCACACGTATAAGTGATAGCAGATTTAAACTATTGACATTAAATCTTATCGGCGCAAGTTCGCGTACGTGACTAATTAGACACATAGTATGCATTCATAATTATGTATATACAACACAATTCAAAATTCAAAAAATAACAAATAATTTTTAAGCAGAAAACAAAACCGCATATTCGCATATACAAATTTAAGATTATTGTTAATTTCTTCAGGATCCAACCATGGGATTTAAACCAAATTAAAACGGGGACACATTTCCTTTAAAGAAAGAATTATAGAAATCGGTTAACGTGGTCCAAAGTTATGCGGTAACATACATAATAAAATACATATTCCGACGAACTGATAACCTTTCTCCTTTTTGTGAAGTCGGTTAAAAATCCTTACTAGTGTTCAGTGGCTTATGTCTCCAATCCATGTCCAATCTACATCTAATCATTAGTACTTACTTTAGTAAGGGTTGGCCATGGATTAGACACAAGAGACAAGAGCCACTTAAAATTAGTAAGGGTTTTTATTTTTTGAATTTTGAATTATGTCATTGTTGCAGAGGACCATCGATATGCGAATGAAATATGAACACTGTTTATCCTTGTTTGTATCTCATTGAAACGTACGAGTGTCACGTACGTGACGTATGGAAATACCCATATTTGTCGGTCATTATTCAAATAACCAGTTCTTTTATCATTTTCCTACTATCCCCAAAAACATATACATAAACATATAATGGCCTATTTATTTATGTACATACATACATATGTACATATTTATACAGTGACGAACAAAAGTATTCATTGGCTCAGTTGTTAGCTTTGATTTTTGGCAAATTTTTTTTACGCGGTTTCTTCCATATAAACAATGTTCTACAATCTTTTTTGTATGGAAGAAAACAATAACAGCGTCCGCAAAAAAATGCCAAAAAATAAACGCGATTGTCTAACAACTTCAAACTTGCACTTTGCTATACTAAAATTGAATGGGCTCTAAAAGTGCATTCTTGAAAGTTTGAACAAAAAGTTGCAAATTAGTATGCAAATTTATTGGATTTTTCTGAGTTTTACACAAAGTTTAGAGATTTTATTTTTATGTTTTTTTTGGTGTAGTATCAATTATATTTTTATAAAAAATAATTTAAAATAACTTAGAATAAAAAAATAAAAAATTGCATATATTGCAAAAAATTGCCAATACTTTTATTCGCCACTGTATGTATTAATTTTACAAATGTAAACACAAAGTAACAATACAGCGCAGCAGCTCAAATACATAGTTAGATGCCGGCACGTGTCAATTGCTCCCTTCATCCTACACCCTTTTGCTTCAACCGAGAAACGTGCTGACTAATAGTGTCTGTCGCCAGCTGTGATGGCGTCTTTAGCATTTTTCGTATAAACACACATTTGTATATACATACATATTATGTATGTGGGACACATTTCCTCTAAATAATTTCGGAACCGTGACATTTTTTTTACATACATACATATATATGTAATTAATGAACACGAATGCAGAAAATCGGCCATTTGAGTCATGGGTATTCCCTTTTTAGTTGTACAGTAGTGTTTGTTTATACATAAATGTAAAATGTATTGTTGTAGTTTGGGAACCCTCAGTAGTTGGACGTGGCGTATGAGCGATATTTGATAAGAGCCAACAGGCTGGTAGGAAAATCGGCTTAAAATTAAGACAAATGAGTTTATTGATCAAAGTCAGATGTGTACCTATGTATGTATGTGTGTACATTTCCTACCTGACCCTTAGCCTACACGAAGTACCGTGAATTGATCTTGGATAACGAACTGCCCATCCAGAGAGGAGTAAGCGAGGTCTAGTACCTGGAACCATGACCCTGTGAGCTTGCTCACGGCTGAATCGGAGCTGGATTTGAAACTTTGTCAGGGGGGATGGTTGCTCTGAAAATCAGATGTTTGCTTAAAAAGAAAATATTATGAAATAAATGAGCTAGATGCATAAAACAAGAAGGCAAAACCATACCCTTTTAGAGGGTTGAGTGTAACATCAAACACGAAGAAACGAAATCACCATATGTGTAACAAGTGGTTTGTTTTTAACCGACTTCAAAAAAAAAGGAGAAGGTACCTTGTTTTACCGGAAAGCTGGTACCTCAAGTGTGGTTGCATGCTCATTTGTTTAGATCCGATCTTTGGATCATGAAGAAATTAACCGTAATCCTAAATTTGTATATGAGAATTGAAGTTGGTTTTGTTTTTTGCTTAAAAATTACTTGTATTTTTGGCTATTTTTTAAATGTAATTTAAAAATATATTTAAGATTTTTTTAAATTTAAATTTGTTTTTAAATTAAATTTATTTTTTTAATTATATTTATTTTTAATTTTGTGTATTTCTCACCTTCATTTGTTTTATTTTGTATTACTTTTAAGTTTGCCTTTACATTTTTTCAATTTGCATTTTAATTTTTTTTTAATTTTTCGTTGCTGGGACAAATTTCACAAAAGTTAAACAAGCCTCAAAAACTTGTCATCAAAATTCCAAACTTTTTAATCGGAATTTTTTAGAAATTTTTTAGAAATGGTTAGAAAGGGTGCAATTTTGATAATTTTTTTTTTTTAAGTTTGATTAATTTTTGTGAAATTTGTGCCAGTTTTGAAACTATTGTTTATGTGGTTTTTATTTGTTTTAGAATGAATTATATTTTAAATAAAAATTATCAAACAATATAATTTTGGATTGCGGTGCTAAATCTTTGACCATATACCAATTAGTGTTTAATTTTGTTTTTGTTTTTTGTTATATTTAAATTTTACATATTATATAAAATTTTTTTATTTTTATTTATATTTCTATCTTTTATTTAATTTTATTAATATTTTTTGTTTAATTTTTCTCACAACCTTGATTTATTTTTATTTCATTGCGTCTTCTTTTATTACATTTTATTACAGTCAACGTCATTTAAAAAATCACTCATACGCCACCGTATCAGTGACGCCATTGTGCGCTAATCCAATCCACTGCACTCTTCATATGCGCTTAAATACATACAGATGCAAAGACTTTTTTACATTTAAATGTATGCATTTCGATAAACACTCGCCGCTGACAAAGCAATATCTTAATTGCTTCGGTTAAGAAAATTTTAAACTAATTTGATTCTCTTCATTTCATTTGTTTTATGGTTTGCTGAGTGCCAATGTAATTTATGTATTAGCATTTACATTACGGAAAATTTATGCAGCCATTAGACAAATTTGTTCTTGCTCACGTCCTTTACATGCCCCATCAGATACAGTTGCCGGTCTACGTAATGGCGTTGGCCAAAGTCTAATTACGCATTTTTCAAATACATACAACATTGCATTATGCAGTGCTTTACAGTAAAATGCTTTGTTTTATTGTTAACTACGTTTGTTGCCAATATTGTTTGTATTCGAAGAGTGCAAAAGAAAAATCACATACACACGCAATACATATTTGTAGTTGTCGTAATAGCATCAAATGAAAGTCATGGTCATGATCAACTTAAATGAAATGTATTTTTGGTAGTTTGGCGCGCTTAGTTGCCAATTACATGGCAAGATGGGCCTGCAATAAGTGACATATTTTTTTCTTTGAATTTTAGTAAAGATAATGAAAAAAGTGCATTGCTTTGTTAGCTTGTTTTAACATCGCTGGCGCCAACTGAAACAAAGACATTAATTTCCTTAGCCCGCTAGCGATCAGCCAACGCGCATACGAGCACCAACCGACCACTCCCATATAATCGCTAGCCTTTTTTTTTGCAATTCATACATATTTTATACACAAAGGAATGTAGACATGTCTAAGTATGCGTGATAATTTCATTCATCACCTTCCCATCACACTTCAGGTTGGCTCATCGTAAATTCTAAAGTATACATAGTATACTTTTTTAGTATAGATAACTTATTGTGTTTAATTCGCTACAAATATGCATCATTGTTGAGGTGCTAATGAAATATTTAAATGCCTGCGTGTCGTTGACTACCTATCGTCAGCGTTTACATGCAATGCAAATAGAGATAAAGAAAAAAAAATCATGTTTATATATATACATATGCATTTGCGATAAAGGTCTTTCAAAAAAAATAAATAAAAATAGTAAGAATACCTTGTAGCAGGTATAGTGCAGTGACTTTATACGCTTATGAACGTCATTTGCTTTGGGGGATAAAACATAAAATAGGGCCAGGTGAAGAAAGTCATGGAAAATGCGATAAAACGAGCACAAATGTGTATCAACACTATCGGCAGCCACTTGGCGGATATCATCTTTTCTACTTCACAGAAAAATTTTAAAGGTCCAAATAAATTTTTTTTCTTATATTTTTTTTCATCTAGTGAAAAAATTATTGAAAAACAAATTTGAATGATTAATTTTGCGCCACCTTTTAGAAGGCAAATGTCAATGATGCTTTGGTAAGCATATCGAGCCCTAACCGCCTAAAAGATGCAAGCAAAATTTTTTTCAAAGTTTCCTGTTTGATGCTGGAATGTTGCTAGAGCATCTAGATGCATTTCTCCAAAAAAAAAAATATAAACAAATAATGTCCCTTACATGTTTTTGGCGGTTAGGGCTATTATACGGTTAGGTTTATAATAAAAATCAATATTTTTCCGATCAAATTTAACCCTTACTTTATGATTTAAATTTTTTTCTATCAGAAATTAAAAAAAAAATGAAAATCACAGGATAGCGACTAAATTTTTCTGAAAAAAAAATAAAAATGTAAAGATTCATCCAGACCGAAACAATATACAAAAATAAAAATATTTTGCAATGGTCTAAAAATTAAAAACTTGATAGTTAATGGTTTTTTCAGTCCTTGGTATTTTTCCGAAGCACTTCGAACGGCTTGTCTTGGGTAATTCTGAAAGAGCATAATTGAATCTACTAAAAAATGTGCGTCGAATAATTTTTAAGTTCCGAGTTTTTCAGCTATTAAAACAATCTCCTAAATTATTTGAACGCAATCTCGGAATTTTAGGCTGTTTTTTTTTACCTGATTACGTAGAATCGCAGCACTGTGAATGGCTTTTTCGGCAAATAATTTCAGGTATTTCCTTACCTTTTTCAAAGTATTTAAGGAAATAAGTAACTTTGGCGCAATCCAGCTTTATCACCCTGTTTAACCGATGACGATTTTCACTTTTTCTCAATTCATTTATTCGCTTTTTCACGCTTTAACTAGGCTTTATTCAACAACTTTAAAACGCGCAAAATCGATTTTCCTCTGCTTTAATTTAGCCATTCGCTGCCCACACTTGTACACTTTTTGCAACAAATTTGCCACTGCAAAACTACAATTCGAATACCATAGGCGGAAAAAATTTAATGCTCAATCGCAAGTTTCGCGACTCTAGCATAGACTAACTCCCGCTTTTTGACCCAATAACTAACTGTTATGTAGGCGGCCTAACAATCGACTGTTGCCGTTTAATAGCTGTAGCGCACTAAAATCATTACAGATGCAATCAGATCGAAAAAGCCTCCGACACTGTCACCAAAGCCAATTGGCCTGCATTCTATCTTTTCTATTCACGGCTGTGGCGGCTGTTGATTATTATTTTTTTTTTTTGTTTTTGTTTATTGTCGTTGTTATTGTAGCGGCGGTGCACTTGAAATGCGCAAATCTTCCATAAAACAAATATGCTCGATTAAAATATGCGGGCGTTTACGGATATAAATATTTGCACAGATAAATGGCAAAATTTATTAAAGCGTTGAAGTGTAGCGGCGGCAGCAGAAATGCATATTCCCCAGCCAACAAATGAGTACACCGGTGCGTATGAGTGTTGGAGGGAAAATTCACATAATTGTCGACAAGGGGATCAGCATAGGTACACAACTGTTGGGTTTCTGATTTATACCATAATGAACTGGCATTTCGCATTGAATGGGCGCATACGAATTTTGGGGGTCGTCGTAGCGTTGGCTTATAGGTGGAGTGGATTGTAAAATTAATTGATTTATATAAAAAATATATCTGTTTTGCATTTCGCTCTGCCTAAAGTTCGACATTCGAATGCAATAATTTATAGTGGAAACTTTGGCCGAAAATAAATCTCGCATTCGTTAAAACGCTTTGATTAATGAGAGAGTGGTTAGCGGCGGTGGCACGTTGCCCGCAGACAGTTGAATAAAGACGAGAAAATGTCAACAGTGGGGCGAGTGATTGAAAGTAGTGGAATGGAATAAATAAAATATTTTGCATGAAATAAGGCTTACTTACATAAATATGTATGTAAATAAATAAAATAAACTACATAATTAAAAGAAATAAAATACTAACATAATAAAATTTAAAGAAATAAATAGATTTACAAATAAACTAAGTTAGGAAACAAAAAAAAATAGCCAAAATCAAATATGTACATATGTATGTAAATTGAAAATAATAATAAAAATAATAAAAAAAAAATAAAAAGTTTTTTTAGAAATAAATTTAATTTACAAGTTTTTAATTTTTTGTTTATTTATTAAAATAAAAAAGTTATTAATTTGAATATTTTAAGGGATAAGCTTTAAAATAACTTATTAAAAATTAGTAATTTTAATATAAAATGTATGAATAGAATTTTCAATCATTTATAAATTTGTTATAAATTATTTTATAATTTTTATTATTTACTATGATTTTAAGTTTTTATAAAAATTTTTTCATAAATTTTTTATGAAAATTAATAATGATAAAATTAGTATATTTTATATTGTACATATAATTTTATTTGATAAGTTTATATAAAGAACTCGGCAAATTTATATACTCGCCTGTTTAACAAAAACATGTCTTTTTGAAAAATATATATGTATGTATTAAAACCAAAAAATATATAAAAACTAAAAAATATATAAAAACTAAAAAATATTAAATAAAATTAAATATGAAAAACAAAATATTTATATTTAAAAAATATTATTCAAAATAATAACAATTAAAAAATATAAATAAAAAATAAAAAATCAAGATTAAGTAATTCTAAAAAAGATTTGAAGACAATTAAAAAAATATCATTATATAAAATATATGAATTAAAAAAAAAAAATAAAAGACAAAAAGATAAAAAGTTAAAAAAAATTACAAAATAATAAAAATATGACTTTCAAAGAAATCAAAAAGCTGAAAGCGAAGCTGACTTTGCACATCGCTGATGCGGGTTCGAGCCCAGCTAAAGTTTAGAGAACAAAGTCTGATGGGAAGATGTGGTGATCTCCGAAATAGTTATAACGCCTACCACAAGGGATTTGTTGCTTTTATCCTCAACACAAATAGGCGGGTAAAGCTCAAAAACACTTTTGAAAAAAAATAAAAAGTAAATGTGGTTTTCAACATCTGCCTGGTTATTGGATTACCCAGTTACTTATGTGCTTATAGTTTTTATAGTTTTCAATAACACCGAGCGACAGTCGAAACCAGCCCGGACTTTGTCCACATTTTCTGAAAGTATACCCATCTAGTAGGAAAACACTCGATGGATTTGCAAAAGTATTTTTATTTTATGGCCTCCTAAAGTTTTCATGTCCCGGCCTGAATATAGATATTCTAGAAAATTATTCTTCTGAAAATTCTACTAGGGGTCTTCTCAGGTAAAAACTTCATGTCACCAAACTAAAAGTCTCTATAAAATTAAAATAAAAAATCTATGCCAAGAAGGAATAACAGTCAAACCTGATTTAATTTTTTTTTGTAAAAAATAAGTTTTTTTTACTGATTTTTGTTCATTTTTTTTGAAAACTCCTTAGGCCGAGACATGAAAACTTTAGGGTTTAATTTTATATAGACTTTTACGTTGGTTACATGAAGTTTTTGGCTGAGAACACCCCTAGTAAAATTTTCCGAAGAATAATTTTCTAGAATATATCAATCCTCTAAGGACCTTCCAAATTTGTTTTTGCGGGGTGTCTTGAATTAAGGGTGAAAACGACACTTTTTGGCGGGAGCTAATGTATTAAAATGTTCTACGAAAATATTTTTCATGAAATTTAACTATATATGTCTTAGCCTTTAATTTCACTCAGACATTTATTTTAACCATTTTTCCACTTTTTTGAAAAGTACTTACGCCGAGACTTGGTGGAATGAAGTTTTTGCCTGAGAAAATTCCCTAGAATTTTGCCCCTAGTGAAATTCTCAAAAAAAAAAATAAATTTTAGAATATATCAATCCTGTAACGAACTTCAAAATTTGCTTTTTGTGGGGTTTATTTCGACCCTTTTAGGCGAGTGCTAATGGATTAAAATGTTCTACGAAAATATTTCCCATGAAATTTTACTACATATGTCATTAATTTCGCTCAGATATTTATTTTAACCATTTTTTTTAGTAGGCCTTAAAATAAAAATACGAGCTATTTTTTATTCTGGATATGTATACTTTCAGAAAATGTCTGCAAAGCCCCGGCTGGTTTGAATTATCGCACAGTGTAATACAATGCACTAGAGAATACTAATTTTTAAACATATAACCAAGGAAGTGTGAACATCTTCGTTAATTAAAAAATAAAAAAAAATAAAAAATAAAATAATAAATGTTCAAAAAAAACAAAACAAAAATTAAAAAAGTAAAAACATTAATTGAAAAAGGTTAAACAAAGAATTTAAAATATATATATTTAAATAAAGAAATAAAATAGCAACTAAAAAATTTTATAAAATACAAAATTTTGTATCTATTTTTTATTACAAGTAAAAATTTACAAGGCAAAAAATTAAGCTAATTAAGAAACAAAATAAAATTAAAATAAATTATACATACAAAAATAACGAAAAATTATCTAACATAAAAATATATTATAAAAAAAAATTACATAACGAATAGATGACCTCCTCACATTTTGAAGTGGGTTAAAAAACAAAGAAACTATAAAATAGCATAACTAAAAAAAATAAAGATATTTACATTAATTATTATAAAATAGCATAAATAAAAAACTAAAATATAATATTAGTAAATAACAAAAAATAGTTAAATTTAAAATCTAAATTAAATTAAATCATTTAATCAAACTAAAACCTGAATTAAATTAAATAATTAAATTAAAATTAAATAAAATTTTACTCGGATTTTCTTTTACATTTTTTTTTTTTAATAAGTAAAATCCAAGTCCTTTTATAATTAATAGTGCCTAAATTCACAAGTAGAGGACTAGGTATAAAAAGCGCAAGAACTATGTAAGCTGATCGCCACATAAGCGAAAATTGGGTGGTGTGAAAAAAATGCAAACGCGAACAAGTAACTACAATTTACTGTTTAACCAAAGAACTTTTAAAAATAAATGCAGCGACGCGCCACGCCACAACGCACCACGTCAGCGAAAAGTGTATATTTTTTTAGTTTTCTCTTAGCAGGCTATTTTCGTATATTCTTAAGCAGCGCTGTTGTTGTGAAGCTAAAATAGCGAAATAAATCGCTGGGTAGTGCAAACTGCATTTGAACTCTCAATAGCCAGCCAGCCATACCACCCACCTTTTGTTTTTCTCTTTTTTTTGTTTGTTAGTGCGCTTGCTGAATGTGAAAAACTTTTGCAAGAAATGGGCAAGCATTTACATAAGCATCGCTTGATTCGATTTCGCTTGTACGATTATTTTCTCTCAACTTTCTGTAAACTTTTTTTACCTCAGCTGATATTTGGGTGTTCTTTGGTCGAGCAGCAGCTGCCTTGATTCCTGCTGTTTGCACAGACAGACAGCCCACTAATCTGCTGCGCTTTGATGCAATGTTGAGCGCTGCTGGCATCAGTCAAGGCTAGGCAAGTGGGAGGCAGCGCAAGAAAATGGCAGCGATACGTATGCATGTATGTATAGAGGTGTGTGTGCCTCTCAGCAGTTTTATTCGCGTTTGTTTTGCAAGAATTTTTGTTTTTTTTGCTTCTCCGTTTTTTGACCGTTAAATTACATTTCCTCCTTACTGCAAGTTTACAATTCAACAAATGGATTTTCTTCTAGTAAACGGCAACGAAAAATTTAGTTTTAAAACATATTTGCATTTCTTTTGAGTAGAACGCACCATTAGAGCGCTGTGTTGTTAAGTAAATTAGATTCTTTTACTTTGAGTGCGCACATTTGAATGGATGTTAGTCTTATGTATACTTGGAATGATGATTTAAAATTCAAGTGAATAGTGCAAAGAAATGTGGATCATTTTAAGCCTTTCAATTTTAAAAGTTTTAACAGAATCAGTAGAGACATATTTAATTGTAAGTATGTAAACTGGTTTGTCCTACGTATACGAGCACTGTACCAATAAATATCCGGCGAGCTTCACTGCGCCTTAGAAGTATTTTTGCGTTCATACTTCCCACACTGCATCAGCTATACATCTTTGGTCCATTTGTTTTTAAGGTAGGCAAAGTATCGACTTTTTGCCTAAAACTCTATTGACATGTTCATAAAATAGTTTTTCGCCGTTTGTTTTGCCGTTTTAAAAGCACTAAAAATTTGAAAAAAGGCAAAATGAACTTTGAAAAAAGGCAAAACAAAGACAACATTATTTTTTAATTTTGTTATGTATGTAGATACATACTTCTTTTATATGTGCATGTCTAACTAAATGTATTTAAATTATTAAAAAATACATACAGTGGCCAAAAAATTATAGCCAAACCATTTTTTGCCAAGTTTTAACGTAGTATTTTTGTTGTTATTTAATTTTTGTTATTCTTTTTATAAAAATATAGTTAATTTTTTTACAAAAATCGTGTAAATCCAAGTTTCCAACTTTTTGCAATATTCAAAAAAAAAATTTCAATAAACTCTCGTATATATTTTTTAAAAATTCTAAAAAATCAACCGTAATTTTTGGCCATTTGAAACTTGTACTTTATTCTACTAGAATTCAATGGGCTACAAAACTGAATTTTCAGAATCTAATTAAAAATTTTTTACAAAAATTTGTTGAATTTTTTTTTTACATTGCATAAATTTTTAAGGTAGTATCAGTGTAGTTTTTTAATTTTTCTATTGGGCTATTGCTACAAAAATTGGGAAATTTTTTTTTTGGAGTCAAAGGAAACATGTTTTTTTATTCAAAAAAGAAAAAAAAACGTGTTTTAAACAAATTTTTCGTAAATGTTTTAATTTACGTGTTTTGAACATATTTAGACATTGTTTTAAGCACTTTTAATAATTCAATAATTTCGAAATTAAGGCTGGGCATTACTTATGTTGCAAACACAACTTTTGAAAAGTACGAAAACTATTAGTTATATGATTAATATTTTTTATATATTTTTTAAACTAGCTTAAAACAAAATGTTTTAAGACATGATAAAGAAAAATATTTGGGTATTCACACAATTGGGATGCGATTTGCACCAAATTTCGCCAAAATTAAATAACAACAAAAATATTTTAAAACTTGTCAAAATTTTGTGCGGCTATAATTTTTTCGACTACTGTACATAAGTTGACTATGATTACTCGGCCGTGCTATCGTATAAGCACAGTGCCACTAATTTCAACCCTGTTTGTGTGAAATATTTTATTTTTAACAGTATTTTCCTTTTAATCAAACTATATTGAAATAAAAGTGAAAATAAAAAAATATTTTGCCAAAAACCCTGTTCTCGACTCTTCTTGACGAGTCTTTTCTGGCCAGCTTTTTCGAGTCGTGTTTATATTCATTTGTAGTTTTATTCGAATGATATTTTAGCCGTATTTCTAAACATTTTCGAGTATTATTCTATTAGTTCTATTTTTTAATTATTTTTGAATCTTTGGCTAGTAGTTTTTCAGCTGTAATTCTTTTCATTTGCTAGTCTTTTCAGAGTAATTTTTTAGTCGTATTTGTAGACATTTGTGATCGTTTCTCGACTGTTATTATTAAAATTTGACAAAAAATTATGAAAACTTATGCCGTTAGAAGTAAAGGCAGCTGAAAGAAATGATTTTATTTTTTTAAATGCAAAGGAAACGATAATATTTCAATCCCCAGCTTGATCAATTTGTTATTTCCCTACATTTGGTTTTTATATTTTCAATAAATAACTTTTCACGCGTAAGGGTGAGTCATTTTCGAGCGCGAAATCGTTTGCAAAAAAAAATCAACGGGAAGTCCTAGCTACTTACTTGTACACTATTATACTAAAATTTAATGGGCTACAAAACTGGATACCAAAATTTTATTAAAAAACTCTGAATAAAAAGTTTGAAATTTTGATGAAACTGAGTCAAGTTTTCCTACTTTTTTTACATATAAAAAATAAAAATAAATGCGTCAATTATGTGCGGCGCTTTATTGATAAAAATAACGAACTAACCTCAATAAGTTCTCAAATAAAATTTTGAAACATCTCGGCTCCTGCGCTTTCTACCAAGGCCAATTTATTAAAAATTATTCATCACAAATATCAAATTCAGCTAATTAAAAATTTTCTAAATACATCTGTCGGCTCCAGAAAAAGCAATATCAAAAGCTCTCTCCATACCAAAAAGTCGCACAGAGTAACCTCCTTAGATCCAATGGCAGAATTCGTCGATTTATTTGGACTTATTATGAATTGCACTAAAATATATAAGAAATAAAAAATCGAATTTTTTGTAACATTCATAATTATGTTTAAACACAAATTACTTGTGGTCAACAGATAATCGGACTGCTGCAGGACTTCGTTGAAAGCTGTGGTGGTGCAGGCATCTTAAAGCATAAACAGACGGCAGCGTTGATCCGGATCAACTCGGGAATTAACTGCAGTTGTCCGGATTAAGTCCGAGTTAGTCCGGATCAACGCTGCCGTCTGTTTAAGCTTTTAGAGTCGCTTGCTGGCCCAGTTTTTGTGGTGTATTTATTTGTTAATAATTTTTTGAATGTTCAATGCACATAGAAAACAGAATGAAACCCCTCGAAATTAAAACAAATTTCTTATAAGTAAAGTATACATGGTTTCCCATCAATTAGGTTTTAAATACATACAAAAGAAACTTATTCATACTACGTAAATACTTTGTATATGCGAGTGCACAATGCCATTGTTTGGAAAAGAAAAAATCCCAGCATTTAGTCCATGGATTACACTGCTCATGTAACCACTTTATTTATGACAACTTTTAAATTTTATGTTCTCTTTTGTTTTATGTTACCATTTTTTCTCACTACAAAGCGTTATTGTTTGTTTACCAAATGTATGTATGTATGTAGCAGTGTTTTGCGACCGAGAGAAGAATAAAATCGAACAAAAAAAAAAACCTACACAGTAAATAAATAAAACAAGCTTTTCGAAATAGGGGAACTTTCCATAAAACAAGCAAGCCAGTATTTGGGTGGCCGCATTTACGGTATAGTAACTACTTTTGTTCATGAATGTGAAAGGGTTGTTCAATAGCGACATTTAAACTATGCATCTCCGTACAATTTTTCTAGGATTTGAAAATATCAAATCAAACAACAGGCGTACCGATTTACTTTACGCAGCTAATTTTTTAGTGTATTCTTCCTTTTCGTATATATATATGTATATACCTCCTACATAGTCGCTTAGGATTTCCAAGTCCATGCTGAAACACCCTTTGCATTCATAAACATAAGACACATAAATGCATATACATACATATATTCGCCTAGGCGCACATGAATTAGCCAACTGGACGCTTGGTCATCGGACGGCCATCTAGCCTAGCTATTTACTTTCATGTGGCTGACATGAATGCTTGAAATGCCATGGAATCTTGAAACAATGGACCATTAAGGCAAAAATCCACATGCATACATATAGTAATGCGAAAAAATATATACAGTGACGAACAAAAGTATTGACACAGTGAATTTTTCGAAAAAAATGGAAATTTTTTTATTCTAATTTATTTTCGCCAATTTTTTGTAAAAATATAGTTTCGTCTACACCAAAAACTATAATTTTTTTTTTCTAATTTATTTTCTACAATTTTTTGTAAAAATATAGTTCATTCTACACCAAATGCCATAAAAATAAAATCTCTAGAATCTGTGCGAAACTCCGGAAAATTCAATAAATTTACATACTAATTTGCTACTAATTTACTAATTAAATTTTAAGTGTGCAGTTTTATAGCTTATTGAATTTTAGAACACAAAGTGCAGGTTTGAAGTTGCTAGAAAATCGCGTTGATTTTTGGAAATTTTTTTCATGCAGGTTTTTCCATACAAAGTATGTTCGACAATTATTTTTTGTATGGAGAAAATGAGAAACTCATTCCACTAAAAAAATTTCCAAAACTCAACGCAATTTTCTAGCAACTTCAAACCTGCACTTTGTGGCACTAAAATTCAATGAGCTATAAAACTGCATACTTAGAATTTTTCTTAAAAATCTGAATATGAAGTTGCAAATTAGTATTCAAATTTTTTGAATATCCCTGACTTTCGCACAAAGTTTAGAGATTTTGTTTTTATGGTTTTTGGTGTAGAATGAACTATATTTTTATAAAAAATTATCAAAAATAAATTAGAATAACAAAATTATGGTTTTTGCTGTAGAATGAACTATATTTTTATAAAAAATTATCGAAAATAAATTAGAATAAAAAACTTTGCATATATTGCGAAAAATTCACTGTGCCATTACTTTTGTTCTTCACTGTACATACATATGAATATATGCACTAATGTACATACACATTCATTTAGTGCACTTCTTATCTGTTAGATCTTGCGAAAAATTGCAGTCATTGTTTGTTGCAGCCAGGCCGATGCGGTGCAGTGCAACAGCTGCGTTGCGGTAATGTGCTTTTATTGCAGCATGAAACAAAGAAGAAACAATAAAATATACTGTGTATATATACACATATTTTTTTCTTGATTTTCGCCTTTTTTAGTTCGCTAATTTCCTATTCGCTTCCTTTGTTGATTTTGCGTTCACTTTTTTCTTTATACATACATATGTGCATATATTAAGTTTTTGTCTAATTTTTCCTCAACTTTTATTTGTAGTTTAATGCCCATATTGTTTGAATTGTCGAATCTTTTGTCAGTGGGGAAATTAAATTTAATAACGTATGTATTTAAATGTTTTCAATTTGTGGGTTTGAACGTAGTTTTTAGTGTTTAGTGTTAGGAGGCTGAAATGACGCATTTGTTCGGGTGGTTTTCCTTTAGGAATTTGAAGAAGTTTATAGAAATAAGATCGTAAATACATAATTCAAAGAAAAAAGGATAATTTATGAATGCCACAGCGGATACATTTACCAATATTTTAATCGCAAAATTAATCAATATTTTATCAATATCGTTAACCGTATATTTATCGATGTCATTAGTAATAAATTTATCGACATATGCTATGACCACTGGTATGGGACCGAGAACTAAAGGTATGATCGAAACTAACCCCTCTATTCTAACAGAGTCACAAAACTTAGCTCATCACTGTTGTGATTTCTAGTGCGCCGCAAAATGTGCCACAAAAGTTCGATTTTAAGTGCTAGAAAAATACAAACAAACTCTTCTCTGACTAACTATTCGCGAAGAAAGGAGGCGCGAATAAAATTTTCTCATAGCTTTCCATAAGTTTGAAATGTTTGAATATTAAAATTAATCAGAAAATAACTGAAAAATAACTATGCAAATAAAGTCAACGAAAGACTTAAGACACGAACTTTTCTTGCACAGAAAATGAAAAATGGTTAAAGAAATGGGTAATTCACCCTAATGATCTGGAAGTGGAAATAATTCAGCTTTCCTCTGGCCTAGAATTTACAATCATCGTTCTCACTGAAACGAATTTTCATCCCAACACGCAGATGTCCCTTTCATTCTTAGCGCAAAGTTCTCAAAAATTTTGTTGCCGTTTTGTTCTCTCGCAGGGCGTTCCCCAGACTTTCGTTCTTATTTCATCTTCTTGGTTTTGTTCTCATTATGTTATTTTCGAGAACGTTCCCGACAGTTTTGTTCACGAGAGCCGACTGGGAACGATAGTTTGGTTAATCTGCTTAGAACCCCAGTTACTATTCAAGCGTCTTCCGGGGATATCATGTCCCTAATAAAAGTTTTGAAGATACCAATGAGTTCTTCCGACGCGATATGACTGAGACAGGGACTTATATTTGCCTGCCTTGAAAATCGTTGGTGCTTTGCTGTTGAAGCTGTGGCTTCATTGGAACACGTGGAAGTAAGAACATCATTCTATCTCTGTTTCTAGTTAGAGCGATTAGTAAACTAGGGAAACAGCTTATCGATGTCAATGACGTAGGAGTCACTACTGCCGAGATTCCACTCAGACAGCGAATTTGGCCAGAAGATGAATCGGACAATCAAAAACAGTGGTCCATAAGAATTCTATCTAAGATTCCAGCAGGCAGATTAGAAAACTAATGGCTTATGTCCAAGAACATACAGAAGTTTAAGCTGGGCAGGAGATTTTCCATACTTTATGACAGAAAAAAGTCTCTCATCTGTCTGACTGTTTAAATATTTTCTATAAATGTTGGTAGACTAATTAAATTTTATCAAAGTTTTCAGGGTTACAACCTTGGTTCATTTCATCTATGTTTTCAAGACATTAAAGTTTTCTATCGACGAAGCGTTGTAACCCTAGTAAGCCTATGGGCGTGTAACCAAACCATAACCAAATCCTTAATGACTTTTCGAAATTGGCCTGCAAAAATACTTTACGACTCAGGGGTGTATGACAAACTGTTTTTGTTTGTTTGTATGGTGGTACGGTCTAATATATTTACATATGTAGCTATAAACTTGTGCTAAGCAAACCTACTCACTCAATCTTACTCTGTTATTATTAAGCGCAAAACCTGAGTAAATATTTAACTTGCTTTTTCGCTCTTCTGTGTATTTTACCTTTTTCCCATGGCATTTGCTTTGACATTTCTGCCGTTTATTCGTTGTTTTTTGGTCACTAGCAGCCACATTGACGCCACTTCCACAATACATCGTCATTTCTGATAAACTGCTGCGCTTTTTTGTCTCCCACAAGCCCCTAAGTATTTAACCTCTCGCTAAAATATACATATGTATATATGTGCTGACTTTCGCCCAGCTGTTCAACTGAACTGTTTGCCCCCTTTTTCACACGCTGCTCACACGGTTATGTGAAAATTATGCGTTCGCGGAAGAAACTGAAAGTTGTACAAGCATTTACGCGCATTTGTTTAATATTGTTGTTATTTAACTTTCTTGTTTACAAACTATTTTTGTCTCTCAAAGTCACAAATATGTCAGCCTTTGGCTTCTGCTTTGCTTTCTTTTTAGTCAATAACAACATCTACATATGTACATAAGTATGCTACCGGAAGCACTGCTGCTCTACATACAATCTAGTTAATAGTTAGGAAGCATACTTACATATATTTTGTGAAGTCAAAATCAAGCCCTTTTGTATATAATCTAAAACCGCGACTCACCTAAAGAATAAAGAGGAAATATGATAGAATTCTTGAAAATCAACATTTAAAAATTTTTTCTCGTATATATTTTTTGACCACCTTAATGTACATTCGTACATATGTATACGTTCAATAAGTTCTAACTGAATATTTTCTTGAAATAAATATTTGTTCACTTCGGCATATCAAGGCAGTTACAGGGACGCTGACTTGCCTAACTATGAATGCCTAAAAAGGATATCTCAGCCCTCCGAAAACTTTTTTGGGATTGTGCTTGGTGGACAATTCCACAGCGCTTTGGGGTTTGACTATGCTTTAGCTAAAAGTTCTTGCTGTCTATACAACGGATTCATATATCACTCAAGGCGAAAGACCGCAGGCTGTGGGGTTCATTTTCGATAGTATAGGTTGGTTTAGATTCAAATAGTTGGATAGTAGATCGCCCCCACAGGCTTTTGGCGTCATAAAATCTGCACCATTTGTGTGGTTAAAAAAACAGTCGCATTTTTTTCCATGACGTGACCGATCCGGTCTATTCTCGATTGTATATTTCTGTTCTTTTATGTTCTTGCAACTACGATAGTGTCCACCCTTCTTCTCTGTGTAAATTTGAGAGCAGCTATCTGCTTTTTCTGATATAGGAAAAACAAGCACTACTGGGTGTTTTAGAGAATGAAAGGATGTTTTAGCTACTAGAGTGGAGTTATCTCTAACATACTATTTCAAGGTGAGCTTTTGGCTACCTAAGAGCATAAGAGCGGAAAGGGCTAGTGGTCATATTCTTTGCCAATTCAATATTTCAAGGTCCGGTTAAATTCTATAATGCTGCACCAACTCGTTCAAATCTCTACGACATTCTTTCAGGGGCTTTGCAATGGCTAAGTGTGGGTCTAAACTTTTCAAGCCTGCCTGGTACTGTTTACAACTCTTCCGCTTGATATGCACTGCAGTGGTCGGTTAGTCGAAAATATGTTTCTAAACTTAGTTCTCCGATTCTCCTATGGAGTCATCTATTTAAAAGCTTTCGTGTCGAAAAGATGCAATAAACGGTACTGATGGACATCGAGATTGTCGCCGACGTGTCTACGATGGTCAAATGATTTGAAGTTTTCTCGCGCTATGACCTAAGACAACAAGTAACTTTGGGATACAATAACGGCCACCTCTCAAGAAATTAAATCAAGGGAAGGTAAACGCAACATCCTTTTTAGGGCATTTGTAGGCATGCAGCAAAGGCCCGCTTATAAGTAGCAGTAGGTGATACAGCATTCAGATTGGAGTTGGCCCAAATAGGTGAGCACTTTTATGCTTCACCCCTAGCTGCGGATACTGACACCTCTTCATCACTGGTGATGCCAACAGTGGCTATAGAGCAACCGTCGGTACCTTTGAAAAACTTCTGACCACAAGAGCTGCATGTCAGCTAGCGAACGGTTCCATACCCAGAAACCCTTATAAAGACATGAAACGGTTAGATAGATTTGCTAGAGGATGTGCACTGCGACCTTAGGTGTTTTCTGGAGACGTGTAAAAAGTTCGTTAGCCTCACTTCTGAGAGATTTAGCTTTAAACACTTTAGCTAAGGTACGCGCTGGGATTAACATCAGCCTGCGCAACGTCGTTATTGGAACACAGCCCTTTTCCCAAACAAACAAAGTAGAAAACACAGCAGAAAACTTTAAGTGGTCCAAATGTGACATATGACTGAGGTAATCAGCTAAGCCTAAGGATAGCCTGAACTGCTATTAAAAATTCACTTTCACGCCCTCAGTTCAAAAAAACTAAACAATGTGATCTACATATTTAAATACAATTCATTTCCATTTTCTAACGTTGAGTGACTCAATTATGTCAAAAACAATAAACAATAACCTAAGACAACAAGCAGCCGAACTAAGGCAGCAAAAAAGAAAAACAATTCATCCAAAAATATGGGTGTGTGTTGACTCATAGTCAAAAACAGCCAGAGAAGAAGGACAAATGCATCTACAAAGTGAACAAACCGACCACTTGTTCGATACAGCAATTGACGTCAATAAACGCCAATGGTTTTATTCTTACAATTTACAAAAAAAAAAAAAATTCAAAGAAATTGTTTACCACTAAACGTCCAAACAGAAAGGGCTTTAAGAGGTGGAATTGTATTTTAATTACAAAAATAAAAGCGAAAAACAAAAGGCCATGGAAAAATAAATTTTTTTCAGAGTAGGAAATTTTTTCGAAAAGCCTACAAAACGCAGAAAAAAGTGTTGAGTGGCGTCATTACTTAAACAACAAAAAATCTACAAAGCATAAATCAGGTAAAAACTCAAAATATTCTGTGAAAATCGGTTAATCTTAAGAAAAATTCTGTAATTTATGAGAAATTCTGTTACATATCCGGATTATTAATCTTGGCAAGGCAATTGACCAGCAGCACATACATACATACATATGAAGGCACATAAATGTATTTATACAAGTTTATGTGAGAAAGAGAGATATATACATACATATGTATGTATGCAGCTGTGGTTTTAAAATATGTGCATACTTGTGATTACAATGAAGTACAAAAAAAAAAATAATAATAATAACGTGCCACCGCCAAACGCATTCAACAAGGCAAAAAAAAAAACAAAAAACAGCACTTCAATAAAACGAACTTGTAAAAATTAGTTAGCGCTCGTTTATTTTTAAATGCTAAAATATAGCCACGCTGCGGTTGATGAGAAAAAAA
>NW_023458562.1:26690943-26776570 GCF_013731165.1 Rhagoletis pomonella
TTTTTTTCGTCGGCGACGATTTTTAATTTACCGGCAAAACAAATTTTTGAATGCAACCGTATAGTAAGGCGCTAGATCACCAAAATGATTTCAAAATGATTGCTGGGAAAAACTTAGAAAAATTTTATTACAAATTCTTGTCCACTTCGGTCGCTTAACTGGAGATATTTTGCGCCCATAATTTTACCTTTATTCAAATTATTCTAAAAGCCGTTTAAGACAGTCAATTTTTTATCTACTTCAAAAAAAGGAGGAGGTATATATTCGGCGGAATATTTTTTTTTATATATATATGTTAACGCATAACTTTGGACCGTATAATTCTTTTTTTTTTTAAGAAATGTGGTACCTCAGAGGTGGTCCCATACTAATTTGGAAAAGATCCGATCATTGGATCATAAAGAAATTAAATTTTTATATGAAAATTGAAGTCGGTTTTCTTTTTTGCTTTAAAATTGCTTGTACACACAAAAAATCAATATATTCGCGAAACCATAAGTCAAATATAGTAAAACTGCGTTTTTTAGTTTTTGTTTAAAAGGACTTTCAAATTTGAAAAATATGATTACTTCGAAAAATGATTTGAAAACTTCAGTGCAATGTAGAATAACAAATGGGTATCAAATAAAAGAGAAAATTGTAGTATTAAAGCAGATAAAATTCTTTGGTGCATAAGGACGAGTAAGTAATGAAAAAGTCCTCTCAAAATTTTATCTTTGAATAACCATTAAATTTTGCACTACTTATTTTTGAAAAAATGGACTGAATGAATTAATGGAATGAAAAAAGGACTAATATACATTCGAAAACATCGTCGAATTTCGTCCTTCTAACTAACTTTGATATCTAACTTTATAAACTTATACATAATTAATTAATTAAAATGTCATTTTCGATGCCTAATCGTCATTGTGAACCAAAAAATTTTAATGTTTTTTTTTAAATTACACAGAATTTTCGCTTTCATTTGGTACCCACATTGTTATACTCTTTGCACAGAATTTTTTAAATAAAATTTTGAATTAATCATATCTTTGAAACTACAAAGAAGTTCTTTTAGAAAGATTCTGACGTCAGAGAGAAAAACTAAAAACGTGATTTTACTATATTTTGTCATAGTTTCGTAAGTTTATTAATTGCTTCATGTGTTTCGATTTTATTTCTTTTTGTTGCACGGTGTCGCACATAGTATGTGCGAAAAAATTATTATAACAAAATTCGTTAAAGCATCTGATTTCCATGCCATTTGATGTATTTTTTACATACCAGTTGGACGAATGAAAAAACTTAGTAAAAGTGGGACCATCTCATTCAGAGCCTTTATTTGATAAATGGTATCTATCGGAAAATTCTTCTGGAAGTGCATACCTTAAGCTCCATAAAGTCGTAAGTACCTAACAGGAACTCAACCATTGATATGTCCAATGGCGGATTTGCAATCTTGTCCGCCCTAAGCCTTACAGTACTCGCCGCCCCTTTCTCAGCTCCCATCATTTAGGTACTAAGTACATATCGTACCCTGCAGGGAGTGACGTTAGCTTATACCCAACTTAAGTATGTTTACGCGAACACAAGTGCTAACTATTAACTGTACATTTTGTTCGAAAAAGCTAACTACTTTTGTGAAGCGATGGTCGCAAAAGAGTTAGACCTGGATACCTCTGCATTACAAGTCAATTAACTTGTAGCTAACTACTTTTGGACATAAAATATCAATAAAAAAAATATTTTGTTAATTTTTTATTAATTTTTATTTTTTAATATTTTTATTTATTTAATTTATATTCAACATTGCATATCTATCTGTTTATTGGTTTACATAATCTGCAGTAGGTGGTCCTATATTGGGATTCCGTCAGACATAACATTAAAATGATAATATAAAATTTCGAAACTCATTTTATTTGTCCTGAATTCGAAAAAGAATTTGAGAAGTGCAGGAAAAAATTTATTCAGTTTTATTTAGTTTTTGTATGATAATTTTTAAATAGAAACTTGTAAAGAAAACAAACTCCCTATTGCGCCTGCATGACTCCTGCACGACTTTACAGCACACTTTAAGTTGGTTTTGTCTTAGCTTATTATAATTTGGTTATTTTTCAAAATTTTCTGTCATTCTGCATCAAAAACTAAATTTTGAAAAAAGTGGACTTGGCTTGAATTTACTTTTTGCCGACCCCAATTTCAAAGTGATATTATTTGCCCCTTATGTTTATTTATTTAAACTTAAAGAAATGCAACAAATTTTCATTCAAATTTAAAATTTTTTTCTGAGAAGTGGTAGAACTTTTTAGAATTAAAAATAAAAAAATCATGAAAATTCTCGAAACCACGCCTGGCTTTGATCTAGATGCTCTAGGAACATATCTGCATCAAGAAGAAATTTTTGAAAAAAATTTCGCTTTGATCTCTTTTGCTACGCTTTCTTGCAAAATATATGCATGGGCTTAGACGTTGAATATTTTGCAGCGATAGGAAATGTTTTCGCATTTATTTGGTTGTTGTGTGTTTGCAAGCTATGCAATCCTTGCCGCGTGCAAAGGCTTTGCAAAATTTTGAGAATACCCCTATTATATTCGGAAAATGTGCAATAATTATGTAAACATAGACATTTCAATTATTTATAAATATCTAATACACAAAATCATAAAATATTTTATGACAATTTAGATTTGTATAAAGCATGCGACAAAGAAAAATATAAATTCTTAAAATCAACGGAAAAATAATTAATTGAAATGTATATTTACATATTTTGGCAAGCGAAATAGAATTTAATATCAATGGATGCGAATATGTGCGTCAGACATGCATAAGCATGAATAGTTCTTACATACACATAATATGTATAATAAAAACTCCTCAATAAAAATATTGCCGCCATATTCACCATATTCATTAGCATTATTTTATTTTTTGTGATAATTTTTCTTCCGTTTTCACTCAATAGCATTTTACATAAAACACTCTTCAAGTGAATTATTCTACTGGCCATTTTTTTATAACTAATTGCCAAAATGTAAACAAAATTGTTCGACAGTGCAGAGCGCAAAAATATTAAAAACTGCGTCATAAAATTCAACACGCAGCCACCAAGCACAGCGTGTCACTCGCAGCGATGTACAATTTGGTGCAGCATTCAAGGCGGAGGGGGCGGCTTCATGTCGTCACTACATACTATACTAATTTCGCATGCTCAGATTTACAATAAAATTTTGTAAACAATTAGTGTGGATGGCAAAATTTGATGCACAATTGAAAGTGACAAAAAATGACAAATACGCTGAGCATGCAACGCGCATGTAAATGAAACTTTGTGTTGTGAGTAGCGATGAACACGCGCATTTCTTGTTCACCTTATAAAATGTGGGTACCTACAATAAAATGAAATTAGCGTAAGTGTATTTGGTACAATGCGTGTCGTCAGCAGCCACATTGTACAATTGTGTATACTTAATTTAATAAAATTATTTATATACTCTTAGTATAACCGGGGGTGTTTATTTGACAAAGTATATGACAGCTGCAGCTGCAGTGTCGTCAACTACATAAATGTAGTAATCACTGCTAACAGCTGCCACGAAGCGGCGGCGATCGACCACCCGCTATTATGCGAGCATGACATGATCTAATATGTAGCACAAAATATTTAAATTACTACACACCGTGCCATAACAATATCAACACTTGAAATTTGCCAATTATGCAACAAATGTTGACTTTAGGGTGAACAATGTTAAGCGAAAATAATTCAATTCAATTATTTTCCTTTTTCGCCTGAAAACAGTATCCAATGAACCTTTTATGAATGACCTTAAAATCGACCGTCAAAAGAAAACTTTTTGCTTTCTTCCTGTTTTTTGGCCTGAATGCAAGTATGTAATGAGATATATAATGTGGGCTCACACACTTGCCTGGTTATCAGGCTATATGGTTAAAAATTACTATTCTGTTTATAGTGTAGATATTAATTGTTGTAAACTGAACTGAACAATAAAATATGACCACATAAGCAGCAAACCGGACAGGGGTGAACGAACACCAACAATGTGTTTTTCGGTGTCACCAAAAAATGTAATTTTCCGCACTTGGAACGCAAAATATTGGGCTTAAGTGGAGTCAGGTAAATGATTAACAAGGCAATTCTGGCTAAGACAGTTGAAATTCGTTTGTGAGACAATTGAAAGACGGTAGGCAAGATAGTTTCAAAGATTTTGTTTGATCACAAAAAAGCTCCCTTGCCAACTTTCATGGAGAAATGCGTTTTTGACAGAAAACGCGCTATTCGAGTTATCCGAGTTCGAATCTCCGGACATGGAGTTTTTCTCTTTTTTTAATAAATTTTTTTCTTCTTTTTTATTGTGTGTGTACTGCATTTTGAAGTTAGTTGTTTTCGTTACTTTCTTGTTAAAATACTTGTGTTATATATTTTTGTATCGGCAACAAAATATTAGGGAAATATTTTTATTTGCATATTTTACTCGATAATAGTGCATATTTTCGAAGAAGCGCTAACCGCTGACGTTGCACATCCCTGCTGAAGTCTAGAAAAAAGAAGTCTGATGAGGAGATGTGGCGATCACCGAAATAGCTGCTATAAATTCTACCGCTTAGACTTTGTTTTTTTTTTTCATTTTTCCTAACAAACAAATAGTGGTACAAAGCTCAATCACACTATTGAAAAAAAAAAATTATGAAAAATTTAATAATATTTGAATTTATTTTGACTTTTTTAATTCCATTTAATTTTTAGGAGCTCATATTTTTTGTTCTTTTTAATTATTTTTAATTTAATTTCCTTTTAATTTTTGGTATTTTATTTCCTTTCTTTTTCAAATTGAATTTTCTTATAATTTTTAGATTTTATTATTTTAAAAATAATCATTTTTTTATTTTCATTTCATTTTTAGGAACTTATTAAATTTTTTTTTGTTTTTTTTTTTAAATTTAACTTTTCTTATTTTAGATTGAATTTTTCCCCTTTTTTAATTTAATTTTCCTTAAATATTAAATATTTATTATTTTAAAATGAAAAAATTTTGTTAATTTCAGTTAATTTTTAGAAAACTGGTTGCTAAAAGACAAACGGAATAACAACAAGAAGATACTAGAGGGACACCTAACTGAATAATGAAATCACAATTAATGATCTTTTGAAAATATTCAAACTACTTACACACGAAACAATTTATCTCGAACGGGCATATACATATGTAGTTGTAAATGATATTTGCTATCTTCAACACAGCTGTGAAAAATGCAATAAAGATTTAAATGGAACATAGTTATTGCTTCTTAACTGTCACGTTATTTAATTTTGCTGAACATTTTATTAATCTTTCTTTAATCGTTTTAAAGCATTTGCAAAAATTGTGAGTGGTGATATAGTCATGGAACTGAGTGTATACCTACTCGTATTTGCAGTGATATAAATTTTGATTAAATTGAATTACTTAAACGTAATACAATTTATGTTTTTTTTTTCATACCCACAAGCATGTAGCGTTCACGTGGTCCCAATACAGCGGCACACAATTCAAATGCAAATTAGCCGCTTGCATTTTCATAAACAATACTTAAATAACTGTATGATCCTCATATGTATGTACATATCTACATCTGCCTTATGCTAACGAGCGATTTTCTAAATGTAAATTAATTTATTCTTTTGCACCTCATCAAAAGTCGTCAAATTATGTCATTTAACACTTTGATAGACATCTGCATATGAATAAAAATGTACCAATGCAATCGCTGCAACGCCGCCAGTCCGAAGTTCAAGGTCGTCTTCCTCGTTCACTGTACGTTATTCATAATCAGTGCACATACATACATACATAAGTATCATATGTATGAAAATAGTACGAATACTTAGACGTTTGCCAAAAATTTTTGTATATGCGTCAAAGCCTTTGAAGTAAATTCGAAAAGGCATAGCGTAAATTTTTGGAATAGCACTTTGGCACGTACAAAAAATATTCAGCCGTTCGCTTGATAAATTGCGATTTGTTTGAATTACTTACATGCTTTTGCTTTGTTCAAGTATATGAAATCGTTCCTTCTAATGGCAGTTTCTTGACATGGCGTATTTTGTAAGTCGGATGGACAACCGTAGAAAAAACCTCGCAAAATGTATATGGGAGTACAACTCATGGGTAAAACGATAGGGAGTTCACAGCACTCAATTCCTTCGTTTTGTTTCTTCCATAATATCTCTCACACAACAAATTCAACACTTCTCCTAATCCTAATTTTTGCCTCATACCTAATACATATATGCATATACATAAGCACGTACAAAAAAATTTATGATTTTCTACGCAAAAATCCGTTTACTCTGAGCTACATGAAAGTACATAAAACAAAGCAATTTTCTGTTGCCAAATTTTCCGCAGATTTCTTCCTGCTTAATAAACAAGTTAAGCCCAAGGCAAACTCAGCAGGTGGATTCAAGTATTCAAAGCTATTACTCGTACGCAGCAATTTATGCGTATCGTAATATGAATTTTTAGTAAATTGGGAGGAAATTTGTAAATGCGCACTAAATGTAGCAATGGTAAATCCATTTCACTGCCTATGTATGAAAATTAGGGTGATTCAGGAATTTTTATTTTATTTTTATTTTTTTCCTCGGAAACATGCTCAAAAGTTTCGTTTAGACGTCAAAATCAGTTTAGAAAATATGAGCCCTTAATATTAAGAATGTGAGCATCGCACCATGCCTAAAAGTTTCGTTTAGACGCCAAAATAAGCCTCAGAAAATATAAGCCCTTAACATTAATATTAAGAAAAAAAATGTGTCTGTGTTATAGTTAATTTCCACCAAAAGCAGAACTGCAATTAAGAGCTCAGATAAGTTCCAATAATTTTAAAATGGGGTGATCGGCAAGGTTAATAATTTTTTTTGTTTTTTTACCTTCATTTGGTTGTACTTACTATGAGCAATTACTCCCTTCGAGATGTGAACTCCTTTTCCAATAGGCATAAACTGCAGTTAAGGCTTGGTGAAAATGAACTATAACAGAGAAAAAATGGTTTTTTCTTAATATTCATTCTTAATATCACTATTAAAAGCTCATATTTTATGATACTTATTTTGGCGTCTAAACGAATTTTTGAGCATGGTTCCGAGGAGAAAAACGTTGTTTTTTCTTTATCACCCTAATGTACATACTCGTACTTACATACATACATATTTGTAAATGCGTATGCGCCTTTATGCGATAGCCCTGTCTATGGGGCGTTCCATACCAAAATGGAGGGTGTTCACACTTCATTTGATTTGTTTCAAATTTTTAGAGTTGATGAACAAACATAAATTATATATAAATATGAAATCTGAGCTTGATTAATACATTTTTAAAAACTTTACAGCACAAAAACAAATCGATTTAATAGTTACCCAAATATCTCGAGAACGGGGCGAGGAAGAAATTTGAAAAAATCACAGATACACACATCAAAATTCTCTATAAAAAAAAATTAAAAAAAAAATTTTTTCTTGAACAATTTTTCACACAAATTTTTTGATAAAAAAATTAGTTTTCGAAAATATACCTTCTCAAAAAAAATTGAACAAACTCACAATGGTAGCTCTGAGTATTGGGCAATATTTAAGTATAGTATTACGGGGTGCACTCTACAATAATTTGAGTTATGATTTGTTTTTACACCGAAGTTTTCAAAATCTTTTTTTTTTTATCAAAAAATTTGTATGTGAAAAATTTTTCAAGAAAAAAAATTTTAAAAATATATATAGAACTCTGATGTGTGTATGTGTGATTTTTTTTCAAATTTTTTCCTCTCCCCGTTCTCAAGATATTTGGGAAAACTATTAAACCGATTTGTTTCTGTTTTTGTGCTGTAAATGTTTTAAAATTGTATTCATCAAGCTCAAATTTCATATTTGTTTACTATTTATGTTTATTCATCAACTCTAAAAATTTGAAACAAATCACACACATGAAGTGTGAACCCCCCGTCCATTTTGGTATGGAACGCCCCATATATTTTTGCCCTCTTTGACGGAGCTGCTGTGGCGCTTTAACTTTCAATGCTTACACATTTTACGCAACAGAAATTACTCCAGGTGGCCTAAGGCTGTACCACTAGTAGAGTGTTTACTTGAATTAATCCAAACAAAGCGGCCAAAGTGAACGATGTGGCACACAAAGCGGGAAAAAAAGTAAAAACGCAATTGTGAATTTTCCTAATGAGGCAAAGCTGTGGCTGAGAAAAAGCAGGTGGAGTGTAGTTTTAAATAATTAGATGTGCTTTGTTTATGTTGCTGTGCGATTTTCCATTAATTTACATGCACATTTCCAATTGCGAGCATTTTATTACAGCAGCTACAATAATTCTACAGCGCAATGTGATTCCAACCGTTCTAAATAAATATTAGCATTACAAATTACCAAAAGCATACAAACGTGGTTCTGGCATACGTTTTACTACTATTTTTTTCCAATTCATTCAATTAATTAGAACATTCGCGAAAATTGGGTTTTAGCTCCTAGCTCTTTTCAAATTTATCTAGCACTTTTTTAGCACCAAAAAGTTTTAGTTGTATTTGCTATATATAAGCCAAAAATAAAGAGTTGATAAAATGGAAATTTCGAGTTACAGTGTATCCACCATAAATCTTGGATTTAGGTTAAAGAATTCAAAAATTATTTAGCAGAAAATCATTTACTGGTAGCGCGGATTTCATTTTACCTTACTAATTTTATCTTTTAGGAGAGCTGGAAGTAAAACTTTCCAGAAAAATGTTGCGAAAAAATTATTCAATTCAAATATCTGAAATTACAGACTTTAACAGTTAGTAAAGTACTTATTTTTATTTCACTCTTATAAGTGCCATAGCAACGAATTCGAAATATATGCACCTTATTTTGGTTTTAAAAGATTTTTTCAGCACCTAAACTTATAAAATTTGTTGTTTTTATTAAAATTACCGAAAATATAAAAACAACCTTACGTCAATAAATGCTCAACCTTAACAAAAATATATATGTAGCTCTTCATTTTAGCTACTATTAGTATTATTAAGCTCTTTTTAGCTCTTTTTTCGACCGTTTTAGCTCCAAACGAAATTTTTCTCTGGCAACACTGAACGTAACCCAGCTAACTTCTAAATTTGTTTATATCCGATACTTAATTGAGAGTAAGCGATCGATTCTTATTGACTTTGCCGTCGCTGAATCCAGAAAGGAATTTTAAAGTGGGATCGCTTTTTCCCTCTACTTAAGCTCAATAAACCTACTAAAACTAAACCCATGCAGTAGGTTTCTTAGTTTAGAACGAAAAGCAAGTCTACTCCTGAATTCTGATTTTCCAGTCGTATTCAGCGACCCAAAAATTACGCTAATGACAGATTTATGAGAAACGCAGACCCACTAAAAACAAATTTTAGAAAGCCAATTAAAACAATGTCTTTTAGGGTTAGAAGAAAAAAACTAGCCAAATTTAGAACTCTCGACGTATGGTTTAAAAAAAAAATATATTATTAATATTATGGTACTCGTATATGTATAGTACGTGAGAAGATTCATTGCAAAGATTTTTAGCTTTAAAAACACTAATTGACATACTTTCAGATAAGGCGATTCAGAGCTGTAGTATCGTTAGTGATCTGGTGAACAGGCTTGTATATATATCTGTCTTGTCTTATAAAATTACACTCTATTATCTATACCTCCGTCTGACGTATGCAGATATTATCTCTGAGCATTTGTTACTATTTACCAGTGTCTATGTACTGATTAAGGATAATTTATTGGCCATTGTTTTCAATTGCTTGTTGGCGAATACCATGCAAAAAATTTTTGTATCACCTTATCAATTTTTAGCGGTATTATTAGAAGTTTAAACCTATATACGAGTACAAACTTTTTTTGCATATTATTTGTTTTTGGATCAATAATTTAATTGTAGCAAGACACTGAAGCCTCTTACAAACTTTATAAGTTTATTTGTTTTTGTATGGAAAGTTGGCAGACAGTTGTTTGGAAAATTAAATCTTCAGAAAGATAAGAACTGCCGTCAGGGTTTCTGACCCAAAAATGCTTAGCAGAGGCATTAGCACCTAAGGCAAAAGTAAACAGACAATATGCTGGGAAATTTTCCACACGTTGTATTTTTTTTTTTAAGTTTTTATCAGCCATCCACAATTTTTAAGATGGTAGCAAAACAAACTTTTTTAAGTACTTTCTGGGCATTATCAGTTGTTATCAGAAATTTGTAATCTTTACTTTAAATAATTTTCAGTATAAGTGTTGACTGCAGACAGAATTAGAATGGCTATCAAGAAACCACTTTAATGATAAACTAATCAATGGTGCAGGTGGAAAGTATGATAGCATTAGTAACACTACATACAGTGCCAGTCACTTGAATAGCGCCCTCATTTGATACTCAATATTGACGATTTTCTGTTTGTTCTCATAACAGAACCATGTAAATACGATTTTCAAACTTTATAAAAAATGTGTAATACTCGTACTTCAACAAATTTTTATCAAAATTTCAGACAAAAAATAATTTGAATTTTGCTGTGTATGCAGTATGCAAATTTCAACGGAGTTACGCCTTTTCTTCCATGTAACGAATGTTCAAAAAAAAAATTCCAAAAACTATCGGTATTTTGTACACTTCAGATTTGCACTTAATTATACTAAAAAACTGCGTTTTCAAAAAAATTCTAATTTATTTTCTAGTTTTGAATTCTATATAAAGTTTGAAAATCGGATTTATATGGTTTTTGTTATAGAATAAGCTTTAATTTTATAAAAAAAAAGTAATGAATATTAAATAAACGAAACGAAAATTATCAATACTGAGGATCAGAACGGCGCTATTCAAGTTGCCGGCACTATACATATGTACATATGTATGTATTTAAGTCTATTGATAAGAACATGTCGGACGTGGCAATATTTCCAACTTTTCCACACAATTCGCTGTCACATTGAGAAAGAGAAATTTTATTTCCATGTGTGAACAGCCCGAAAGACCTTCCTGTCACATTTCGGAAATCAGTTTCAGAAATAAAAGTTGCAATATGTGAGTGCAATTGAGAGAGCGCAAATCGATTTCGGAAATAAAAAAAATCTTTCGAAAGACACTTTAAAAATTTCTCAATTTTACAGCCTTTTCGAAATATATTGCCCTGCCACGTCTGACAGGCTCTATAGTCTATTATCAATTATTTATTTCTGAGAGTGTGTTAAAGTGGCAATGACATTAACCTAATTCGCTTGTCGGTTGAACTCGATTGGTACTTGAATATTTTGTTTTTGCAAATAGAAATATTAATTTTCATATCAAATCTTTCGAGTAAGTACATACACTCTATTTATAAAATAATATTTATCAACTACACATAAAGCTAAATAAAATTAGACCATTTTTGTGTTGACACTGTATGTCGCTATTCTCGCTGAATGGGCTGGTTGGCGGATTTGTGGGCTTTTTGTCGAGCTATGGGTAGAGAAAAATGATCCAGTACACGTGTACACAAAATGAAGCTTAAAAAAGCTCTACAAGCGGTTAAGGCGTTGCCCATTATCGATTAGACGAGCGTCCATATAAAACAATCGCGATCAGATAGAGCTTTACTCAGTGCGTAACCAAATAAAATCTATAAGCTTTAGAAACTTTCTCCAGCGGGATATATTTTGGTCATGGCCGAAGTTGTTCTGTCATAGGTACGTGTCGAAGTTTTTGAGAGAAAGTTTTTAAGCTTTATATAGTTTTGATGCTAGCAGCGACCGCTAGAACTTTTACTCTGTGAGCATTCCCAAAAATCTACTGAAAGCTTAAAAAGCTTCTTCCACGGGATATGTTTTGGTCACAATTGTTATATAGCGGCGACGGTGCCCGCGAGCAAAGCTCTTTTGAGCTTTCTATATATTTTGTATGGGCGCGTGCAAAGTAAAAGCTCTCTCTGCCCATCGCTGTTATATAGGGACTCGCAGAGAGGAAAAGCTGACGCTGAACGACACTGATATAGAAGGAACACAGAGTAAAAACAATCTCTGAACAACACTAATTTAAACCATCAGTGACCATCAGAGAGAGCTTTAATCTGTTCGGGTCCGCAAAAAATCTTTAAAACCCTACTCCTGTCGTGTTCTAAATTCTTTTGATAGAAGATAATATTCCGAGTACAATTTATAAGCCTTGAATGATTTGGTGTCTCCTTTTACCATTTGGGGAGGACTACGTAGTCTGGTGGATCTTTTTATGCCTAAACCTGGAGCTACAAACGACCATGTTTTGTGCCGCGACGAAATCATACCTTAGTCCTTGGTCCTTAATCCATTACAAAAGGAACTAAAATTTACGAAAGTGTGAATAAATAGAGAGCGCGACGCGAATAATTATTTATTTTTTCCCATCGGGGTGAGCGTCCAAATGACCGACGTGGTAAAGAATTTCGCTTTGATATGAACTATGTCAAGACGTTTGTTCTTTGGGCCGTATTTGACGCCGAAATCTCTGGCAATACATTCCGACAACGAATTTTCGCTTTTTTTGTAAGTGCCAGTTACAGTAGGTGTTGGTAGGTCATATAGTATTCTTATCTTTCCTTTTCATGTATGGGTTTGGCACAGTCCATATGGATAATTGAGGCCAGTCGAAAACCGCCAAAACATCAAAGTAGTCAGTTTCTAATAGGTACGGTAATCGTTATGAGTAAAATAATTTAAATCAGCATTTAATCTTTATTCTTTGATTTTTATTTTTCCGCTTAAAAATAATAATTTCATTTGAGTTTTATTTCTTCGCTCGACGAAAATAATTACTGCTTGATTTTTATTTTTTCAATCACAAATTATGATTATTTTATGATTCACATTTTGACTTAAAAATTTTGAGACTTATTTCTTTTATTAGGATGTTGCTAGCTCTGAAAAGGATACGACGGAATCGCGCTTATAGCTTTTGCGTTTTTTGGACTGATTATCATTCTTAAGTGAAAAAATAAAACTCAATCATAATTATTATCTTTGTGCGAAAAAAAAACAAAAAACCATAAAATAACCATTATTTTTGATGGAAAAAAATCTAGCAATAATAATTTTCTTTGAACGAAAAAATAAAACTCGAATATTAATTAATCTTTATTGGTTAAACTCGAAAAATAAAAATCATTGTAAATTAGAGTAGGACATACCAACAAAAATACGTTTTACGACGATTACCACCTGATGACTTTTTTGGTTAAAATTTAAAAAATTATTATTTTCCGTCCCTGGTTTTTTATCTATATCTACTCTAGCGCGAAACCAGATATAATATTCCCAATTACCAGAATAATATTATGTGAGAAGAATTTTCGTGAAATTATTCAGTTAAAAGCAAGCGGGGCTCAAAATACTTTTGTTAAAAAATGAGAATTGTTATTTCTAATAAACAAATATTTACGAGCACATTCGCTATTATTGCCATATAGCTGAAAATAATATGCCACAAAAATTTCCGGCGCCGGTAAACTAGATGCAAACGAAAAAAAAAAAATGTTTACCGCGAACTAATTTACATTTCTTTTAACAATAACAATAAATAAGGAAGTGATGTAAACAGTCCAGTTATTCAGTGATTTATAATAAAAAAAATTAAGTAAGCTATTGTTTATGCTGCTGTATTCATGTACATATGAAAATATGTTAACAAAAAAATCGACGCAAAAGCAGAACAAGCACTTTTGTAAACACAATCCTATGTATTTAAGCCTTTATTTACCCATAAGTTTATATAATCAAGGAAGCAGCGGGTAAAAAACGCGCAAAAGAAATTATCGGCGATCCAAAGCAGCAACACTAAAATGGTAAATAAAATCCGACAACAGAGAGCGGTGTGAGTGCGGTCAAATTTGTTTTCCGCTTTGTTTGGCCTTTTTGGCGCGCTGACACACTTACCCGCATTCCAAGCGGTTTCGAACGAGGTGTATCAAGTAGAGCAAAGATTAAATTTGTTATTATTTGTTATCGTTATTATTTCTTTTGTGTGGCGCATTTCCTTTGTTACTCGTAGTTAGACAACAACTTTTGGTGATTTTTTTTTTTTAAATAAATTTTTTGTGCATTTAATCCAACTGTGTAAACGCAGTACATTTTTTTATGCAATCAACAGCGGGACTTCGCGCAAAGTGAGCTCTTCCGTTTTACCATTTGAAAACTGATAGCTGTCACAATCAGCTGATATGATATGACAACTTACAAAACAACGTAACACGCTTGTCACGCATGAGAGCGCGCATAAATGAAGGAAGCTGGAGCGTAAAAGAAAATACGACATCAGCGCTCGATTACATGAATGATATGTCACAGTGATTCGGTGCGAATGTCAATCTAGCTTAGTATGTTTTATGAGCGTGTGAAATGATGATAAGTAAGACGAACCGAAAAAATGCGTTTCGTATATGGGTTGCCTAAGACTTTAAATAGTTCAAGGAAGACAAATTTAATATTCTGCCGTCCTACGCACAGTAATCTAATTTTTGCCCACTTCCCCCCTATCATTTACCGCACCACAAATATCTAGTACCATTGGTCATTGTCCACCTAGTTTTACGCATCAATTTACAGCCTGTGGGGGCAATGCACTGCTATGCGGTTTACGCACTCGAAAACTTACAAGCATGCAAGCAAGTGTCAAAGAACCGTCGGATAAAAATAAATAATTAGTGAATCCACAAAAGCGTATACGTTTCAGTAAGGTGGAAGTACTACAAATGTTATGTACTAAATGTGAATGTCAAGCACATGCATTGAACTGTGTAGATACCTGATTCTGCAATGGTAAATACATATTATGCTAATGCTGGTGTATGAACTATTCCTCAGCGGCCGTGACAGTGGAGAAAAATACAAATAGTGAAAGAAAAACTCGAATACAAGGTGTTGCAAACTTCCATCTTCTTGAGTGGTGGTAAGGTAATAAAAAGTGGTCACGAAAAAATGTGACACTTGGGATGCAACGTAAGGGCATCTTTGCTGGGTCTGGGGATATCATTGTGCTACCAAAACATGAGAAAACGGACTAGTGAATGATGAGAAGGGCTCAGGTCTCTTAGAGACGATTGTTCTCACAAGTAAAGGAGAACGCCAGACCAAAGGTTTAAAGAAGAAACGTACGGGCGAACAAGCAAAAGGTCTGAGGCAAGATTTGGGGAACTAAGTTTAATCCCGGCAATATTTGATAAAGCTCTCTAAACCCCATAACTACAAACAACGCAGTGAAACATTGATGATGTGATAGCAAGGTTCAGAGTCTCGCATAATGATTCCCGTAGAAGCTGTAGATATGAAGAGAAGATAGAATTCATTCAGTGTTTCCCGTACAAATGGTACGCAGATCGAAGAATGAGTTTAGATCTAAGCGGGTTAATTTCTTTGAGGTCCTGAACAATTTAGACACAGTCTTGTTAGAAAGGCAGTTTGAACTCGCCAAAAAATCGAACATTTTTAAGAACGCATATGGATAACTAGGCTAGGGGCAGGGGCATAACAATTTACTTCTTGACTCTTGGTAAGAGCAACCCGTCGAGCCTGTCGTTTTAAAATGCTTTTCAGCGGCGGCGTCGAATATACAGACATATACATATCTAGAGATGTAATTTTCTATTATTTACTCCTAATAGAATATGGCTGATTCTAGCCAAAAAAACGCGCCTCGCCTTAAAATTAGATGCTTGTACACTTAATTCAAATCCACCGAATAATACCTCAAAACGTAATAAGAATTTAAATGGAACACCCTGTATGTGAAATATATTGATTAATTTCTTATGAGGGATCTGTGATTTAGATATGTACACACTATCTACATATGTACTAGGGTGTTCGATTATTCGCATTTTTTTCGAAACCCGAGTTTCCAGTTATTCGAGAAATTGCATTTTGTAAATAAAAATCCGGTTCCCCATATTCAAATTAAGAAATCCCTGATAAGCCACATGAAGCCAAATTTAAATCTATTCACTGATTTTGACAGAGTTTAGTAAGCTGCTACAACATTGAAAACAGTGAACGGATTTGCGTTCGGGTTTCCTTTTATATTTTAATAAATTATCTACCGTAGAAAAATTTTCAGTATTCAGATCAAAAATTAATAAAAACATTGTAGTTCCACTTTCAATAAAATAAATATTTAGAATTTTTAATTTCTGGTTGAAAACCCGGTTTATTCGAAAACAAAAATCGGGTTTAATCGGTATTCGAAAAATCGAGATTTAAAAAAAAAACTTAAAATATTCAATAAAACAAACGTTGAAACCGCTTTGCAAAAACCGAGTCAATCACCCTAGTATGTGTGTGCATACAAGTGAACACGTGTTGGTTATTTTTAAATATTTTTTTTACTATTTGTTTATGTTTATCGAAGTTTATACAAAATTTGGGAAAATCCAACAAATTTTAATCTTAATCCTAAGAACATTTTTGGGCATGCAGTTTTATAGCCCATACAATTTTAGTTAGTCTAATGAATGTTTGAGTCAAGTCACTGCATATATATGTATCTCTGTACCCCTTTTCGCAATTTAGCTAATTGCCAGATAGACCATCCACCATAGCGGTTCGGTTGGGCTTTAATGGATAGGAAAGGTGCGAAGGAAGTCAGTGACCTTCTACAGTAAACACGCGTCAGCGAAGCCAAACAAAAGTTGACAACTACGCTTTGTTAAATAAAGCTGACATTCACAATCGTCTTCTTTAGAATTTTTCCACGTTTTATATGTATTTCTATTTACTTTTATTATCAAGAGGGTGATTGATTGCAATTTCTTGTCGAAATTGCTTTAGTAGAGAGAATAGACAACAAGCATTGCAAGTTTTAAACAAGTAATTTCTAACTGTAAACAGACATACATAAAGAGATAAGTACATATCGTCGTCTAAAGTACAAAACCGCGTAACTGACATTTGTGCCAAAAAAGATATTTGTTCACCGGAAGCTGTTGACATCAAGCTTTAGCCATTCCTACCAAAATAACTATATATAAAGCTAGCCTGAAATGCGATTACTTTATAAAAGAAATAACCGTTTTGAAATAAGATAGTTTTCACGCTTTATTTACTATAAAATTTGGGCAGCCTCACATACGAGGTATTGCATTACCTTGATACGCGGTTTTGTGCTTTAAACGAGATTATGCATGTGTATACATGTATGCATTTGTTTAAAATGTTCGTGGAACAATAATCTCATACATTGTGCACTAAGTATTTCTCCACCATTCTAGTGAAATCCACGTGTATCTGTACGTATATTAGTGTGGTCCAAAAATATACAAGAAAGTCAAACTTTTCGGAATATTTTTGCTGCCACCCCCAGAATTGGGTATAGAAAATCGAAAATAAGAATACCAGTATTTTTTTTATGTTGGAATCGGTTAATATTTAACTGTGCTGCCGGTGCTCTGAAGTTTTTCATGTCCATACATATTTTATATTAAAAAAAAATTTGGCAAATCATTTTCAAAGGAATAAGCAAAGCAAGTGAATAAGTTGTTGGAGTGTATACCCGGGATTCCCATCACAAATGTGCTGCATCTTATTCATTATTGTCACATGTGGAAAAAACGCCACCTGGTTTATGGCAGCGTCTGTTCACCAGTAGGTGCGGCTGCAAGCGGGTGTCTGCTTGGAGCAAGCGGCTCGCTATATAAACGTGTATTTGGTTGCGAAACCACCCCCGTCCCAGCAATGGGTTGTGCGCTGGGCTTGGGACCCGCCACGTAAAAACCACTTCCAGTGAAGAAGCAAGGCAAAGCCTCGGATGAGACCCCCCCTTATGATGACGACCACGGCAAATGTTTAAAGGACTACGATTTGAGGGCATGCACCTGGAATGTCCGGACCCTTAATGGGGAAGGTGCCTCTGCCCGGCTGGTTGATGTCCTCGTAAGGACAAAAGCTGACATCACCGCCATCCAAGAAATGCGTTGGACGGGGCAAGGCAAAGAATGTCTGGGGCCTTGCGACGTCTACTACAGCTGCCATGTAAAGGAGCGCAAATTCGGAGTTGGATTTGTGGTGGGAGAGAGACTCCGTCGCCGAGTACTGTCGTTCACCCCGGTGGACGAGCGTCTAGCCACAATCCGCATCAAAGTGAGATTCTTCAACATCTCGCTCATCTGCGCCCATGCCCCGACGGAAGAGAAGGATGAGGCATCCAAGGATCTCTTCTATGAGCGCTTGGAGCGCACGTACGAGCGCTGCCCCCATCATGATATCAAACTCGTGCTTGGCGACTTCAATGCCAGGGTGGGCAAAGAAGGGATCTTTGGAACCACCGTCGGAAAATTCAGCCTCCACGACGAAACGTCCGACAACGGATTGAGGCTGATCGACTTCGCCGGGGCCCGAAACATGGTAGTATGCAGTACTAGGTTCAAGCATAAAAAGATCCATCAAGCTACGTGGCTGTCTCCGGATCGAAAAACGAGAAACCAAATCGATCATGTTGTGATAGACGGAAGGCACGCTTCCAGTGTTTTAGACGTACGCACACTCCGAGGCCCAAACATCGACTCGGACCACTATCTTGTTGCAGCCAAGATACGCACCCGCCTATGTGCAGCAAAAAATGTGCGCCCAAATATGCAAGGAAAGCTTAACGTCGAAAAGCTGCAATCACAACAGACAGCCAGCGCTTTCGCTACTCGACTCTCACACCTGCTCTCAGAGAGCACTCTTCAACAAACCGACATATGCGAGCAGTGGAACCACATTTTCCGCTCATTAAGTACCGCCGCCGAAGAAGTAGTCGGATTTCAGCGAGCCCGAAAGAACAACTGGTACGATGAGGAGTGTCAGGAAGCTGCAGAGAAAAAAGATGCCGCCTACAGGGCCACGCTGCGATCGGGCGCAACGCGCGCTATGTGGGACCGCTATAGGGATCTGAAGAGGGAAGCGAGACGTATTTGCCGCAACAAGAAGAGAGAGGCAGAAATACGTGAGTGCGAAGAGCTTGAAATGCTGGCCGACAGGAGGAATGCCCGAAAATTTTACCAGAGAGTTAGGCGACTTACGGAAGGTTTAAAGACCGGGGCGCACTCCTGTAAGAACAATAATGGCGACCTAGTAACTGATGTCCAGAGCGTACTTAAATTATGGAGGGAACACTTTTCCGCCCTACTAAATGGTAGCAGCACGGAAAGTTGTGGAGAAGAAGAACCCGAGCCCGCAGTCGATGATGACGGAGTCGACGTTCCACCGCCTGACTATGACGAGGTACGTATAGCAATAACGCGGCTGAAAAACAACAAAGCCGCTGGAGCTGACAGCCTGCCAGCTGAGCTATTCAAGTACGGCGGCGAGGAGTTGATAAGGTGCATGCATCAACTCTTGTGCAGAATATGGTCAGATGAACGCATGCCCGACGACTGGAATTTAAGTGTGCTCTGCCCAATCCACAAGAAAGGTGACCCCGCCATTCGCGCCAACTACCGCGGGATCAGCCTTCTAAGCATAGGTTACAAGGTCTTATCGAGCGTATTGTGCGAAAGACTGAAGCCCACCGTCAATGAACTGATTGGGCCTTATCAGTGTGGCTTTAGACCTGGCAAATCCACCATAGACCAGGTATTCACAATACGCCAAATCTTGGAAAAGACCCGCGAGAAAAGGATCGACACTCACCACCTATTTGTCGACTTTAAAGCCGCTTTTGACAGCACTAAAAGGAGTTGCCTATACGCCGCTATGTCTGAATTTGGCTTCCCCTCAAAACTCATACGGCTGTGTAAAATGACGTTGAGCAATACCACCAGCTCCGTCAGAATTGGAAAAGACCTCTCCGAGCCGTTCGCCACAAAACGGGGTTTCAGACAGGGCGACTCCCTTTCATGTGACTTCTTTAATCTGATGTTGGAGAAGATAATAAGAGCTGCAGAACTGAACCGCTCAGGAACAATTTACTACAAGAGCGTGCAATTGCTGGCTTATGCCGATGACATCGACATCATCGGTAACAAAAACCGCGAAGTCTGTTCTGCCTTTTCCAAGTTGGATAGGGAAGCAAAGCGCATGGGTCTGGTGGTAAACGAGGACAAGACGAAGTATCTCCTGTCATCAAACAAACAGTCAGCACATTCGCGCCTTGGCACCCACGTCACTGTTGACAGTTACAATTTCGAGAAAGTAGAGAATTTCGTTTACTTGGGAACCAGCATTAACACCGATAATAATGTCAGCATTGAAATCCAACGTAGAATCACTCTTGCCAACAAGTGCTACTTTGGACTGAGTAGGCAATTCAGGAGTAAAGTCCTCTCTCGACGTACGAAAACCACGCTCTATAAGTCACTCATCATGCCCGTGCTGGTATATGGCGCAGAAGCATGGACAATGACAACATCCGATGAGGCGGCTCTTGGGGTGTTTGAGAGAAAGATTTTGCGGAAGATTTACGGTCCTTTACGCGTTGGCGACGGCGAGTACCGCAGACGATGGAACGATGAGCTGTATGAGCTTTACAACGACATAGACATAGTGCAGCGAATTAAAATACAGCGGCTCCGCTGGCTTGGCCATGTCGTTCGAATGGACACCGACGCTCCAGCTCTGAAAGTATTCAACTCGGAACCCGCTGGTGGTAGCAGAGGAAGAGGGAGGCCCCCACTGCGATGGAAAGATCAGGTGGAGAAGGACTTGGCTTCACTTGGCGTTTCCAATTGGCGTCAGTTGGCACAGAGGAGAAACGACTGGCGTGCTTTGCTGAACTCGGCCAAAATCGCTTAGGCGGTTACAGCGCCAAAAAAGAAGAGGAGAAGAAGAAGGTTTATGGCGTAGTTTAAATAAAAGCGATTCTAAATAATTACATATTTATATAGATACAATTAATAAGAAAAGCCGTTAATTAGCTGAAAAACAATTAAGTATCATTAGTCGATTGTGTAAATTGTAGATATGACATTTTTACTGATTGTGAGCACAAAATGTTAATCATGGGAATACTTACAGTGACTCAAACAAATGACCACGTGTTAATTTTCTTCAAATATTCGTAATGTTTTTGGAGCGATTTGTTTTTTTTTGTTATTTTTATATAAAAATGTCGTCTAAGCTTTAACAGAATCGTGTAAATCACAGTTTAAAACTTTATACAAAATTTACGAAAATTCAACAAATTTTCATCAAAACTTCAACTTTATATTCTGAATTTTTAGAAAATTTTTGGGTATGCATTTATATAGCCCATACAATTTAAGTCTAATGAAGTGCAATTTTCCATCGGCTAAAAAATCGGGTTATTTTGTGAGAATATTTGTTTGAGCCTACTTTTTCGGGTTTTTTAATATAACAAGCGCAATTTACAAAAACTTGCATATATATATGTAAATTAGTAAAAATTAAGGGGAAAAAAATACAACAAAAAAAATGTTAAATATCACAAAAAAATCAAAGCAAAATAATCTGTACGTCTGAACAATAACGGATGGCCTAAACCTCGGCCAAGAAGATGAAGGAAAGAATATTTCGCATGTGAATATGTATGAACCTGTTGTACTAAAAAATACTAATGCTGGATTTCCACCAGGCATTAAATGGCAAAATTGACAAATGACAAAGTCGAGTATTTAAAAATAATGGTGTCATTATATTAAAAAATATTTTCAGTAAGTTCATTCCCACATGACATTTTTTAAATGGCATACATTTTTTGCCATTTCAATGCCTAGTGGAAATTCGGCATAAGTTTTATTGTACTAATGTTTTTTTGAAGTAAATGAAATGTGACCCAACTTTTGGTTTTTTTGCTTTGATCAAATAGGCAGGCAAAAAAATTGTCTGTACCTGGGAATTACATACTTCAATACATATATACTTGCTGAATAAAGCTTATTATGTGAGTCATTGTAGTATGGTACAGGAGTTTAACAAAATCGACACAATTCCACACTTCAAGCGTTCCCCATAAAATCCCCAATAGATTTCGGAAACAATTTCGAAGTGTTTTTTTTTAACGATATTTGTTTGATTTTTTACTATTGTAAACGGAATTACCAAATCTTTCCTCCATTGCTGCCCGCATTGTCAACATTAAGTGCCAATTAAACGGGTCAAAAAAGAAAGAGGCCGTGGAAAAATGTCCCCGTTCATTATCTTTATATTAATTAAAACACCCATTTCTTTTGCTTTATTTGACATATTCAGGATTTTTTTTTGGCGTGCATACATAAGTCAGCATCTTATATAAATATACATATGTATGTACATATGTATATGCTGCTTTCTTGTGAAAGAAAAAACATGTTAAGTGAAGAACGACTATTGCACGTAAACATGCGGAAAATATTCAGTGTGAACTGAGTTAATTTTATGAGGTCGAAAATATATACGAAGACATTAATAAAGGTTTTAATTTTTGTAGGATTTCTTGTTTATTTTTACAGATGCATAACGCTACATCCCGAATACGTCCCCCTGAACCGCACTTATAGTTTTCTTGTGCAATAATCCGAGCTATTTTGTACTATAAGCAAAAGTGAAACATACCTTTCAGCGCAAAACTCATGCATTTGAAAATTTTTTTAAGATTCGTTTTATTACTAAAGTTTTCGCATTTTTTTTTTTGTCATATGAATAATATTGTGTACTGTAAATTTTGTATACTTTAAAAATATGCGTGTAACTTCTTTCTTCATTTTTTTTGTGTGTTTTATTTAATACATAAGTTTGTATGTAGTTGGTAAATGTAGTAGTCGCTATGAAAAATAATCCTATGTTAGTTAAATCTAATTTTGTTTTCTAGTTTTGTTTTGAACAAATCAAACACTTAATCTAGCACAATGGGAAAGCATTTTTTTTGCGATAGGAGGAAGTTAAATTAATTTACAAAAATGGTGCAAGTAGTGCTTAGCATCAGTGGAATTAACCCTGCGTAACAACAATTATCGTATTGCCCGACATACTGCCATCCATGCAACCTGACCCATCTAAACTGCCGCCAGCCGAGCCCCCTGCACCATCGCTGCCTCCGCCGCCATCTATTGTAATCGTGCCACCATGCACCCCCGATTGCACGTGCGAGTGCAACACATCCACGTCGTCAAAATGTATGTTACACTCGCCACATTTGAACCTCGGCTGATCTGCGTTAGCGTGCTTGTTGTCGCTGTGCGTTCGCAGTGTTTGTGGCATAGAGAATGTTTTGCGACAATTGTCCACGGCACAGGCGTAAGAGCGCAGTTGATGTGTCTGCCGATGGCGATAGAGTATCGCTTTTGATTTGAAGCTTTTGAGACAGATATTGCAGGTGGGCGTGCGCGCCGCTGACTGATGGGTCTTCATGTGCATCTTAAGCATACCTGGTCCTTTGAAACTCTTGTAACAGATCTCACATTGCGGCTGCTTCTTACAGTTTGCGCGTATCCAATTCGAATGTTGATGCATATGATTATGCAACGCCTTGAATTGTTTGAATTCATGGCGACACAAATTGCACACATGACGGCCGGAACCGAGTACACTGGTTTGCTGACTTATAAATTCGGCTATTAATTTGGGATCGATCTCGACATCGTCCGCGGACCCCGAAGTCGCTATAGAGGAGGCCGTAGCAACAAGCTGGCGCGAATTTGCCACCGCTTTGGAATTTGATTTACGCTGACGCTTGGATGTAGGTGTTTGACTGCCTACAGAGGCACCACTGCCAGCGCCACCATCTCCACCGCTTCCTACACTACTCACTGTATGATTGAAATCGACGACAGTGTGCATGTCAGGACCACAAGCTGCTTGCATGACTTCTTTCACATCCGTTTCAACAAGCTCATCGTCTGGTACCTCCATAACGGTGTACTGCAGCGGATCACCGTTTTCGCCAACCAATTGCTGCTGACTGCCATCTTCGTCACTTATAAATTCGTTACCATCCGCCTCCATCACATGCATCACGTCAGCGCCATCATCCTCGAGCATCTCCTCCTCTTCCATGTGTATCTCTTCGATGATGTCATCTTCATCATGCAACTGCATATGATGCTGCTGACTGGCATCACCATCGCAGTCGCTTAACTGTTGATAATGCTGTGTGTGATGTTGCTGATGATGCGAATGTCCTGCATTCGAGGTGGTCACAGTTATATCTTCAAGGTACTCGAGTTCTTGTGTTTCACCTTGGGACAAATCATCTTCGTCCACGATATTATGATGTCCGCTAAGCAACTGCTGATGGGTTAGCTGATCATCCTCTACAACTATGGTCTCACAGATTTGTTCATCCTCTTCCTCGAGATCGCCTTCGTCTGCTTCGATAAGGTGATGATCGTCGGGCGTGATTAAAGTGTCATCATCGACAATAGTCGTAGTGCCATCTTCGGCTGTGGTAACCATTACGCTGCCACCATTTGTTGTGGCAATAGTGCGTTGTGGCATAACTTGCACCAATTGCAATGTTTGCTGACCATTTGGCTGCTGTATCAGCTGTAACGTCTGCCCGCTGGTCGTTTGTATAAGCTGCGGCGTAAATTGGGGCTGTGTCGTCACAGTGCTGGTGGGTGGATTTGTCTGCACGGCCGAACCGTTCGCAGTGCTAATAATCTGTGCAATCTGTGGCGGTCCGGCGTGGGTGACAATCTGCGCGGTGGTAATTATTTGTCCGTTTGGTAGCACAATTTGCTGTGGCAAGGCGGTTGTGGAAATTAGCTGCTGTGGTTGTGGCTGCGTTTGCAATGTTGCTTGCAGATGTTGTGTTGCTGGTTGCGCTTGTGTGCGCGAAGGTGTAGCATTTGGCACCATTGTTTGTAATGACACTTGTTCGAGAGTTTGTTGATGCTGTTGTTGCTGCATAGGTTGCGGCAATAAATGCGGTTTCTTTGATTGACGCTGTGTTTTGCGTGACGCGCTAGTGGTCTTACGTTTGGCAGGTTGCTGTTGTTGCAACTGCAAATGCTGTACTTGCTGCATCTGTTGTGGTTGTTGATTTTGCTGCTGCTGCTGCTGTTGTTGCAAAATGAGCTGTTGTTGTTGTTGCTGTTGTAACTGCATTTGATTATGTTGTGTCTGCAACTGAAATTGAGCTTGTGGCTGTATCAACTGTAGTTTGGGTGGTTTCTGTGACAAAATTTTCGTCTGCGCTGACTGGTCGATCTTTACTTCATTCGGTTCTTCTATAACCACACGCACCGTTAAGCTTTTGATATACTCCCTCAACTCCTTGTCGCTGCGTTCAACCTGCTTTTTGAATGCATGACAACGTGATACAGCATGGACGCATTGAATGCAAATTTTATCCGGCCAACCTTCGGTATTTTCAATGTTAACTGTGGCACATTCCATTAACATCTCGGCGATCTTTTCGCTAAATAATGGACGCATGTCCTTACGCTCTGCTATACACACGCGACAGATCTTGTCCAGCTCAAGCACCTTTTTTCGTTCCATTGTGATTTGTGCGTACTAATGTGCGCGAGCTGATAAGGCTTGGCAAGTGTTTAGTTGCGGAGGCTGGAATAAACAAAGATTACACATTTATTAATTTTCTACATACCGAAAGTGGAAAATGCAACGATCAAGGTGATAGTGGCAAAAAGTTTATCAGGAATAAATTTCAAAATCTGTTCTGTTGATAGGTAAAGTTTCTGGACGATACATTTTGTTGTTAATTGAATCGGCGGGTTCGACAAGTGTAAAAGTCCAAACTCAACAAACAAACTGTAATTTGTAATTGCAAGTTTAACGCAAGGAATAATAATAGACAGAAGCTTTCTAGCTGTTTGAAAAAACAGCGTTGAGGAAAAACTATCATTTAATTGCATTTGTGTATACAAATAAAAACCTGCATATGCATGTATGAATGCACATAAATAACAGCAAATTTTGCTTATCAGCCAACAAATTAAATGAGTGTGAAAATGTAATCAGTAGTAGTTAAAAATCACCACCGAAGTAAACATATTGAAGTTATCAACATGTTGCAGGGCATTAGCAACATTTGTTGCAAAAACTAAACAGATCGTTTGTTTTCAAATCCAGTTTACATTTGGCTCGTTACCAATGGAAGAATTATTTTAAAATTATTTAATTGCATTGATTTGCAACATTTCTCAGATTTTTTAAACCAAGCAAATGCAACTCTAATCTAGTCCAACAACTACTTTTTACTTTTCGTTCTTGAAAACGTATACAAAAACAAAATAGATAAAACCCAATACATTTTGAACACAAACAAAAATATTACTCCGCTCAGGCCATGAGCAGGCACGCATTACAGTACTGCAAACGCATATTAAGCTAGCCTGGCGACAACTGTGCTTGTCGCTACAAACACGTTAGAAAGAGTTGGCAACAATATTCGCCAATTAAATAGCGGTACGTGTGAATGAGATGAAAAATACGCTGCAAAACAACAACGCTGGCATCTTTTCTGACACAAGCAAAAAAAATCTACCAATTTAGCTATTTTTATAATCAATGCACTATCACTAAATTGGACGACACCAGCATAATTGTCTAAATTGGATAATTGTTTCACATTTTCACAACGCACCCACTCAATTGCTAGCACCTGTTATTGCATTTTCCAGTGGTATATTTAGTAAATGCCATAAGCAATTAACTTACCTGCTGCACTAGTTGGACACTTATTGAGCAATACTCCGAATTTTTTTCTTGTCGAATTTACCCAAATATGTACACGATTTCACGTCACCAATGGCTTTTGAATGGAACGACGACGACTTTTACTTGCCACCCGTACTTGCCCTTCCCTAAATTTCTTCAAAACTTAGTAGACACACTTTCCAAGCCGTTAACAAACAAGTTCATAAATATTGCAATCACAAACAATTAATGCATTATAAACCGTTACAAAAACATTACCACAACAAGAAAACGAAATAACTAGATTTTTCTTGTTGAAATTTTATTACAATACGGCTTGAATTTCCTTTTTGACCAGCGCGTACGTCCTTTTGTCTTCTTCTGTCGTCGGCAAATCACAATGGCCGCCGTTAGCCGTTGCTGTGTAGTGCGATGAATTCGTTTCGTTTCGTTCGTGTGTTGCGTGCTTCGTGCAAGAAAGACGATTCGATAGTCGTTGATATTTCGGTTGTGACAGTGGTTGTTGCTACGCTAGTTTTTGCTTTTCTTGCATACTTCACTCACAACTGAAATGGGTATACAATGCTATTGATTTCTTAATGTGGGACAGGGATGGTAGACAAATTATTTATTTTTAATTTGACAGCAGCAAAAGTCAGTTACTTTGTTGACATGCTTCTCCACGTAAGTTGGCGTTGCCAGATGAGACTACTTGCAAATAAACATGACAAATGAATTCCATGTCCTTAAATCTTTTGTGGTTTAGCTTGCTTAAAGCAATATTTGAAATAGAAAATCTAAAAAAATAATATATTGGCTCGATCGATTAAAATTTTATTCTATTTCAAAATTTTTCAATTCATTTTTTTTTTTCAATAAAAGCACATTATTTCAAGAACAATCGTTTGGTTTGAAGAACTGAAAAAGATATTACAGAACTTATAAAAGCCATCAAGCCTAATATTTTAAAAATTAACAACTACTTGTACGGAAACGTGGTAATCCTTAACTTGATATTTATCAATAAATATACGATTTTTTTTTTTATAGGAAAGTAAATCGGAATGAGTAGACATAAAGTTAGAATTTACCTATTGTAAGCCTAATGTAAGCTTAAGCTTAAATAATGGGTAGGCTCAGAGGGCGCAGCAGTTGGGAGCAACCGTTGCCAAAAAAAAAAATCAGTTACAACGCTGCAACGGTAAAGTATAGTAGCTTGTTTGTTGGCAACCCTTATAAAAATAAAATGGAGATGGCCGGACACTTTCGGGACAGATCTAAAAAGCGACGAACGCATTTCAACAACTGGGAACATTGGCAAGTAACTAAGATTAAAAATAGGTTTATAAGTACAGGTTTGAGGTTAGGGCACGTCGAGTAATTATGGCCTATTTTGCAGCACCGTAAGAATGACCTGTTTGGTCTATGTGGGAATGGGCAGTTGGGCTTGGCATGCCTTTACTGCGAACCATTGTTGCGCAGCACGCTTAAGCAGCACCGGCGTTTTATAATTATCTTCAGTTCGTCGATACTCCGTGAATTCATCAGTAATTGTGGGTTTAACACTGCTGTCAATTCCATCTATAATAAAGTCAACCAACTCCACCCGCGATATTTGCCTGCTTAGCGGTAGCCTGTCCTTCTACTTCCACTGCCGCTGCGATAGCATTATGTAAATTTCTTGCCTCGGCTAGTAAAGCCTTCTTCAAAGAACCGTAACTCAACGCGTGGACAACAACTCTCTCGCTGTTCAGTAAGAGAAAACCGAAGTTCTAAAAGTTTAAAACTATCGTCTGCCTTGGTTGAACCCATTTAATTTCATGCCTTGAATTGGCTTTCGACAACACGTGGTTTTCGCTTTGATTTTTTTGTTATAAATTCTTTATACAAATCATATATTTTTAAAACTAAACCATGTTTCCTATCCAAAAATTGAATATTAAGAAATTTACAGTTTTTACCCTCTTATTCGGTTTTGTTTACTTTTAGTTAAGAGATGTCATCGCGGGATATGTTCCGAATAGTAACCGTTAGTTCGAAGTTGGTATATAAAAGGAAGGCGCTGCTGAACTTTCTAGCTTAAGGAACAAAACTAAGGAATTCAATGACATGATTTTCTTTAGCCTCCCACTCCACGCCTCCTGTTGTTGTTCTAACAGCATACAGTTCCCCAAAGTTTTTGGGGAATGTTGCTGGAGTGACAGTCCTGTCCAGCAGATATAAATCTGGGTCGTTCCGGTTACGTAGACCAGACTGTTGTGGGAACAACTCCAGGACTCCTCAAGCAAGCTTCTTGAAAATAGCTAAAAAAATTGTTGATTTTGCTTACAAAAGCCATAAATATTTAAAGTGAAATAAATAGGATTTTTTTACGCGGACCAAATATTACCCTCATCTGTCCAACTCAGACTACGCGGACCACAGTATTTTTGCGCAGAACACCGTTCCGCATTGGGGGCCTTCGGCCGCGCTAGGAATTGTGCATAGGATGGGGTCGAGGAGATATCTTAGGATTTTTGCGCAGAACTTCTTTCTGTCATGGATTCCTTGGTCTTTGCTCTTTCTAGCTGGAAACGCAATTTCTTTTTATATGGCGCTTGGTACATTATATATTTCTCCCCTTTACAGGAGATTGTAAAATGTTTGTTGTGCAAGAAAGTTTATTGTACTGTATAAATTGGTCATCTTGAGCGTTATTTTAACAATCCAGCGATACGAACTCAAAGGATTTTGGGAAATGAAAGAAGTGTTCAAGGATAATCGTAACAATATTATGCCAAGAGAAATGTTTAAAGAAAAAACAATCACTCACCTTTATTGAAGATGGCAACACCAAGAATCATGAAACCACTTCACAGTCGGCAATCCATATTTGGGTGCAACTCTGTGCAAGACGGAGACTTTGCAATGGACAAATACAAAAAACAACCGCTGCAATGCTGTTGTTGTTATTGTCCACTCTTTTCATGTATTTTATTTCGCAGCTTTTTCCTTCACTCACACGCGCGGCGGGAAACACTTCCAATTTTATACAAATTGATTTTCTGCACTGACGCTCAAATGAACTTGTCACACACAACCCTGTCGTGCTATCGCCCCACAATTAAAACCGAGCGATACCTTTTCCCCCAACTAGCCAACAAAATCCACTGCCTTCTTTCTTTCAATGCCAAACACCAATTTCTATTGTCAACTATTTTGTGGTATCAATATTTCGCGATAGCAGCTCAGCAGTTTGATGTTAAACACTTCTTGCTTATGAATTGGAGAAAAGTAACTTTTTGTCACATACGTGAATTAAGCAAAACTTGAGTTTAATGTTTTTTCGCAAGCGAACCGAGAGAGAACTTCAACGACACACCGAAAGCTGAAGGAATCCGATACGAAACTGAATTTCTATATGCGAAGAGTAGTGCAGAATGGTGCTTCAATAGACAAACTGGTGTTGCAAAAGGGGGTAAATTAGAATGTGTCGCGTGTGATGGCTGGCGTGTGATTCTAGTTAGATTTGCAGCAACAACGATAGTAGCGGAATTTCAGAATATTTTCCTTTCATGTCGTCGTGCGAAAGAGAATGTGTGCGCAAAGTTTTGTTGTAAGTTGAGCAACAGGACCTGCCGTTGACAAACGGGGATGTATGCGAGATGTGTGTGAGTGAGATAGTATTTAAATAGGCAAAGGATTTTTCTTCAATTTTGTTGCTTTTGTTTTGGGTGGTAAGTGGCGTTACCAGACGTAAGAGAACGTGAAAACAATTTTTACAGTGGAACCAAAGTGATAATGCCAAAATGTAATTATCGAAGCAGTTTCCAGAATTTCACATGTCAGCGTTGTTTGCAACTAAATATTCCGTCATTTTACGATAAAGACATGTATGCTTATATCGTTGATAGTAGCGATTATGGAGATAGGCATCAAAAGCAGAAATAATTATGTTTATCCAAAAAATATCGATAAAAGTAATATACACTATAGTGCAAAACTGAGTCCATTGGTGATGTTTGTTAAATATTTGCAAGGATTCTAATTATTATTATTTTTTTTTTTTTATAAAAACATGGTTCATGCTTTGACCAAACCATAAAAACCAAACTTTCAATTATACATACATGGCTTAGAAAAATTCAAAAAAATTTCATCAAAATTTTGAATTTTCTAATCTGAACTTTTAGCAAATTTTTGGGTATGCAGCTTGCCTGTTAAATTTTAGTACAATTAAGTGCCAGTTTTAAGCGGCTGAAAAACCCCCTTTGATTTTTAATATATTTTTTGCTGACTGTATAGGTTTTAATAATTACACTATGCCACAGTCAAAATCGGGATGGGATGAAACCAACGGGAAATGTTATATCGGTCAAAAACAAGTTATACGTGGCCCGGCGTTTCGCTGGGTCACGTCTAGGAATCGAGATATATCGATTTGAAGTTAGTAACTATCATATAGGGGAAATTGTCACCTTTGGTTGTCTTTTTTTTTTACATAACTCGAGAACCACTAGTCCGATTTTGCTCAAACAAATTAAAAAAAAATTAAAAATTACAATTCCTTTAATCTGTTCATATAACGTTTTTCTATATAATCAACAGTTTTGCCGGTAAAAATAAATGTATAAAGAAAAAAAATATTTTTTGCTTAAAATATTAAATTTTTTTATTTTTTAAATTCATAAAAAATCCAAAACGGAAAAAAAGGCAAGTCGTATTACTTTCACGCAAAGTCACATAACCTTTAAGCAAAATGAGACATAGATCATGAAAATCGATGGACGCGTTTCGCTTTTATTCACAATTAACTGAAGGTATCTCATTTTGACAAGAATATTGATTTTATGTTTCAATGAATTTTCATGATCTATGTCTCATTTTTTTTTTGTGACTTTGCGTGAAAGTAATACGACTTGATTATATAGAAAAACGTTATATGAACAGATTAAAGGAATTGTAATTTTTAATTTTTTAAAATTTGCTTGAGCAAAATCGGACTAGTGGTTCTCGAGTTATGTCAAAAAAAGACCACCAAAGGTGACAATTTCCCCTATATGATAGTTACTAACTTTAAATCGATATATCTCGATTCCTAGACGTGACCCAGCGAAACGCCGGGACACGTATAACTTATTTTTTTACCGATATAACTTTCCCCGGTAGTTTGAACCCTTCCCGATCACTGACCCCTACCATTTGTCTCACAGTGTTATCGATAAATGTATATGTGCACGTCCATATATAACTATGTGTCTGTTGATATTACTATCAATAAATACACATCGATATTGTTATCAATTTATTTATCGATAGATTTATATATATTAAATTTTTAAGAATAACAAAATATGTAAACATATTCACCCCTATTGCGAGTGTCGACTAGTAGTAGTTAAGCGACTATTATTCGATTATTGATTATCCATGTCGTTTTTTCTTTCAATAACTGAGTGTAAATTGTTTTTATTCGCTTATTGAACGGAAAATCGACATTCACAATACCACGGAAAAGCGATAATCGAATAATAGTCGTTTATCTACTACTAGTCGACACTCGCAATAGGGATAATTATGTATGTGGACTGAATAAAGGTACCGATATATATGAAGAGCTCTCCAGTTTACAATTTTTGGAACTAAATTATTACACAGGCCAACAAGATTTAAAATAAAGGGCTGTTCAGAATGTTGTGGAAATGGTCTTGAATTTGCATTTGCAAATTTTATGCTCGCTGCCGTGTACATTTTATTGTTGTGAATTCAAAATGCAACGAATATGCAAATTCAAGGGAAAAAATCAGTATTGCCCTGTGTAAGCTTTCCACACAACACAATGAGCATTGCTATTATTTTATCAAGCTATTCAATCGCGAATTACAACAGAAATTGGACGAATCTGGTTGCTTTCTTTTTGAATTCTTGAAGTACGTCGTTTTTGCTATTATCTTCAAAGTGCCGAATAGCCCGATCTCCCGCGATTTTTTTTAGACAGCTTTTACAATTCTTAGATATATTTACTCGTGTCTAAAATTTAAATGTAATAGCTTAGATTATTTAAAATACCCTCAGAAACGCTCTCCATCTCGCAAAAAATAATGTTCGAACCGTCCTTTTTTGATTTTTAGCATTAAAAGGCAGTGTTTAGGCTTTCATATCCTCCCACACAGACGAAATGTACAAAAATGCGTTTTTCGGCACCTTTAAACCTAAATTGCTCGAAAACTAGAACCAATCCAATAACTTTATGGTCAGATCCGAATTATACTAGAAAAATCTTATAAGAATCGGCTACAATATTTTACTCAACAGAATTTTGTTGGGTAGTGTTATTTATTCACGTTATTCATGCCGATATATTAGAAATTTTGACCGGCAGGTGAAAATCCTTTTGCTACTTAGCAGCATTTTTTTTAGGATTTGTTTTTATATTTAATGTTTTAACAAAAACAATATTCTGTGTTATTAACCAAAAAGATAAAATAATATGCTTAACAATTTAGAACCTTTTTTTATAAAATATCCTCGATAATACTTATCTATTATTACTGCGCTCCACGCAATTCCTGCCTTTGAGCTGCAAAACTTTCCTCCACTCTATACTCCTCACCGCTTATGCAGAGGTGGCTGCCAACTTGTAGCGTTTCTTCTCCTCATTCTTGCTCCAAGCGCGCACTACACCAATCACCACCACGAGTAGCACCACCGCCAACACAAGGCTGCTAGCCACGAACCATGGATAGAAACCTGGATATGGATGACCATCACCCTCAGTTGATTCGAAAAGCTCTTCGTCATCCCAATCTGGCGCATGCGTACCGTTCTCCCCCTCAGCCATTTCCAGGCGTTCGAATTTCTTAGCGCCCGTTTTGTAAGTCGTGACCGCCGCAAGGTGTGTGGAATCGAGTGTTTCATATACTGGCTCGGCGCTTTCGATGCGCGTAAATGTAACCTCACCATGATGGATTTCATTGCGAAAGCGTTTTATGGCATAACCGAAATATTCGAAAACGTCAGCGTTGAATTGTTGACGATGCTCAGCCCACTGGCCGATCACTTCCACATTGACTGACGTGCGTGCGTCCATAAAACGGCCGAAAAAGGCCCTCTATTATGAGATAGAAAAATTCTTATTAAAAATAAAAGGCAAGTTAATTTGTAAAGTTGTATGCCTTACCGTCGATACATCCACACCACCGACTCCCACGTCATTCAATTCCAGCACTGCACCCGCATGCTCAAATAATAGCGGCAACTGATCCAAATTGTGGCTATAGACAGTGCTCACGTTTAGATGCACTTTCTCGACAAACTCATATTTTATGCTGCCATAGATTTGTTTTGGCTCACGACTTGGATTGTGGAGCGTTGTGCGGTCGAGCAAGGTTTTGTAGCTGGTGGACACATTCACCCAAGGCAAGTAGGTGACGTTGCGCAGCTCGTACATGAGTGGCTGTATTTCGATTAGCACATTGATGCTGGCATCTAGACCGTACTGGAGTTAGGAAAGAGTGTTTGAGAGTTTCATACAAACGTAGAATGAGTTATTTTTTTTATCATCTCAGACTTACAAAGTTATCCTCGAAAATCATGACAATGCAGGCAAAAAGATCTGATGTAATGTTCGTAACAAGATCGGTGTGGCTGAAGTGACAGAGTTCTGTTTTTTCGCGTTCCAAATCCGTGGCTTTGCCAATATAGCTCAGTTGCTGGAAGGATGAGATACATTTTTGTAAAGAAGTGTCTTCAAAACGATTGTGGGTTTAGTTTAAAGGTAGCTTAAAAATACCATAAAAAATAATTTCCCTTAATTAGTAAAGAACTTTTATACTAGCTTTAGTTGTCACAAAAGTATGTCAACTGTGTTTCAATCTGTTCAAACGCTCGCATAAGGCAGTACCCGAAACGGCCAATGGTTGCATATCGTATTAATACAAATGTTTTTGAGCCTTGGGATTCATGGATTCCAAGATAAAATATACAAAAGAAACCTCTTTGTGTTCTACAATACCTAATTATTTTATATCTTGAGTTCGGCGCTTATTTTTAAAACTTGCGAGATGGTTACTTGGCTACCTTTTCATCTTTGCCGCAATAAAATGTTATTTTCAAGAAGGAACTTAAAGTAAACAGCGATGTGCAATAGACGGTCATCGATTGGATTGTATATGTCCCGATTTAGATTGGACTAGAGGTCACATCTGGGTTTACGAGACATTTTTGTACCGAGCGATATTAATAGAAGAGTAAATAATAAAGTCGTTCCAGTATTAGTTTAGTCTCAAAACTGGAGCAGGCTAATCAATGCATTGACCTTTCTGCATTTTTGAGCAATGAGGGTTAACCCAGGGTCGGGCTGTAGCACCAGGGGTACTGTCCTCATGTGATTCTCATAGTCAGCTGTCGCTACTAGTAATAGACCTACATAAGTTAGTGAAGATATTCATATCGAATTATGCTCAGTGTATTAGTTAGTGGTCATCTAAGCCCCTAAGCCTATTTCGGGTGGTCCATAAATCAATGTCGTCAAGCTCCACTAACGGTAGGCAGAAGAAACGAGCAGTTTCGACGGGGTCGACCAAAGGGAGAAGGGTGTTAGTTGAGTGGGATTGAGCAGACACGTGAAGAAGTGGTCGGTAGCATGTGGGCAGTCTCCACATCCCGGACACTCATTGTGGATATTGGCGTCTGGTCTGGATAAGTAGCTGTTGAGGCGGCTGCAATAACCAGACCGTAGCTGGGCCAGAGTAACGCGTGCATCTCTTGGCAGTTGAAGCTCTGTGTATGTTACAGGTGTTGATTAGGCTCCGATTATGGTATTCATAGGTCGACTCTCTATGAATACCGTTGATCACTAGTCTGTTCGTTGTCGGGTCCAGTGGTTGGTCAATATATGTCTGGACCGCGTCCATGAACTCGAGTAGGCGCCCTCTGACGTGCCTGGGGAAGCTCCTCTGCGAGCAGGGGGTCTGTTGGGGTGATCACGACATATCTCTTGTCTGGGTGTTGGGCCGTTGGATTTTCGATTAGAATCAGCGATTATATAAATAGTAGGCCTAAAATCTGCGGCACTGGAAATGGGAGGCATTTTCACAAATATTCAAAGAAAAATACATTACAACTTTCTAGAACTATTAAGGAAGACGTGGCCACACTGTAAAAAATTAAGTGGTTCAGAAGGCAGATATATTAAGATATGCAGCAATTAGCGTGGAGTACTTAGCTCATGTCAATCATATGGAGAAGAGACTTTGCTGTGAATTTTTCCAAGAAATTCCAACAAAAAATTCTTCAGCTTTTGCTGGAAACTATATAGTTTTGTACATACATTAGGATGCATCACTCTATATGCAAAAAAAAAGTAGCTACTGTCCATCGACACTATAAAATCTTTTATTTTTTATAACTTCCGCCAAAATATTTTAGAAAAGTATTGAGATTTATGTGAGCTGAACCTATTTAAAAATACCTACATAAATTGAGTGTTTTATAAATAAAATTAGTTTTAAAAATATTTTTTCCAAAAACTCACCTCAGATGATAGAAGAGTTTAAGTTTAGAAAGTCTGATTAAAAATATTTACAAATTTTATAAACAGAATCAGAATAATGAGATTTTTGGAGGTATTTTCAAACCGGTGCAGCTCACGTAAATCTTATGTTTCCAAAAAATTTAGACAGAAGTCTTAAAATATAATAGATTTTATAATTCCGGTGAAAATAATGCATTTTTTTGGTGAGACACCCTAATGTACATATGGTGGTTAGTCTTTAGTTTGAAAAAGTTTACCTTCAAAAATTTGATATTTTTACTAAGCTTCTATTAAAAGGGCGTCCTATTCTATACCTTTGGCTAGTTAGTCGTTAAAATATTGTTTGGGAATGCAATGAAATATTAATTTAAAGAGAAAATAGCCTAATCCCATATACGTAAATTTGTTTGTTGTTTTAATAAAATGCAAGATATAATCTGTGCATAATCCCAAAAGTGGCAAATTTAGAGTTTGCACACTTTTTTTGAAGACGGTATGTACATTAGACTGCACCACTCCCCATACATAAAAAAATCGGCATTGTGTTTCCATTGGAATTATAAAATCTATTATATTCTAAGACTTCCACCAAAATATTTCGGAAAAATATTAAGATTTACATGAGCCGGACCGATTTGAAAATACCTCCAAAAATGGAGTTTTTTATGAAAAAAATAGTTTCTTAAAGATTTTTTTTGAAAAAATCCCCTCAAATGACAAAACGGTTTAAGCTTAAAAAATTTGCATAAAAATATAAAAAAAAGATCAACGTAATCGTAATAATGAGATTTGTAATGCTGTTTTGTAACTTTTTTCAAAGATTGGTATAAGAAAAACTTGAATAACTGAGCCTAAACTATTCCGATTTAGACTTGTGAGGTATCATTGGAAAGTTTTTTTCTCACACTTATTCCTTTGCTAATAAACTCATTCAAAGGATGAAAGAGAAAGGTAGGATGAACGAACGTCATTCAAAGTTGAATTAAGATTTGTTGGTATTAAAAAAAAAAAAAATGCACAGAAATAAAAAGAGCGGAAAATACCTTTCGATTGAACATCGAAAATCTCACTATAACGATTCCGTTGGAAAGAATTTTAAATATTTGTATGCAGATTTTTTCAGCTTAGTTCTTTAAGAAACTTTTTATTCATAAACAACTCCATTTTTGGAGGCATTTTCAAATCGGTCCAGCTCACGTAAATCTTAATATTTTTCCGAAATATTTTTATTTTTAACCGACTTCCAAAAAAGGAGGAGGGTTTCAATTTTTCGGAAAATTTTTTTAATTTTTTTTTTTTTTTTTTATTTGTTACCGCATAACTTTGGACCACGTCAACCGATTTCGATAATTCTTTTTGCATAGGAAAGGTAGTGTCTCAGAGGTGGTCCCATACTAATCTGGTTCCGATCAGCGGATCATGAGATATATATATATTTTTTTTTTATATAGAGTTGAAGTCGGTTTTTTTTTGCTAAAAATTACTTGTTATTTTTTCAAATATAATAAGTTTTGTAATCCCGTCGGAAAACCGCAACTTTTCTTGGTGATGGAGTCTAATGCACATATGTATGTACATACATAATATCTACATATACATATATGCATATGTAAGATCAAATCGGTCTGTGATTATCAACTTGTAAAATTTGTCACTTAATAAATAAAATAAGCACACTAAACGCTCGGAAAGACGCCAAGCCTACGGCTAACTCAATTATGATGATCAAATTTAATTTACATGACAAATTATAATAAAATATTTTTGCACATAACTATGCATATATATGTACATATATGTATGTGTTAATTTATTTACAAATAAAGACTTCAAATATTTACTTTTCTCAATAAAAAAGACATGTGCGCTTTTATTGCCACTCAAGCCTAAATTTTTTAGTGCTTCCTACATGAAGAGTGGTCGTACTTTTTTGACGTTAAGTAATTATCTTAAAAAATGTATGCACATGCTTAGTCATCAATATGACTTAAGACCTAAACACATATTTTTTTTTAATTTTTAAATTTCATAATTTGCACTCGGTTACATATCAAATCAACATTTTACCCGCCGTTTTAATATTTACAAAATTTATTGTTTTTTTTAAGGAGATGTCTCTTTCAATGGCCTTTCAAGCTTTTATTGTGATGATTACTATTTTTTTATTGTTTTTGGTCATAAAGAAATACTAATTGGTTGCATTTTTTATTCGACAACTTAATAGTATTAACCAGCTATTTTTCAAATCTTATTTATAAAACAAAAAAATAGAATAAATAAATAAATGTTTTTTTTTCTTTTCTTACGTCCTTTGGATTCAATTCCTGTGCAAAATTCTCCAAAACCATATTATATGGCACCCAGGCAAGCAAAGGATTTTTGATGCCATCGCAAATTTCTTTGTGTGTACCTCGCCCTCTAAGTTCACCATTGCGCAATTTGAAGAAGTAATATGTATCCTTATACGATGTACCGTGATCCTTACACATGGTGTCTAGGAAGCTGTCCTATGAAGAAAAAGCATATATGTAGTAGTATACATAGATTATATATTTGCAAATAATAAAAATAATATGCAAAAATAAATAAAGAATTATAAATAATATAAAAGTTCAGGACTGCTGAACGCAGATCGAACACTGAACGATACTATGAGGACGGATTTCGTACCGAAAAAAATCAAGATCCCTAAAGAGCAAAATTGGAAACAAATCGTTTATTCTTCCATTGATTTGAAATTTTCTAGTAGAACTAATAAAGAACATGCTTTTTGAAGAATACAAGGATGTTACGAGCTGTGGTCGAAAATTTTCCAAAAAGACGTTAAAGAAGAAAAGGCAATATGTTTTATTTTTATTTTTTTATTTCATAAGATAAAAGAGTATTGAGCGCCACGCGGCTATCCGCACACAAACTGATGGCATAGACTTTCACATGAAATATGCTTTGATATTTTCCCATAGGAGTAAACACCTGGAGATGTAGCTTTGCTGCATAAATCTATCTTAAATATATTTTCAAAAACGATAATTTTACGTTCATATAATGAATTCATTAGGCGACGCTCGAATTGATATTTACCTTGATATATATGTACGGCACAATAGACCTACCGGTCGTAGAGTTACAACTATTAATCTATCTATCTATATGTATGTATATAGCTATCTAATCTAGTAGACATCTAATAAAATAATATATCTACAGAGTGCTCCGAGGTTTTTTTCCTCGACAAAAAATTCTCAACAATCAACGGTAATTTTTAAAGACTTGAAACTTGCACTTCATAATACTAATGGTGAAACTGGGGAAAATAAATCAAATTGAGAAATTTTAAATTTCGATGAAAATTTTCTTTGTATTGACTTCTTGCATTTCCCCAGTTATATATCGAGGGCTTATATTCAATACCCTCTATCTACAATTTTGATGAAAATGAGTTTTGGATGGTAACGTGAGCTCTTATTTATCCTTCAGCCATGACAATAATGCCAAACTTAAAATTTTGCTTTTATGGTATTATATTCTCATTTTGAAAAATCCACTATCTGCAATAACATTTTGTTACAAAAGAAAAATCCTCTATCTACACAATTTTGCTGGAAAATCGTTTTCATTACCATTTTTTTGTGGCAGGTCAAATAAAGACTGGGTAAGTTACATGTGCCGATGCATGTATGTATATGTTCCGGTAAAATCCGATCTTAGGTCAAACTAGTTTTGCCCAGGCTAAACTTGTTCTACCTAATGCGATGTCCAACCGAAACCAAATCTTGTGGACTGCGTAGCTTCAGTTGGACTGATGATGAGAGTTACAAAAATAGTTTATTCTAAGATCGGGTTTGGCCGGTAGCTTACAGGTATATACATGTCCGCTCATTTACTACAATAATGTCATAACTCAAAAAATCAAAACTCGAGAAAGACGGCTTTAAAGTTTTGAATTTACATATACGCCGATACTAAAAATGAATACATATTTTATTCTAGTGAGATTCTGGTAAAGGCCTGTATGCAGCTCTCAAGAAAAGCAAAAACTCCATATAAAATGACGTACAAGGAATGGCTAAGAAATTTTCTTGAGTCAAATTTCCTTAAGGCAGTACGCAGTTCTTAAGAAATTTACTACGCTTTCTACTACGGTTTTCTAAAGTTTTTTGTGAAGAAAGAGCATAAGGAAACCCAGTTTTGCAACAGATATATATGTCCGTTCCATTATTTCTTGAGGAAAGAGTGAGGCAACAGGCTGTGAAGTATCAAAAAATGTCAAAATTCCTTGGACACACATGCGAAATAATGGCAATTTTTTCTTTACCGTTTTCTTGAGAGCTGCATACAGGGCTTAATCGATACAGCTATGATATTTTTACACGAAATAGAAGAAGACGCAGCGATAATTTCTGCATACTCAACTCAAAATTTGTATTTTTTGGATTATGACACTACTAAAGTAAATGAGCGATGTGTATATGTTTATTTGCCTCCACTTGGTCCGAAGATTCCCACAATTCCCTCTTACTCATATCTATTTAAGAGTTTGACCAACCATCTCTTCGATGACAGGCAAAAGCCCTGGTGCAGACAAAATTCCGTACCCCGTTCTAAAAAATCATCCGTATCCCATCAAACATAGAGTCATTAAACTCCATAACTACATTTTATTTCAAGGGTTATATCATCAAGAGTGGGAAACTGCTATTATTATTCCTATTGCCAAACTAAATACGCTAATGATATTTTAATTTTTTCTAAGACTAAGGACTTGACGCAAGTAAAAATTATTTTTCTAACATACTAAACGATCTAATCAATTGGTCCAAATCTTCAGGAGCTCAGATTTAAGCTGAAAAAGTAATTTTTTCACATATGCAGAAAATACAAATAAATACATACATCCAACCCTCTCCTTGTCTAACACCCCTCCCCTATACTGATACATTGAAAATATTTGGAATGATTTTTTACAATAAACCTACTTTTAAGCAGAACTGTCATTATGTAAAAGTTGACTTTGGGCTCGTAATTTATGGACACTGCGCAAAAAAACATCTTAAATTGCTAGAAACACCTTACTATGTAGCAGAGGAGAAAAAGCATCCGTGCATTTCCCACCTCGCCAATAAAAGCTATCTCTCACGTCGAATCCTGCTTTCAACAAAAAAACTGATGTAGCAAGCAATCACCTTTATTTCGTATATTAAGCTACATCAAAGATTTCGACATCATCCGATGCTTACTAAAGTAAAAACTCTACCGCAAGGGCATTTGCCCAGTTTGATACTCATAAATTACCTGGTGGTAACAAAAGGGCTGGGTGTTACAATTGTCTTCAGTGCTTTTCCCACGTACTGCTCGGCATTTACAGCCGAATCAGCTGTACGTTTCGCCTCTATAAACGACGGAAATTTCATCATCTGAACGGACAGTAAACCAGGCAGCGAAGCCTCTTTTAACAGTGCTAATGATTCTCATATAATTTCGAAATCACGTGAAATACTCTTTTGACACAAAAACACATTTAAAATTATCTGGTTACCTGGGCACATCGGAATAGAAGGGAACGAATTTTCACACCTATGATTTCTGCATTAAAATCTTAGTATAACATAGTATTTACGTCTAAAGAACTGACATTTTCATTATTCTGCAAAACCCTCTATCAGCAAATTTTTCTATATAAATAGTTATAATTCGAATTGCAATAACCTCTATCTGATCTTTAAACTAAAATAAAATGAATTAAAAGTAAAAAACTAGTTTTAGTATATTGCGTGAATATTTAAGAAATGCGTGTGTACTTAAAATTATTAACACTTTTAAAAACAGCTGCCAAAACAGTTTTTTTGCTCTCCTGAAAAATTGAGTTTTTGCAGATAGAGGGTATTGAATATAAGCCCTCGATATGAAATTAGAAAAAAATTGATTCTTGCGGTTTTGCAGTGCAATGACCATATTTTTTATAAAAAAAAAATAAGAAAAATTTGGTGTGGAAAATATAAATAACTAAAATCGTCAAAACTCCATGGTATGCATATTCTTGACGCTGATTGTTATACAATAAGCGCAAGGGTTGAGATATGTATGTATTTACTTTGTTGCTGGTACATACAATGGTGGCCCAGGGACCCATTTATGCGAAAAAAATCGTAAGAATATGTTCCGATTTGCTAGTAATAGATAAATTAATCGTTATTTTTTATTTTTATTTTTTCGATCCCCACTAATCGTTAAATTTGGATTTTATCTGACAAAAATAACCATTATTTGGATTGTTATTTTTTCGACCATTTTTAGCCATTATAATGAAGACTACATTTTTATGGCCGTTTTTAATATTTAATGACCTAAAAAATTAATATGAAAATAACGGTGATGATCGAAAAAATAACGATACAAAATTTGTTGACCAGGCACAATCAAGATTTCCTGAAGATGACCTCAGATTGAGGTCGAAACATCGACAATTTAAATATCAATAGAACGAAGTTTTGCGTTTTATTTAATTGCTGGGCCTCGAGCTGGTTAAAAATGATTCATAATTTAAAATTTAAAGGCCAACAACAAAAACAAAATATGAAAAAAATATAAATCATAAAATAACGGTTAAATTTGATCGTAAACATATTTATCCAAATTTAATGGTTTAATTATGAATTTTATTATAAAGATCACCGTTACAGTCCCTGCCATGATAAAAAAAAAAACTTTACAAGGTAAAATAATTGAGCTCTAATCTAATATAACGTTTGCCAGCAATAAAATTTTAAAATTAACAATTGTGAACAATTTCATTTTTTTATTTTCAATTTTATATGATTTTAAAATGTTTGCAAACGTCAGAAAAAAATCATGGCCGACGAATTGAGAGAATGATTTTACCTTCTAATGTTTTTATCATGGTCCCTGCTTTTTTTCTAAAAATTTTAAACAAATGCCATAACCACAAATTTTCTTTCACTTTGTGCTAACTTTTTATTAATGGGTATACATATGTACAACCACACAGAGATATTGATCAAAATGGTCAAGACGGCATACTCCACGCAATTATAAAAACAAGACGGACAAAAAGAATTAGAAAAACACAAACAATTTTCTTATCAATACCATTTAGTGATTATAAAGAAGCCTTTAAAGGTATTTAAATCCGCTGGTACATACATATCTATTCATAAAAATCAGGTGAAATCATAATAAATGGCGTCAATTAATTGAGTAGATAAAGCATAGCAAAATATGTGCACACTTACGTATGTACATATGCACATTTAATCAGTATATTTTTTTCTTATAAAAATGCCGGTTACACTGCTTTAAGAAAATAAATAGTTTTGAATTAGCCTACAAAATAAAGCATGAAGTACTTATAATTACGAGTAATTTTATATTTTTATAAGCCTTTTTAAGAATATGCAAATATCGTACCCTAAATCAAAAACAGTCACAACTGAAAAAAAACCTCAAATGTTCTGCAAACGAAAAAACAGTGTGGAGTCGATGCACGCGACGCAAGCAGAACAAAAACAGTCTTAGGGCCGGTTGCTCAAAGCCTGGTTGACACTAATCACCAGTTAACATCGTTATCGACGTTTTCGACTCCATATATATAACACGGTGTCGGTAACGTCGATAACGATGTTTAATCGGGGATTAGTGCCAGCCAGGCTTTGAGCAACCGGCCCTTAGTAGTGTTTTTCCAGTTAAAGAAGATAATAATTTCGGCGGACGATAGAAATAGGATCCGTTAACTCTTTTATACAAAAAAATCAATTTTGAAAAATTTCGAGTTGTGACTGTTGTGATTTAGGGTACGATGTGTACCTAGATATGTATGTGCGGACATTTAAAAAAACACCTTAGCTAAAGTTCGGTAATTTTTTCTACAAACCACGGAAACGTTAAGTTATTTTAATTTTTAAGGTTTAAGAGACTATTTCAATAAAAGTTTATCGCTTATTTACTAGAGCAGTGTTATAATTAAAAAACAATAACTTTTTAGAAAATGTTACAATCAAAACAGAAACACCCAAAATAACTTAAGCGGTTTTACCAAAAGCCCCAATGACCAATATGTACATTAGACTGCATCACTCCCCTTACAAAAAAAAATCGCTACTATTTTTCCATTGGAATTATAAAATCTATTATATTTTAAGACGTCCACCAAAATATTTCGGAAAAATATTAAGATTTAAGTGAGCTGGACCGGTTTGAAAATACCTACAAAAATGGAGTTTTTTATGAATAAAAATAGTTTCTTAAAGATTTTTTTTTGAAAAAATCCCCTCAAATGACAAAACGGCTTAAGCTTAAAAAATTTGCAGAAAAATATTTAAAAAAAAAAATAAAGCAAATTTTGAACGGAATCGTAATGATGAGATTTTTGATGCTGTTTTCTAAATTTTTTTAAAGATTGGTATAACAAAAACTTGAATAACTGAACCTAAACTCTTCCGATTTAGACTTAGGAGGTGTCATTATAAAGGTATTTTCTCTACGTTTTTATTTCTGTGCTAATAAACTCATTCAAAAGATAAACCAGAAAGGTAGGATGAAGGAACGTCATTCAAAGTTGAATTAAGATGTGTTGGTATTTGAAAAAAAAAATATATATATTGGGACACGAATGACCTTTTTTTTGGACAGAAATAAAAACAGTGTGAAAATACCTTTCAACTGAGATCCCATAAGTCTAAATCAGAATAGTTTTGGCCCAGTTATTCAAGTTTTTCGTAAATCAATCTTTGAAAAAAGTAAAAAAAAACAGCATCAAAAATCTCATTCTTACGATTCCGTTTAAAAGATTTTTAAATATTTTTATGCAGATTTTTTAAGCTTAATCTGTTCTGTCATCTGAGGGGACTTTTTGCAAAAAGTTCTTTAAGAAACTATTTTTATTCATAAAAAACTACATTTTTGGAGGTATTTTCAAATCGGTCCAGCTCACTTAAATCTTAATATTTTTCCGAAATATTTAGGTGGACGTCTTAAAATATAATAAATTTTGTAGTCCCGGCGGAAAAACAGAAACTTTTTTTAGTGATGCAGTCTAATGTACATATGTATAAAAAATGTATGCATGTAACACACATTCGTCACAATTTCGAAGTTTAAAAGTTTAGTAAATTAATATTATTTGGCGTTTTCATTGCTAAGGAAACTAGTTTTTCAACGAACAAGCGCCGATGATCGCATTTTTCGAATTGTTTTTTTTCGATTTTTTTTGTCTGTTGTATTGTGTCATTGCCGCAAATGCATACTGTTTTGAATGCACATTTCAAAGTATGCATGTGCATACAAATGTATGTATGCACGATTTTGTGCGTCTATGTCATGTATTTCTACCAAATATGGTTTGTTCTTGTTAATGAAGAATCTATTTTTGGCTGGCGTGAGGTGATTTGCTGTAGTTTTTCGTTAACAACAGCATGCATTGTTGGGTCACGGAGAAGAAAACTTGTCTGGTGACCTTAACATTTTTAAAACACTGAAAATTAATTTATTTTGTTTATATATTTTTTGTAGTAAATAGTTAATGTCTTAATTAGTGAATGGCAGAGTCGTTATTTGGTAATTTAGTAGCTAGCTTACATAGATGCATGACTTAGGGTGGTCGAAACACCAGCTATTTTTGTATGAAAATGGCTCTTTTTTATAAGTGAAATATACCACCAATCATCTGTAATTGTTTTATTGGCTATCTCATTTAAATGGGGCCTACCCGCTCATGTAATTGAAGCATGGTTGGGCTCGACAAAACTGATTCGTAACGAACTGCCACCCAGCCCCGAGGGGATGTAACAACTAGCCTGGAAGGACGACGCCCACCACCGGGACATAGTGCGGTGTAGATGGAGTTACCAAGGTACACTCTGGTTCAATTTACAGATGTCGGACTGAAACAACCATTTCAACGGCTACTTCATCGTTCCCACGAGAGTCGGGTCTGCATAACCGGAATGACCCAGATTCATATCTGGCCAAGGACTGTAACTCCAGCATCACTCCCCAAAACCCCTCCAGTATCTTCCTTCAACGCGTAAGGTTCCTTGGCCTGAGGCTCTCGCAGTAGGCTGGCGAAGATGAGAGCAACTGACGCGATGCCTTGGGAATGGGTAATTGATAATATTGCAATAACAGCGAAATTCTATTCGAATACCCGGGATTTAAGGGTCCGCGGAAGTCGACGAATAAAAACGAACCAAGCCTCAGCTTCCTGGACCATTAGTTGAACTTAACGACAACGATTGAAAGATTAGCTAATCAAGGCAGGGCTAAGTACGCAATAAAATAAAAACAACAACCCGCGAGAAAGGTCTATAAGCAGTCATTTATGTACATTTCTCTTGGCAAGAACAGAACCACTACAACAACATGTTATAAAAAAATGGATGAATAGAGATCAGGAACATCACTAAATTTTATTCGGCGGCGGTGAATCTTATTTAATTTAAATTTACTATGTCCTTATTACAATAGATTTTTGAGCTTAGGGCTTGAAAATATCACTATGCCTAGAAAATATGTATATTTTTTAACGCGCATGAAAATATTTTTGAATTAAATTTTATAAAATCCACTTAACTTACCTTCTCTTTAACGGTCAACGTTGTGGCCAGCACTTTGCAATTGGGATCACCTTCCAAAGGATTAACATGCTTCTCAATATCCGCCAGCAACATTGGTTGGGTGCGTATGCAAAATGCATCATTCTCTTCAAAAGCATTGACTGTAATGCAGCGCCACTGCAGCCAAATTAGCAGCAAAGTGAACACAAAAATGGATGAACAAAAGGATATGCTGCCAGAGCAACACATTTTACTGCGATACTGCGACATTTTACGACAGCTTGTACAAGGTTAATAAATTTCGTAACAAATTTTAAATAGGCGCTCCTTTTTTTTAAGTATATACACTTTCTTAAATTTGGTTTTAATATGGCCGGTGTTGAATATGCACCTGATTATTAATTCAAACACATTTCACAGCTCGTTTGCTGTTGTGTATTAATAAATGCAAAATACTAATTTCCACCGACTCAAAGTGTTTAAGTTTTAAGAGAAATTCGCACAAACCCGACCGCGCATTTGCAGCGCAAAAACTTAACTGAAATTCAAATTGCCAGCAACCGAATTTGTGCGCGTATATTGTAGAGTTTGAATAAAAAGCTGCCAAATGCGCTGGAGCTAGTGGTGATGCGTCAGCTTAAGCTGTGATAGCAACAGCGCAGTTAATTATTCGGTTGTTAAGCAGCCTGTGTCAGATATATGTAAGTAGTGGACAGCTTCAATATTAGCTTTCACTTACAAATTACTGATTTTTATTTTATTTCTAAAATAGGAATTTTTATATGTAAGTACTACATATAAAATGTTAGTGGTTCGGTAATCTCTTTGCAGCACAGATGGCGTGCCGTATAGAATATCAACTAATCGGGAAATGCCTTAAATAATATAAGATAAGATAATTCTTTTAGCATTGATTTTGATTTATATAGAGCTGAGCTATTTATTGGCATAATTTTTTTAAGCGTTCGATTTGGTACATACGAGTATGTAATCAACATTTCATGAGATGAGCGTTTATAAAAGCAAAAATGAGAATACTTTCATTTAACGTTATCTATTTACTATTGAATCTGCTTTTTAATAGATTTAAAATTATAGAGAAGATATTTATTGATTTCCTTAAAACGCGAAGGTTTTTTGCGGTTTAGTTAATGCTTCAAAACTAATGCGCGGGGACCTGTTTTTATTGTTTTAAATAAAACTCTTCTTTAAACTTTCGTTTTGTTTCAACATTTGTTTGTATTAAACGTAATTTAAATTATCACTTGTTAACCGCTGCAGAAATTGTGTCTAACTTCGCTGCAGGCTCATCGGTGACAATTAAACGTTGCTTTTTGATAAAATGTTCAATACGATTTTCCAAGCTCTCTGTCATATAAAATATTGAAGATATTTTCTTTGTTCGTTTAAAAGCTATGTATCAAGCTTAGTTTGTATACTTATATTAAATGAACAACAAATACTTACCACAACGTTTACGGTTCAAAAGCTGCTGATATTGACGCGGACGCACACCATCTTGCAGTAACCAAGCCTGAGCATTCACTGGCTCTGCGCACTTATGATCTTTTTGGCGTATTTGCTCTAATTGGTGCAGTACGTCTCGTATCATAGTACTTCTGTAAAGTGAATAAAAAAGTTTATAAACAGATTAATAAAATAAAATAGCTCAAAGACAAGCTTACTTAATGTTGTACTGCGTCCATTCGCCCTGTACAGTTTCAATAAGTTTTTGCAGATGTTCATCACCATATATCCAAGCAGTAGTGTGCTCGGCCTCATCCTCTGCACATACATCACGTGATGTATTATCAGCGGGCTGTATTGTATGCTTACGATATTCGCAATGGAAAAGGTTTAAGGGCAAGCCAATTGCAGGCGTATACTGTGGTTTACTGTAATAAAGTATGCATGTTTCAAATAAAAGATCTAGCCAAACATACATAAACACCTGTATACCGTCACCATCAATCCAAAAACCCGTATTAGACATGCTCACGAAAACGAGTTTTTTTTTTAATATTCCGTTAGTTGGCTCTCAGATACACAAGTAAATGCATATTCAAAGCCGTTAGTTAGAAAATATGATAGTTTTTACTAACTTGAGAGATCATAAATCGTTTCCTTTGTATGTACATGTATTTAAAAAGTTGTTAGCTTTTATAAAACTTAAAATTTGTCAAATAGGTTTTTTTTATTGATAGTGAAGCCACTTGGCAGCTTACCATGGATTTTTCTGTACGTCCAGTAATTCATCTATAACCTCGGGCTGCTCCTTGCCTTCTCCAATGAGCAGCAATACCGCCATAATGCAGCGTATTTGATGCCAGAGGAAAGCATTAGCTCTTATCTCTAACATATACATCGCATAACCTATAGGAATGCACAAAAGTTATTAGCTGAAACATTTTGATGTAGATACTATTTTTAATAATTCACCGTCTTCAGCATTCTTATTATTCTGTTCTACCTCACACCTCCGTACACTAGCTTTAAATATTTGCCTTATGTAATTTGTCACGCCATTATTAACATCCATTTTGCAGAAATTTCGAAAGTCTGTATGCCTTGCTAACAGTTCACATCCCTTCTGCATCGCTTCTATATTTAAATCACCTATTGGAAAGTAATAACGATATGTACGCTCGACACAGTCAAACCGTGCGCTATACACTGGGCTACGCAAAGGCATCCATGCCACCGCTTGTATACTGCGCGGCAATACGCGATTCAAGAGAGAACAGTAATCAATTTCATTGGCTAATGATTCCGTCTTCAACTGCTCATCTGGTGGAAATTTACTACGCAAATCTATGGAGATTACTTGGCAAAATGCACTCACTTCTTTATCTGTTCTGCCACATCGATGGTAATTTGCGGATTCGCGTGACTGAATAAGGCAGGTGCGAATTAGCGCTTGGAATAGATGGTGCTCTGAAGATAGGCATGTAGTTAAACGGCATGTACTATGTATAACGAGCGGTCTCTGAGTGACTTACCTATTGTAGCATTTGAGTCTTCCTGTACTGCCAAACCGTGATAATCCCATCCGAAATAGAGGAATTTTATCAGAACATGTCGTTTGTAGCTCCTGCGGTTAAACGTTTATTTTCTATTTAAATACAATTACAATCGTTAGAATAAAATTTTCTTACTTATTAAAGTCGAATTGGCGTTTTTGTTGTATTTTGTTGGGCTGCAGCACAGGTTCCGGCGCTCTAACCGCTGTTGACCTTTCATTGGACTCCAACTGGGCGAGTTGTTCGTAGAACTCGCCATCACTTTGACCCAGCTTCTTTTGTAATAAATTCCTAATTTGAAAGTTGTATGCATCCAGTTGTAATACCTTAGCTATAAGCTCCTCTTTGCTCCATGCCTGTATCTCTTCCCGGCTTACACGTCCCTTTCCTCGTTTGTTTATTTGCACTTTTTTGTCATTCATTGTTTTTTGTTTGTTGTCCTGCGAATGAAATTTTCGTAAACAAGTTGTTGGTTTGTTGTCCTGCGTCCCTGCAATTGATTGTTTACCACATATGTAGGAGGTGTTTTAAAGCAAATGCTTTGTTGGGGTTTCGTGTTGAGGAATTTGTGGAACTTATGTAGGTTGACTGAGAGTGAGAAACTATGTGTACATAAAGTAAAATTATTTTTTATATTACAAAATATTGCTATAATATATACTTCTGTACCCTGTACAGATCGTTTACATTAAATTAGTAATGATAATGAGATGAATTTTTTAACAAGTGCCAATACAACCGTGTTGCTGAGTTCGCCATTTTCAGGGCACACCACATGCTTTTCTCTTTCTCTCCCATATGCAAAAGGCATAAACCAACTAGCTGTCTCATGTGCACAAGGTGAAAGACCACCATATTGAATTTTCAGCGAGTTAATTGTGACGCGAATGGATTTCGCTGCGTTGAAAAATTAATATTTAATGTGGAAAAAGTGCAATTTTCCTAGCAAAAATATTAAAAAAATTGAGTTCAATGAACATTTAATACATAAGTGGCAAAAGTAAGTAGCGGAAAAGTCGAAAAGTGCGTGAAATTTGCTTGTGAAAATTGTGGCCAGCGGAGCGCTACTTGAAAGTTTCCATGCATATATATTTCACAAAAGTGGAAGAAGAAGAAGCCATAGGCAATTAAAAAGTTATATGAGCATAGAAAAGTAGCACGGCAGGAAAAAGCCAAACAAACGCGCTGGGCATACGTGCTGCGTGGCGTGTTGGTTTATTGAAAGCAATCACTACAGAGGTGCGGTGTAAAAAACGCTACTAGCAGCTGTTTTAAAGCCAAACGTCTATCAAACAAAAATTAAAAACTTAAATAGTTTTGTGGCATAGTAATTGCCTTCTGTACTGTAATGAGTGTCGCTGCAATGACTATGGACGATCAAAGACCTTTGATGAACAGTTACGATAAATTGTCCAAACAATACGATCAAAATTTACACGGCAATACCGGAGTAGGTAGTGGAGTTGGTGGCAACGGTTTGGGTGTGGGCGGTGCACCACCATCTGGACCCGCCTCGCCAACACCATCCGGGAGCGAAGAGTTGCAGCATCAATACCATCATTCACATCATCATCATTCCCATCATCATCATCACCATCACTCGCGACATATTATGCATCAACATGCGCCACATATGTCAGCGTCTGAACATCAGCCACCATCGCCGCCGCCAACTCAGCAACAGCAGCAACTTATGCACCACCACAATCAGCATCATCAGATACAGCAGCAGCAGCAACAACAATTGCAGCAGCAACAGCCAGGCACAGTTGCAGAGGCTGTTGCTGCTGCCGAACATCGGCAGCGGTTGCTCGAAGGTATATATTGAATGAGAACTTTAATAAACTTATAGATTGATAAAAATCAAACAGACAAGTATGAACAAAGTAAAGAACGTATGATACAATGCTCGGTGTGTGTTAAAAAATAATGTTTTATTTTGCAAAATATTTTTACATATTTTTACTAGCAAACAATGTTCTTTTACTTTGATTTCTTTTTTAAATTGTAAACATTTTTCTGTACTGACGTTTGTACATTAAGCGAGTTTTATAGACCAATACTCGATGCAAGTTAGCTAGCTGTGACACTAATCCATAAATTATGGACTAGTGCAGCTAAACTTGTGGTAAGTGCGGAAAGTACGAAGTGTAATACGTGGAGCGTGTGTAATGATTGCTTATGAAAAACTCAACAGATGAATCGTACAGCGAACACTCTTTTTGACTCTTTCAGAACATTGCTTTCGAATACTTATGAATTTAGTAGAGTGATGTGTACTAAAAACCAGATAAGATGCAGAGACATTGTAATAAAGGTTTATTGTAGCTCGTTGGAAAGAGAATCGAGTGTAAAAGAAAAGGTAAAAAAGAAAAATATAAGAAAAGCCTAGTGATATAAAAACTGTGCAACTCAAGAAGAAAAGAAGAACTACGAATAAGCAAGTGCATGAAAAAGAAAAAAATGTGGCATTTATTTCTCTACTGTTGTGTTGAATGCACAAAAGCATGAACGAAATATGTAAAGATGGCAAGTGTATAAAAGAAAGAAAAATGCCTGCTGTAAAAAATCCATATATATATATTTTTTCTAAGTGTATTACCAGCGCCATTATAAGGAAAAAATTTACTTAATTTTCTTCTATACATATCTTAATTCAGAAATTAATGTATTTATAGTAAACCATCCACTATTTTATAACAATAAAAATTATGTAAAAAAATAACAACGGTCATTGGTTGTGTTGTGAACGCCTTTCCTACGAATCGTCGTCGTAGACATCCTTTTCGCCGTGTGTGCCGAGTTTTGCTGCTATACAGCTCTTCGTCCGTTTGTATGCTCCTGCCACACCCACGGTCATTTCTCTATTACCTTATTGGTTATTCAACCCTGTTGAATCAAATTCTCGTACAACTGTTCTCCAATATGCCGCGTCACCTGTATTCAATATATGCGGAGATTATTTCGCAAAAATCTATTATGAAAATGATTTGAAAAAATGAAAAGAGCCTGTTATAAAATAATAAAATAATATATGTCCGCCCTGTGCGAATAGCCAGCAAAGAAAAGAACTTAAAAATAGTGTTTTTTTTTTTAGAATTTGTGCTACTTTAAATATAAAGCACATAATAAAATAAAAAATTGAAATAAAACTGTTTTAAGGGCTTGGCTCATAAGTGTGTGGTGAACGCGTAAGATAGGCGAAACCCAAAAATTTATAATAAAAAATGTTGTGCAAATGGCAAATATTTAAATTAGCAAAAAATTGTTTCTTGGTAGTTTTGGTATAGAAAATTGTCCATTACTGGTATACGCTACTTGGCATTAAGCAATTATAATAAAATGTAGAAAGTTTTAAAAATATACTTATTTTCACTTGTATTCAATAGAATGTAGTATATTTCTAAAATTCAGAAAGTAATTCAACAGTTTTCTATGCAACTAATACCAAAACAAAATTTGCAATTTTAAAATTTATAATTTTTACAAACACTTGTTTATGAAAGAGCCTAAAAAGTGTAAATATCAAAGTTGTCTGAAAAGCGTCAGAAAAGAGTGTGGGTTGTCGATGCAATTGTATTCTTCCAAATGAAATATAAAAGAAGAAAGCATGAAATAAATTTGAGTGCAAAGAAAGTATGTGCATTAGCATTTTGAAATGAAAAAAATCGCTTTCAACCCAAAGTATTTGTTATATATCTGTTTATATAATTAAATGCAAAATTAATGGCTTGGCATACAGGGAAAACTGTAAATAATTGCAGTGCACTTGTGCGCGTAATATAAATCTTAAAAAAGTTCGTTGCGTGTATTTGTGTATTTCAAAAAATAATTCAGCAGCTAAGTTTTTACTAAACTGCTAATGCCGAAAAATATTGGCGTTTAATTTGCGTCGTAACATACGTTAAAATTCGATCTGGTCTGAATGATCTGTTTTCACACTTTTCAACACTGAGCTGACCGTCTTTGCTAGACAAATTTATATACACGACGTAACGAAACGCAACGAACGAAAGAAGCAACAAAATCACAAAAGTAAAATGCCAACTCCAAAATCACGAAATCTGCGGCAATGCGCAAACAAATGTACCTTGTTGCACACAGTATTGGTATGATTTTGTATTAAGTTCCATTTAGCAAAAAAAAAAAAAAATATGTACATAAATATTTTATATGTAACTTGTAACTATTATGTACACATGAATATATTTATTTATATTAGAATTATGTTTCTACCAATTATTTACATATCCTTTTAAAATTTTCATCCCATACTTGTATAAATATAATTTATATGTATTTAAAAAATTATCACCAATATGCTTTTAAAACAAATACTTCACAAACATTAAAAGTTATAAATTGTAACATCTTTTCGCCGCTAATACAGATGAAATTGAGAGTCTCAAACTGGAGCAGGCGCGCCTATCGCAGCAATGTGTTGATGCACAACGTCGCGAAAAAATACTCATGCGTCGTCTGGCCAACAAGGAGCAAGAATTTCAAGATTATGTGGTGAGTTGGCAAAAATTGTATTTAAATTATTCCAAAATGCTTAGCACAAACTCGTTTCAGAGTCAAATTGCGGAATACAAAGCTCAACAAGCGCCCACATCATTGGCTCTGCGTTCCGCTTTGCTCGACCCAGCTGTTAATTTACTCTTTGAGAAGCTTAAGAAGGAACTAAAGGCTACCAAGGCTAAATTAGAAGAGACGCAAAATGAATTGTCAGCTTGGAAATTTACGCCAGATTCGAATACAGGCAAACGCTTAATTGCCAAGTGCCGTTTGTTGTATCAGGTAAAACCTGGTTTTTGGAAAATTTAGCAACACGTCCTTATTTTCATTTCTCACTTTATTAGGAAAATGAAGAGCTAGGTAAAATGACCTCCAATGGTCGTTTATCTAAACTAGAGACTGAATTGGCAATGCAAAAGAGCTTTTGCGAAGAAGTAAAAAAGTCACAATCAGGTAAATAATCGAAGAAATACAAATTTTACTTCACAATGAGATTTGCTAACGGCTTATTCTCTTCTTCCCATATGCAGAGGTCGATGATTTTCTACCTGAATTGGATGAAGATGTTGAAGGCATGCAAAGCACAATCCTATTCCTCCAGCAAGAACTCAAGACCACCCGCGATCGCATACAAACATTGGAAAAGGAAAATTACCAATTAAAAACCGGTATTATGGACAGTGAGAGTATTGTGAAATCCGAGGTTACAGATGCGCTTAATGTCGGCGATGCCAATCATCCCTCAATGCACAGTGGCCTGAATGGCGCTGTAGACCCGAGCAAGTTGTCGATAAATGCTGCCGAAACCTGTGCCATACCCTATAACATCGTTGCCACAAGCAATAATACCATCAACGCCAATTCCAACCCCACTAACGCCCTAACTACACTGCACAATACGCATACACTTACCAACGAATTGAAATATGTCGCTGCTCGTCCGCTGGAGACCATCGATGAAAACGCTTGTGTGCGCAATTATGCAGCTACTAACGAATACTACAACGGTAATGAGGATCAGCAGCAAAAACAGCACGTCCCAATCCCAATCCCAGCGGAAGTTGACGCTAATACTAGTTTAAATTCATTCAGTGCTGCGACAGTTCCTGGCAGCATGCTGCGGACGGTGGCTTCGCGCAAACGTAACTTTGAATTCGGCGATCCAAATGAAAATCAGCCTATTGCTTTGGTTGCAGCGCCTGCTACGCCAATACATGTAACAGCGCCACGCACTCTGCCACCGAAGAAGTCCAAGTTGCGGCGTGCTTCCGTGCAATCCAATGATATGAACGAGTTCGACACCGTTAATGTGGTGAATGCGGTTGTTTCAAATGCTCCAATGTTAAGCGGTGGCAATGGCGGCCTGGCGGCGATCGATCCACTAAGTATCGTTGATAATGCGGTGGTTGGCATGGCGAATGAGGAGCATCCCAGCGGCATGGCAATCGATGATGCGGCCATAGATGGAAATGCGGGTGGTGTTGCGTTGCGCATAATGACGCGAAGGCGCTCCGTGCGCCAGCAACAAAATGGCAATATCGGTGGCGATAGCAATCACTAGGCGTAAAATGGCAAGACGCTCGAAATAGAGCTAATTATAAATGCATACAATATAACTACATACATACTATATATAAACTAAAATATATATTTTTTATTTCAATTTGATTGTAAAAGTGTTTTAACAAAATACATACATCAGCAGAATTTAATGATGCTAAGGGAAAATCAAAACAATAACTGAAAAAAACGAAACAAATTAAGTAACCATGCAGCAAAATAGGAAATATAAATAAAAATTTAGATAAAAAATATAAATGTAAATCATGTGTACTTTATGAAAATTAAAAGCAAAAATGTACGTTAAGCCGTTAATGATGATGAATGCGCACGTTATATGTTTTTCCTTTGAACAAAGCTATTTATAACTTAGCAAAAGAAAATGTGCAAATTATTTTATAAAATTTGCCTAAATAATGTATTGTTTTATTTACTTTAGCAGCTATATACATACAAATGTGTTATGAAAATAAAAACAACAAAAATCATTGAAAATAACGTTTACGGTACTTTTAATGTGCAGTTTATTAGAATTTAGTTGCTTCAACTGAAAAAAACATGCATGAGATTTTTGTAGTGAGATTGAAGCCTTGCTTCGGTATGGCATTGGTTGCATTGCCTTTTTGATAAGGAACAAGCTAAAAAATACAAACATACATACAACTAATTTGTTTAAATTAAGTGAATAAATAATCAGGTTTAATACAAAATACATACTGATTTTCATTTACATGGAAATGTGCAGTCGAAACTCGATAAATGGTATGAGTTTGAAATGGGTCGTTGGAAGGCTAAGTTACACGTAACAGAAATCAAGGTTGCCGGGATGCCGAGTTAGGGAGTGTTTAATGGCTCGATTACGGATGGCAACCGAACCTCAGACTAAAAACTATTCACACTCATTTATTGAACTAGAAAACGGCATTAGTGGATAGACGATAATCGACCAAGAGTCGTTTATCTACTAGTCGACACTCGTAAAAGGGCTAGGTATAGTTGCTATTCATAATATATATTTTCATTTCAGTGGTGTTGCCCATCGGAAACCCAACTGAGGTTGCGTCGCCATTCAAAATCGACGCAATTTTTTATTTTTTTTTCTGCTTTAATAGTCTTCAAAATCGACACCGTCAACAACATTAAATAACATTCATAGATAGGCACCAGCAACTTTTTGTTCCTTTTTGTGACTATTCATCGCCTGAATTAAGGGTCCCAAGTACTCAAAACCCAATTTAAGGACGAGTCCATCTTAAAGTTAAATTCTAAAAATAGACATTTTACTAAACAACGACCATATGATAAAGCTTAGTTAGCAACAATGAAAACTTGGAAAAACTAACAACAGTTTACATGGAGCTAATTAGGGCAGAAAGGAGTGTGATGAGGAAATATCGTCAAAATAGCCGCTACAAACTTAAAACTTCTACCACTGCACCTTAAGGACCAACCTGAAATGATTACAAAATTCAAAATTACGTGCTGATACTAATTTGGTGCATATGCACGGAATTTATGTGTCTGAGGTCCCACTAAACGAGTCTCGACTGTCACCAAATCCAATGCCAAATCGAATAGGCGCGAATATTTGCATGAAAGGATTATTACAAATTTGTAGAAGACTGAAGAAAAATGAGATGTTTACGAGAGTAATCGCTTTTACGAAAATGACTATAACCGGACTATTTTCCATTGTATTTTTCAATAAAATTTAGTTAAAAGTTTACACGTGATTTTTCGCTAAACTTTCCTTTAGGTGCAAACGTTTTTGTTTCGAAAGTGTCTTTTGTCATTTTCTAACCAAATATTGTTCCATTTAACTGTTTAAAATTTTTTATAGTTTATTTCTATCAGCCAATTATGCAATCAGTTTTTATGTTCTATATTTTTCTGATTTTTTAAGTTCTATTTGTAAATATTAGACTTTTTCAATTGTAAGATGTTTTTTTAAAAAATTTTAATTTTTTTATAGTATGTTTAAAAAAAAATCCCGAAAAAGTTGACTCATATTTTTACCAACTTTTCTTATTTTCATACATTTTTTTCGTTATTTGCTCAAGAAAGATCCGTAACCCTTTTCTATTTTCCTTGATTGTATTAAATTGTATTTTCTCTTTAATTTGTATTTGATATTCTGATGCCATCGAATTTTATACATATTAAGCATGTTCATATCTCTCAATTAAAACATATTTTATCTTTGCCTGTTACTAATTTATATAAATATTTTCAATATTTTAAAATTGTTTAAAAACGTATATATGTAAAAAATGTAGTTATGCAAAATTCTGTTTTAGTAAAAATGTAGTTACTACCAAAAAAAAAACAGGCTATTTCATAAATCACTCGAACCATTTAGTATGAAAATTATAAAATAAACAATTATTTTAAAAGTCGCAAAGTAAGTAACCCCTATTGTAAATTTTACAAAAGAAATGAAATCTGCAATCTTCCAAACTGGTTTAAGGCTGCAAATGCACATATTATAAATAAAAAACAAAAAAAAAAACACCAAATATAACAGAAATAAAATCAAAAGAATTAACTAGACAAAAAAAGTAGTATGTACATAATAGTAAAAAAATTAATCAGACTCTTAGGTAAAAGACAAGAAATAAAAAATAAACTACATATTGTGAATATTTATGTAAATTAATATCTAATAATTTAAATATATTAAATTAATTTGTATGTGGAAGCGCATACAAATTTTGAAAAACAATAAACCTTAAAGTTAAACAACATATTCTTTTTTGCTGTGTGCACATAAAACATTTTAACATAAGCAAATATGTGAGTATGTGTTTACGCATAGTCATATAAATATGATAAATGTATATCTCTTAAGTTATATTTAATGACAGTAAAATTAAAATAAATCTCAATACAAAAACATTATACACATGCAAAAAGATTTAAGGAAAAAAATTTGCTAAAGAAAATCAAATACCGTTGTTAGCGAAAAGTCTTTATAATATTAAGATTATTTTAAGCTAAAATAAGCATTTTATAATGGAAAAGATACAAAAAAAAATTGAAAGCCAAAATAAACAAAAAAAGTTATAAATAATTAAAAAAAAGTTAAGACCAAATCTTGCAAAAATGTGTTAAAGCAGCACATGCCGTTGCGTTTTGAGAAAAAACAAATCTTACGTTGTCCTATAATGTTAAAATACATACATGCATGTATGTATGTATATACACATAACATAACCGAACAAAAGTAAAAAAAAATATAAAAAATAAACAAAAACAAAAAATTTCAAAACAACAAATATTTTATTTTAACTTTGCTGCGCAAGTCTGCATCTGTTGAAATGAGTCAGGTTTTTAGATGTCGTTTAGGTAAAAAATACTCGAGGCGAATTCATTTAAGGTGGTGTTGCCGGCGAAGTTGGATTTTCGCTGCGGTTGTACTGTTTGTTTTGTTCTGATTGTCATTGGGCGCATCATTTGTTAGTGTAGATTTTAATTTTTGAGCTACCGCTACCACCTTGTATGAATTTGCCTTGAGATTGTTAAAAAAACATTCCACATACTTCATGTAATACATACATATCGCTAGCTTACAGTGAAAAGTTGCTAAGTCCAGTTTTTATGAAAACTCATATTTTGATATAGGACGCAAGAGATATTAAAAATGCATCCTTTCGGAAAGAATTATGGTGAATGTTTTATTTTTTCTAGTTTATATTCAACGAAAGGTAAATTTGTTTAGTCCAGTAGAGGCATCGAACATCCGATAGGGCCAAAATAATTCTAAATCTTTTCTAAAGATCGACTCCTTCTGATTCATGTTGTTGTTGTTGTTGTTGTAGCGGCTACAACAACCCCGCCCAGATCGGTTGGTATCTCAGTCGTTGTCGTCAAGTTCCACTAACGGCAACCCTAGGAAGCGTGCAGCTTCTGCGGGGTTTGCCCATAAGGACCAGGTCGTTAGGGATGTCGGGTTTGCCGGGCATGCGAAGAGATGTTTCGAGTCATGTGGGGTCTCTCCGCATGCCGGACATTCGTTTGGCACATCCTCATTCAGCCTACTCAAGTAGGAGTTTAACCTGCTGCAGTAGCCGGAGCGAAGTTGTGCAAGTGTAGTGCGCGTCTCCCGAGGCAGATGAAGCTCCGTCTCGTCAATGTCCGGGGGTGGTGTGCCTAGAACGGCGTTCACAGGTCTAGAGTCTACATAACTCGAGACTGAGTCCCTGTGAATGCCGTTCAAGGCCTGTCTGTAGGCTGTCGGGTCCAGAGGTTGCTTAATGAACCTCTGGACTTCGTCCGTTAGTTCATATAGATGCCTCCTGACGTGCCTATGCGAGGGCTCCTCTGCAAGCAGCTGTCTGCTCGGGTGGCCACTTCTGTGGCTCCCGATCAGGAACTGCTTGCAGAGCATAATATTGTGCTCCTTTACCGGGAGCATTTGCGCCTCGCCGTGCAGGTGGTGTTCAGGCGTCATCAAGAGGCATCCCGTCGCTGTCCTCAGTGCGGTGTTTTGTACGGTCTGTAGCTTCGTCCACTGCGTCCTACTAGTCCCAGGCGACCACACTGGCGCTGCGTAGTTCAAAACCGGCCGGCCTATTGCCTTGTATGTTGCCAGCAACGTTTCTTTGTCTTTGCCCCAAGTACTGCCGGCTAGCGACTTGAGGACCTTGTTGCGGCTCTGTACTTTATTGACAATAGCGGTTGAGTGCGCAGAGAAGGAGAGCAGACTGTCGAAAGTTACTCCGAGTATTTTGGGGTTATTCACCGTCGGAATTGGTGTGTCATCGACGTGAATCCCCAGCGGTAGCCTGACCTCCTTCGTCCAGGTTGTGAACAGGGTCGCGGAGGATTTCGTAGGGGAGAGGGCTAGACACTTTGCAGTGAAGAAGCGAGAAAGTTCGGAGAGATAGCCGTTTACTTTCGAACACAGGTCATCAATTCCATTCCCAGTCGCCATAATCGAGCAATCGTCGGCATAGGAGACAATCGAGACTCCCTCTGGTGGTTGAGGGAGCTTTGAAATATAAAAGTTAAACAGTAGCGGGGAAAGGACACCACCCTGAGGAACCCCCTGTTTTATTTTTCGCTGCTTACTCGTTTTGTCTCTGAACATTACCGACGAATGTCGACCACTTAGATAATTTGCCGACCACCGTTTGAGCCTCTGTGGGAGAGAGGAGGCCTCTATATCTTCTAGTAGCGTGGAATGGCAGACGGTGTCAAACGCCTTTGACAAGTCCAACGCTACTAGAATCGTTCTCTCACAGGGACGGTTACGGTTAAGGCCACGAGTTATCTGAGTGTTTATGGCGTTGAGTGCTGTTGTTGTGCTGTGCACTTTACGGAAGCCATGCTGATGCTTCGCTGGGGTCAGGTGATTTGTGAAGTACGGGAGTAGCAAGGCCTCGAGTGTCTTCGCTACCGGGGAAAGGAGTGTAATCGGACGATACGAATCTCCTTTGTTTGCAGGTTTCCCCGGTTTGAGCAGTGGGACCACTCTCCCCACCTTCCAGATGTCTGGGATGATGAGAGTGGCCATTGACAAATTGAGGACCTCCGTTAGGTACGCTACCCCCGCAGGACCCAAATTTTTCAGCATCAGCATGCATATTCCGTCGGGACCCATGGCTTTGGAGGCTTTCGCCTTCCCGATGGCCACCTGAACTTCACCGCAAGTGAAAGCAAGGGGGGCACAAGTTGTTGGCAGTTTGTGCAGCCTTCTGGTCACTCGACGCTTGGCTTTGTCCACCGGAGGATGCAGTATGAACTGCCGGCTAAAATAGCTCGCGCATCGCTCCGGGTCCGACGAAGCATGGTCGCCGAAGGAAATTTCGACTCTGTCGTCGTGCTTCGTCGGATTAGACAATGACCTCACGGTTGACCAAAGCTTGCTCACACCAGAGGTGAAGTTGCAAGTCTTCAGATGCTCCTCCCACTTCTTCCGCTTATGTACGTTTACAAGTTGCCGAATCTCCGCGTTGAGATCCCTGATACGGGGATCTCCGGGATCGGCCTGACGAAGGCTATCACGCTCATTTGCTAAAACAGCCGCTTCGGCAGGGAAGTTTGGACGTGGGTCCGATATGCACCCTGCCGGTATGAAGCGAGCTGCAGCAGCAGTGATAGCCCTGCGGAACTTACGTTCACCGAGATGGACGTCGGTTGGTGTGGGGAGCGATGTGAAGGTGTTTTCAGTAAACTCCGCGTAACCTTTCCAGTCAGCTTTAGAAAAGTTGACATAGGTCCGGTGTTTGGCGGAGGCAAAGTCGGTTGGTTTATCAATCGAGATGACTATGGGTAGATGGTCTGATGCTAGAGTCAGCATAGGTCGCCACGTTATGCTGTTTATCAGACCAGCGCTGACTATTGTGATGTCTGGCGAGCTACTGCAGTTACCCATAATCCTGGTGGGTGCGTCGTCGTTCATTGTGCAGAATGTCGAATCGTCTATCTGCTCAGCCAAGTCTGTTCCCCTACGATCGTTTGACAGGCTTGAGTGCCAAAGATCGTGGTGCGCATTAAAGTCACCTACTACCATACGGTTTTCACCTCTGAGGAGCGCACCTATATCAGGGTGATATCCTGCCGGGCAGCAGGTGACAGGGGGTATGTATATATTAAATGTTTCGAGCTCGACATCGCCTGACCGGATAGCTATGCCCTGACATTCTAGGGTGGTATCCCTGCGGTCGATGTCTGCTTCGATAAGACGATACTGCACGGTGTGGTGCGTGATGAACGCTAAGCCACCACCATTATCTCGCTCGCGATCTCGACGGTGCACGTTGTACCCGGCACAATTCAACAAGGTTGAATTGCTGTGCAACTTCGTCTCTTGGACCGCAGCTATTAATATACCATGCCGACACATAAAGGCGGTTATCTCCTCAATCTTGCTCTGTAGCCCGTTACAGTTGAATTGGAGGAGCTTCATGTGGTTCGGGAGACGTGTTGTGATGTGGGGTGTAAGTGAGGTGTATGTTCTTGCCGCCGTTGGCTGTGTGTGCTGCTGAGGTGATTGCCTCCCTGTGGTGGTAGTGGGGGGCGTCGCAATTGATGTCAGCGACCGAGCAGCGCAACACGGGCCCTCGAAGTTCCCCGTCCAATCTCGCGTGGTGCGCAGACCTGAACATGCCCTAAAGTGGCACCAGCCAAGGCAGGTGTTGCACTTGACTGATGTCACATTACGGAATATTCTGGTCTGACATACCGTGCAGATTGTAGGGGGAACCAGGAGTTGTTGGCGGCGGGCTGTGGGTGGTGGTGCGGTTGTGTGTGTTATATGGTCTGTGGTGGCTGTGGTATGTTGTTGTGTTGTGGCGACTGTGTGTGGTTGCTGTGTGAGTGTGTGGGGCTGCACGGGCGGACTGTGGGTTGCCGTGGAGGCTGCTCTATTTGAGCAACAGGGGGCCACGTACGACGTGGTCCACTGTCTGTGTGTCCGTAGTCCCGAGCAGACCCTGAGGTGACTCCACCCCTCGCAGGCATTACACTTGACTGAGGTGGAGTTGTGGTGTAAACGTCTTCGGCATACACAGCAGGTGTATGTTTCTGGCCCAGGGTTTGACTCGATGCCAGCCCTGAGTAGGAGAATGCGTAGTGAATGTTGCCCTATGGACGGACAACTTCTGAGATACTTCGCCGACCTAAACGGGGTTAGATCGCCGAAACAACAGCCCTTGGTCGGGTGAAACCCGAGTCATTCCGATACGTAGAACCGGCTGTCGTGGGAATGCCTTCTGATTCATAAGCGAGGTTTGCTTTGCTTTAAACTTTGTAGAAATGGAATCAGCCACTTTTCACTGTAAGCCAGCGATGCATTTCTTGAAATATATACATTAGGGCGGAGTAATTTAATTTGGAAAAAAGTTATGGCATATTGGAATTCTAAGTTCGATTATAAGCAAAAATGGTGAATAAACTATGTACAAAAAATGGCGTTTGACTCTCCCAATCTTTAAAATCAGAGTATTATAATTTTTTCTGAACGAAATAAATTTTTCGTTTAAAAAATTTGGTGTTTTCCTCATACAATATACTACTTTTTCTTTTGAGAACTGTGAGGCTCAAACGTCATTTTCGGTATATAGTATATTTACCATTTCTGCTTAGAATTATTCGTAGAATTTGAATTTGCACCGAACAAATTACTACGCCCTAATGTATGTACATATCTGTGGCTTAGAATAAAAAGTTGCTAAGTGAATCATTTTCTGAAAGATCGAGCTACCTATTTTATTTCTAACTGTTTCTACTCAGTGATACGCAAATTTGCAAAGTCTAAAATTGTCGCAAAAAATGTAATGTCTCAATGAATTCAACAGTTTTCATTAATATAGTGGAACTAGTTGTGGACTTGTGTTAAAATTTTTGCAAAGCACGTGCTTGAATGAACTGAGTTTGAAAGGTTTTTATTTTTTCCTGTAAAATTCCAAAAACTGGACTTAGGAATATTTCATTAAAAAACTAGCGATATGTAAATATAGGGTGATTCAATAAGACCGCAGATGTTCGCAATAGGGCCATTGTTGCATGTGTGCCAAGTGCCACCGTCCTGTTGAAACACATTACGGTTATGGCAGCCGAATACGGCACAAAAATAATTTTGCGAATTTTTTCCACAAAAGCTAAAAGATCTTAAACCATTTTAAATGATCCTAGATGTATTAGCCTTGAAACAGCACCTTTGTACTAGCATCACACATTTGTAGGATACTTTTCTCGAGATTTTCGCCCCGCAAATTAAAAAAAAAAAAAATTCGTTAAATTTTAATATAATAAAGTACAAGTTTGAAGTAGCTGGGACTAACCGTTAATTTTTGGGTTTTTTTTGTGTTGAAGGTGTTACGCATTTTTTCATAAAAAGTAAGTATGTATGTTCGAAACTTTTCGTATAGGGAAGCAAATGAGCAGCACGTTGCACTTTAACTTTACTATACTCGATTTAATGAGCTACAAAACTTCAAGCAAATTTTTTCTAAAGTTTCTGATTAAGAAGCGTGAAATTTTGATGAAATTTTGCAGAATTAATTTTCGTAGTTTTTGAACAAAGTCGGATATTTGGATTTATTTGGTTTTTGTTAGGAAAGGAGCTTTACTTTCATAAAAAAATAATAAACGAAAGAAAAATAGGCAAACCTTGCTAAAATGTAGAGTCGTTATTTATATTTTGGTCACTGTATATGTTCCTCACTTCGAATCACAGGCATCCAGATTGATCATTTAAAACTGGTTCATAGGTATGCCATTTTAATGAGCTGTTAAGGCGTCGAATTAACGATAACCGAAAACGGGACAAATACAGGACATTGATAGAAATAAATTAATTACCAGGAAAATTGGTCAAAAAAGAGAATTGTCCCGTATAATACAGGACGGATGATCACCGTACACATATTGGTAAAGTCCATTCGGGTAATAAAAAGTTTTTTATCCTGTCACAATAATCTTCACTGTTCACCGTAACAGCGTAACCGGCATCATTTTCAAAAAATGACGTTCGGATGACGCCGTCAGCCCAAAAACTACACCAAACAGTGACTCGATGTGGGTGTATAGTTTTTTATGGCAGTGGTGCAGTTTTGCTTGTTAGCGTATCCGGTTAAACATGCCGCATCGCTCATGGCTTTTGTTTTGTTTTGAAAAATAGGCATCAACCTTTGGATCTCTTTTACGCGTCGTTCAACTGAGTATGGCTCCATGACTAAGTTTGCCAAATCATGTATTACCAATTGTATGAAAAAATGGTAATATATCACATATAATTGCTGCAAAATATCTGCATTCTATATGTTTACGTAAATTTGTATATAAATTGCTTTCTAGTCCATCTTATCCAGATTGAGAGTTGGAACAGCTGCCTTCTTAAATTTTGTATCACCAACCTCGTGTGCTTCAAATTAGTTGCTGCAGACGAAGGGTATTTTGTGGCAGTTAGGTGGTCATTTTGTCCAATCTTACTTTTGGCGCATTTCTACTAAAAAAAAAATCTAAAAATTGCCAACGGACATTTATTATCGCAAAAGTGGCAAAAGAAGTGAAAAAGTTTACTGTTAAAATTCTCTGCTGTTTTTTCACATAGCACACCACTGTTGTTGCTATTCACCTATACAAAGCGCTCTTGTTACAGCTGCTACTGTATCCATTAGCCGCTAGACGGCGCAATGAGTAGCAGTTAACCTCTAGGTGAATACGAATTTTTATACCCGAGCGCACTTGTGCACAAGGGTATTATAACTTTGTTCACATAACGGTTGTTTGTAACAGGCAAAACGAATCGAGATAGATATAGACAAATGTATACATAAATGATCAGAATGAAAAGAGAAATCGATTAAGCGGTGACTGTCTGTCCGTCCGTCCGTCCGTCCGTCCGTCCGTCCGTCTGTGCACACGATAACTCGAGTAAAAATTGAGATATCTTAACGAAACTTGGTACGTGAACTTCTTTTGGGCGTGGGACGGATGGTATTGAAAATGGGCGAAATCGGATAATAACCACGCCTACCTCCCATATAACGGTAATTTTAAGAAATACGAAAACTGCGATATTTTAGTAACTACTGAAGATAATTCACTCAAAATTGATACTTACAATGAGTTTCAGACGGAAAACATGAATATTATAAATTTTTGGAAAATGGGCGTAGCCACGCCCACTTATGGTTACATGTGTATATCTTGGTAACCGCTGCAGCAATTTCTTCCAAACTTGGCACAGTTGTTGGCCTTTGCACAGCATATCAAATGGCCGAAAATTAAAAAAATCGGACAATAACCACGCCTACCTCCCATATAACGGTAATTTTCAGAAAAACGAAAACTGCGATATTTTAGTAACTACTGAAGATAATTCACTCAAAATTGATATTTGCAATGAGTTTTAGACGAAAAATAAGAATATTACAAAATTTTGGCAAATGGGCGTAGCCACGCCCACTTATGGTTACATGTGTATATCTTGGTAACCGCTACACCAATTTCTTCCAAACTTGGCACAGTTGTTGGTCCTGGTACAGCATACCAACTGGCCGAAAATTTCTAAAATCGGACAATAACCACTCCCACATCCCATATAACGGTAATTGCGAGAAATACAAAATCTTCGATAAATCAGAAAATATTGAAGCTAATTTATTCAAAATTGATGATTGCAACAATTCTTTACCAAGAAATACGTTTATGACAAAATTTTGGAAAGTGGGCGTAGCACCGCCCACTTGTGATCACATATATGTATCTCGCTAACCGTTCTAGCAATTTGTACCAAGCTCAGTATGGTTATTGTGCTTGCCACATAAAAGCAAACCTTTGCAAATTGTTGAAATCGGACTAAAATTGAGGCCGCTTTTCATATAACGGTAAATTTCAGATATGCTTGAAATTTCAATATTTCGAAATTTAAGGACGCTAATTTACTTAAAATGTATACACCCCGGCTTATCATGTAGCGGTAGCTTTCGGAAAGGTGGAAAACATATATTTAATACTTGCGCCGGGTATTTAATGTTCGGCTCCGCCCGAACTTAGACTTTCTTACTTGTTTAATCTGCTGTTTGGTCGTGAGCCGTGTAGGTTTTTGCATGCCCAGATAACTTTTTGTAAATGTTCTGTTAAATTTTTTAATCAGAGTGCACTGAAAACGAAAAATTTTAAACACAATTACAGTATCGGTACTTTTATGAATTTATTTTATGAATAAATATACAGTTTATTCTCAAACAAAACCCATATAAACCCAAGTCTAAAACTTTGTAGAATACTACAAAAAATGCAAAAAATGTTCGACTAAATTTGAAACTTTTTTCTCAGATGTGTTAGATTTTTTTGAGTACAAAGTTCAAGCATTTTTCTCAGAAGTGCCAGAGTTTTTTGAGTATACAATTTTATAGCCTATTCCATTTTAGTCTGATATTGTGCAAGTTTCAAGTGGCTAAAAATTACCATTATTTTAGAATTTTTATCGCCGAAGATGTTGGGGATTTCTTTCATATAATTATAAATAGTGTTTATTCGTTATATGGAAGAAGTTTTGTTTTCCCATATATTTTTTTACAGTATGAATCGAAAGTATTCCCATTTCTCCAAATTTTTTATTTAATCTTTGTAAACATCTCGAAATGCATAATTTTAATAAAAAATTAATTAACAAAAAAATGTAGCAAATTGAATTACATCTCATTTGATATACGAGTTGTTTGGATCGAATAATGAATTTTCCAGATACAAGAAATTTTTGTGATAAACTTTTTTTCTTTAATCAAACCCGTTAACTATAAAAAAGCAGCGTCTTAAACCTCTTAAGAATTTAATTATCTTTCAACCAGAAAAGAATTGAAAATCCTTCAAGAATTGCACGCTGTAGACCTTTTTGAATTGTAAATCCCACATTTGCACCACTGTGCGCCGAAAAGCTTCTCGATGGCAGTCAACTACAAATTAGAGATCAAATACTTATTGGTCTTGGCTTCACTTTGTCGGCTTTGGGTATTGGCGAGCGGCTTTCTATGCACTCGAGACATTTTTTTTACGATCAAAACTAATACATGCGCCTGACTTGCTGGTACCTTGGTAAGGACTCTGGCGAGTTGAACTTTAGGTGAGGCCCATAGGGTTAGTAATAACTATATTCAATTCAATTTTATTGAGCTTGAGACAGTTTTTATATGAAAAACGTTGTGGAAAATCAACAATATTTCGGAGATCATCACATCTAATCAGACTTCTTCATCGAATTCACTTGTTGTGGCATTTCAAAAGAAATGCTACCCCAATTTTGGTGCAGCGTTGTAGACTCCGCATCATACCAATTATGGGGTTATTTTCGGTTCAGACTCTTGCCGATTGGATTTTAGCTGTAGGTTCCGTTTGGAACTTCTCTAACTTTGTCTTTATTTGTTCGGACCTTTCTTGTTTCGTGGCCTCAATATTACTACAAAGGCCATCTAATTTTCTGCTATTGGCAAATGCCGCATTTTCGTGATTGTTGTCTGCTCTTCCGAATTACTTTTCCTAACTCTTCTGGAACCACATATGTAATTTTACGAGCAGATATGAATCTCAAAGGCGGCGGTACTTTTTTCGTACCTTACACTCGTGTACATGCAACCATATGTTCAGATACTCACGAGTAGTACGTCGCTCATTGGCAGAGCCAGGATGCGTAGTGGGAGGAGCACTGATCGTTGAAGGCGACTACACGCCTTCAGCTTGTAGTAATAGCGCATGATCATTATGCCCTCGGCATGTTTACTTCGCAGACAGGCTTAACTCTCTATTTTAATGTCTACCTTAACGTTACTTACCCACTACTTCACTACTTCACTACATAAGGTGAACGTTGATACCTTTGACTGCTTTTATAGAACTAGAAAAAATTCTTGCTTCTTGCGCTTATTGCAATCGGAAGCCTCGCAACGAAAGTCAACCAGTTATGGCTGAAAGCGGCTAGCTTAGTGCATTATTGGCTGACCAAGTTTTCAAGGTTACTTGAGGCCAAAAGCGCAGTTGTTGGGGCGACAGCAACAAAACCAACAAAAAAGTCATAGCGGCAGCAATGTTCAGCTGTGCAAATGGAAGTGCCATTGGCAATGAACAAGGTTGTTGGAATTGTTATAGAGCTGGCTACTTTATAGGCTCGCACGGTTATTTATTTGTTGAGGGGTTGGTTGGTCAATAGTTGGTTGTGAGAATGCCATAAATATAATACTGTTATACCATATAAGTATGTATAAGCATTGATTCAGTTTCATTGCACAGGTAAGTGCATATTTAACAAATATTTACTATTACAAGCTTTTTAGAAACGATTGGATACGACCAGAATCGATTAAGCGGCTACAGCGTCAATAAAGAAGAAGTACAAGCTTTGTATTTGTTGCAATCAAAAAAATGTTTGAGATTTAAACCTTGAAGTGGTTTTTTTTTACACAACATTATTCCCCCTTCCCTAGTCTACAAGACAATTTTTGTTGGCAACATGTGAGAGTAATAAATTGTAAACCGTATCGCAGTAAGAAAGGAAGAAAAGGTGGTAGATAAAAAAAAAATTGTGTTGTTGCCAAAGGCATAGTCTAGCGCGATACTAGTGCAGCTGCAGCACAAAAAACTCATTAAAAGTAAAAGTTGCCGGTATCGCTTAAAGTAGAAAGAATGGCGGTTAGAGCAAGAAAAATGTTGGACAGCAAAGGATTTCACTAAGCAGACATTAGGATGTTAAAGAGGATTTACAGGTAGCAGTTGCATGTTGCAGTGTTGGGGAATAGTAATGGTTCAAGCGGAGTTACAGAAAGAGTATGTCAAAGAAGCGTATTTTTTTTTTTAATTCTACATGAAAAGCGATTCGCCTTGGTTCTAAATATGAGATTTTTTTTTTATAAGAATGAGTGAGAGAAAATGTTAAGGCAAATCGAGCTCTAACCACAAAAAAAGGCATAAGTGAAAATTTTCCAAAATTTTATTTTTGAGGCAAATATGTAAAATTTAGAAACAAAAATCTCGCTTACGTCTTTTTGGCGGCTAGGGCTCGGAATTACCAAAAACTAATATTTTCAAGCAATGGGGCTAGGAGCTTTCACAAAAAAGCTGTAAATTTTCACTATCACCAACTGACTCGTTGCCACAACAGTCGGCTCTATGTAACCGGAATGACCCAGATGCATGTCTAGTCGCGAACTGTTACCCAGGCATCACTCTCTACAAACTCTTTTGGGAATTTGTATGCTGTTACAACAACAAAAACATCACTTATCAACAACTTTTGATTCCCAAATATCTATTTTTTTATTTCTGTGGCAATACAATTTTCTATATATTTTTTTAATTGTTTGTTTGTGACAGAAGATTAAAGAGCTCTACCGCAAAAACTTAGTTTCTTAGAGCTTTCACACGTTTTTTTTTTGAAAACTTCGTAATCATAGAGGTTTTCAAGCAATGATTTTAAGTTTTAGTTAGTAAAAGCTTTAACTCTGTTTAAAGGCAGATGTGTTTATATTATGGAAGTAACTGCACGAGCTTTAACTAAAAAAAGGCTTTTAAGAGCTTTCACAAAATAAGCTAAACACTTTCAGCTTTACAAAGATTTGACTTTTCTATAAATATTTTATCATTTGTTGAAGTTTCCTGTTCTATAAATATATAGAAAAAGCTTTCAAGCATTTAATTAGGAGTATTGTTCAAACAGAAAAAATCATGAGGATAAGTACTAATTAAAAATTAGGTTGTGAGAGACAAAAAAAATTTGAAAATTTTATAAAAATTCAAAATTTTAACTATGAAAAGTTGCGATTTTGAAATGAGTTTTTTATTTTATTTTTCACAATGAAATTTTTGAGTTCGCCCATAACAATGACGTTGGCTGTCAAAAGAGCTTTTTGAAATATTACGCGAAAAGCTATGACACGACCATTTCAACTACATATGTATGGCCCTTTCCACGAATATCCTCTAGATTTTCTGAAATTTAGAACACAATGTTTAAGCAAAGCTAAACTATCACAGAAGCTTTTCAAAAGGTGCTCAGAGATTTCGTTTCAAAAGTACATGAAAGCTTTCAAAAGCAGCTTTCATATTATGTTTATGAAAGTTTTCGCTTTTCTATTTCAAGTCAGCAAATAAAAAGTTAATTCTAGAAATAAGAGGCTAACATTGGCTTTAAACACGTGATTTGAAGAGTTTTCGGCCTAAATAATAGTATTAGCGTGGAAAATACCTATGAATATATATATACATATGTACACTTGATAAGTATTTCGCTCGAGCTTTTTTCCATACTGAATGTTCTTTGTCGTCAGAATTGACCACTTCATAGGCACGCTTCAGGATTTTTTAGGCTTGAATCAATTCTGTAAAGGAGTTCTATCTGTATAACACTGACATTGAATGATACATGCCTTGATAAAGTTAAAGCTTATTTCCAGGGACCGTAACGGTTACAAGTTTTATTATAAAAATCACTCTTTAATCGTTATTAACTGAGTTTTATTTTTTGCTCGGAAAATAATCGTTACGTTTTAAGTTTTATTTTTCGCTCGGAAAATAATGGTTACGTTTTAAGTTTTATTTTTTGCTCGGAGAATAATGGTTACGTTTTAAGTTTTATTTTTTGCTCGGAAAATAATGGTTACGTTTTAAGTTTCATTTTTTGCTCGGAAAATAACGATTACGTTTTAAGTTTTATTTTTTGCTCGGAAAATAATCGTTATTTCTTAAGTTTTATTTTTTGTTCAGAAAATAAAACTTAATTTTTGCGTATGCGTATGCCCTTTTTTGCACTTTTTCTTTAGAAATATGGTTCGCTTTGTTTCTGCGATGGTATCTGTATTTTCATTACCCACTCCACAGTGGCGTTAAAGGTTCAATGCAGCCGCCCCCTGTCTATTCACGCATGCGCATACGCATACGCAAAAATTAAGTTTTATTTTCTGAGTAAAAAATAAAACTCAAGAAATAACGATTATTTTCCGAGCAAAAAATAAAACTTAAAACGTAACCATTATTTTCCGAGCAAAAAATAAAACTTAAAACGTAAACATTATTTTCCGAGCAAAAAATAAAACGTAACGATTATTTTCCTATTAAAAAATAAAGCTCAAAACATAACGATTATTTTCTGAGTAAAAAATAAAACTCAAAATATAATGATTGAACTTGATTTTTATACGTAAAAATTAAAAAATAAAAATCAGTGCCGCTGAAGGTACTCCGAGTAATAACAAATATATTGGTTTACTACTTATGCACGTAGCTTTTCTCTTTCCGCGTGATTTTTGAGTTGAAATTTCAAAGGATAACCGTTATTTGCGGTCCCTGCTTATTTCAAAGCAAGACCATAAATCTGCAGAGCCTTTTTTAGCTCTAAAAACTAAAGTTTAACGTCAAACTGTAACTAAATTTCATGATTGAAAATTAACTGAGAAAAAAAAAACGTTTTTTCAAAGAAATAGCGACAGAATCTCGTAAAAGCTTTGCACAACAGAAGCTAAACAAATTTTATTAATTTAAATTTAATTCCATAGGTGGTAAAAAAATTTAATAAAACACAACACACCACAATTTTTTCGCTTCCATTTTAAGTATATCTCTTTATTTATTCGTAAAAATTTTGCACATTTTGAATATCGAATATAAAAAAAAAATAGTTGAATATCTTATCTTATAATATTTTCGAAAAAATATGTACACATGCACTATTATGAATGTATGTATTACATACTAGTTAAAAATACGCATACAAAATTTTCAATACTATAAAGAACATTAAAAATAAACTAAGAATAAAAATAAAAAATTCCATGTTTTTCCAAAAATTCTGACAGTTAGTAAGTTTCTCATTTCCAATTTAAAAAAATTTCGTCGCTTTATTTAATCGTTGTGTGTGTGGCAGTGTTAGTTTGTGTTATTGTGGCAGTTGTTGTAGCATTTATTGCAGCTATTGTGGCTTTGTGTGAGTGTGCCTATACTTTGTGGTGTGTGAGCGTAAATATGTATGTATGCAGGTGCGTGCAAAGGTGTTTGCTTCAAGCGCTTCAACTTCCGCTGCTGCTTAGTTAATACTTATAGCCAGGTCGGCCACCCGGGCCCTGTGGATATTGTGGTTCACCCTCGTAGCTGACATCCGCATGATAGCCAGTCTTCCAGTCGGCTGTATAACGTACGACCTGCGTGCGACCATCGGGCAGGACGACACGATATTCACCAGTCACCACATCACCATTGCTCGAAGCTTTGTGGGCATAGTCGTTGGCGGTTTCAATATCATTGACGGAGTATTCGAAATCGTATGGCATGCCGGGAACGTGGACGTGGCCCTAAAAGAGAAAGATGTGGGTACAGTAGAACAAATAGGTAGAAGAGCAAATTGAATGTAAGGCTAAAAAGCTTAGAGCTTTTGAGTTTTCAACAGAGCTTTTACCAAAAATTAAAATTTTTTGAATATTTGAATTTGAATATTTTAAATTTCTATTAAATGAATAATTTTTAGAAAACTCAAATTTTGAATTAAATAAAAGCTTCCTAAATTTGAAGTTAACGCTCTATAAAGTAATTTAGCTATAATTATTATTTTTTTCAAATCTTTAAGAACTTGAAATTGAAAATGTTAGGCATTTTAGTTTAATATAAGAAAAGCTGCAGAAGCGTTTTAGGAAAAATATTGTGAATTCTTGGCAGCTGTAAGCTGAGAGAAAGAGCTTTTATTGTAACCATGGGTTTGTGGAAATAGCTTCGCAGCTTTCGGCTGTTAGCGAATAATACTAGAAAATGTTTGACAGCTTAGCGCTTTCGAGTTCTCAACGGAGCTTTTACCGATTTTTTGATTTGATTTTTTTGAATAACACAAGTTTTTGTTAAATGAATGATCTTTAAAAGGCTCAATTTTTGAACTTTATGAAAACTTCCCACAATTTAAAATGAAAGCTTTTTAAAGTAAATTTATTTTAATTTAAAACTTTAAGAACTTGAAATTGAAAGTCTTAAGCATTATATTTCTTATAAGCTCCAAAATCTCTATAGAAAAAATACTGATTTATTAGCAATTCTAAGCTTAGAGAAAGCGCTTTTATTGTTACCATAGGCTTGTAAATAGAAATAGCTTCGCACTTGTTCGTTGTTGGCGAATAAAGCCAGAAAATGTTTGAACACTTTGAAGGGAAATGTTGTTAGTGTTCAATAGATTTTATCTAAAAAAGGAACGTTTTTCTTGTAACTTTTGTAGAAAGAAGCTTTACTAAGCTCTTTCCAGCCAAGACGATTTCAAAATTTTCTATGAAAACTGAAAGCATCGCAATGAATTGTAGGGAGAAAATTTAGTATTTATAAATCTTTCGTTTTGCAGTTTTAAATTTCGTGCTTTTATCTGAAAGTAAAAGCTGAACGACTAGGATTGAAGGAACGTTGCTCAATGAAATCAGAGCACAGTTGGCCACTTCAAAGGCAGGCCTCTTAAGCTTTTTTTTTAAGTTTTTTGTGAATTTAATATACGGCCAGCAGAGGATAAAATCTCTTTTTGGCCACTAGCGAATCGGTGCTTTTTTGGAAAAATCTTTAACATTCAACATTTTTTTGAGCTTTGAAATATTTATGGCAGATGCATTTTATGTGGACGGACACAAGCCAGTAGCGTGCTTCTGCAAAGTGTTTCATATAAGTAGGCTTAGCAAGCTTTTGTATATAGATACGTCTACAACAAATGCATGAAAATTTTTAAAAGCTCTACAGCAGGCACGAGCAAAATCTCTTTCTAAAGATTTTATATGAATGCGCTCACAGTAAAAGCTCTCTCTACTCGTCACTGCGCCACAGACTGGAAAACGATCTCCTTAACAGCACCGATGTGCTTAATATAAAAGCTCTGCCTCCGAAAGCTCTATCGCAAATTCTTTATTAATTAAAAATTAATTATAAATTGGTTAATCTCTATAAATACTTACAGGCTCGCCAGGTCCTGGTGGAGAGGGTGGGCGCTGTGGGCCTGGTGGGCGGGGTCCAGGTCCGCTTGGTGGTCCAGGTCGCTAAGAATATTCGAGTAATATAGTTTAAAAATCAGGGTTTTGAACTAAGTGCTATTCGTTTTAATTGTTATTATTTCTTAGTTTATTAGTTAGTAGCTGTGCAACCAATCGCCAAATTTTGAGTGAGTTTAAAAACAATGACTGATGTTAAGCTGTTTGTTCTTCGATTTCCACATTCTTTTTATAATAACCCGTGGAGGGTTGTTGTTCTAAATTTGAGCGTTTGTGTGAAGTTTTTTTGCCAATCCATTTGCCCACAGTTCCAACTTCCGCGCTATTCGTCATGCTAATTATGATTGGAGAAAACTACGCCACCCTCCATTTTATGATCTTTAGCAGTAACTTTACTTTCTCAGGCATAGGTTTGACTTAGAAATGCCAAAATCCGCAAATCGGCGCAGAAGGTAAGTCAAAACACCCGTCACTATACATCACGTTTGATAGAATTATCAAAAATTTAATGAGTTCAACGTACTTTTTAGCAAAAGAGTGAAAAGCGCTAAAACCCTTTACTAAAGAAAATTTCGCAACAAATCGTACAAATTCCCCACCATCAAATAACCGAAATTGACTGCCTACCCTACCATCGCATTGCCCTAAAAGTATTTCACAGCCAAATTAGAAATGCCAACAGTGACCAGTGGCAACGCAAAGCAGCGCTACACCTACACGCCAACAAGAACAACAAGCACCTTAAAGGCAAAACCACAACAAGTCCAACAAAAAAAAAAAACAAAACGACAATCGGAGTGGCAGTAAGTAAAGCAATGCAACAAACAACCCATTTTCGGCGCAAGTGAGGTGACCCAAAATGACAGCAAAGTCAACACGCTCACACCGAACGACGGAACAGAATGGCATATATGTAGTCGACTCACAGCAATAGTAGACTTCAACAACAACACCAAAAACTGAACTAGCAACAAGTTGAAATGTGTCGTAGGCGAATGGCGACATTCAATTGCCGTGTACTTGCCACAATTTGCGGCAATTGCAATGCAATGCAAAATGCGACGAAAAATGCCGGTGCACAGAGTGCATAATGAAAAATTAGCGAGAGAAGAGGTAGTACGAAAAAGTCTCAATACTTTTTTTTTTGATTCGTTTCTTTTTTCGCTTAGGAACCGGAGGTGCGGCATTGTGTATTCGAAAAGAATGCCGCTGCCAACTACATACATAAGAATGCAGAAGTATAAGAGTGTGTGTGTGTGGGTTGATAGCCTAAGGAACGTAGAGATCGGGTCGTATGCAGGGAAGGGTGGAGAGAGAGAGGTAGGTAAGCGCAAATACAGAGTGATGTGCACTACTGGCAGCCAGCAGGTTGCGAGCCATGATCGGCAGCTACATATGTATGTATGAACGAATGTGCAATTGCAGTCAGCAACAGCCTGGTGGAGAAGCTGTGGTGGTAGTAGTTGTTGTTGTATTTTTTTCCATTTCTGTTTCTATGCTTTTTGCGGCAGTTTTAGCTGGCTTGCTGCAAAGGTAACAACAAAAACAAGAACACTACTGGCAACAATTCTTTTGCAAGCTGGAGACATCGGCCAGCTGAGCCAGTGTAGCTGCGGCTGATTTTGGGCCATTGGCTGTTGATGGGGTTGACTGAATACCCGATTGGTTGGCAGACTGGCTAACTGGTTGGCTGGGTACTCTTGCCAATTTCAGATTTGTAGTTAGTTTTTGCTCTTCAGCTTTGTTTTTCTCGCTCTTGTTGTTGTTGCTTTGTGTTGTGCAGCACTTTTTGCCGCTGGTCGCTTTAATTTAAAGTTCAAGAGTTTTTGTGGCACGTCGTGATGTGCACTGGTGCGGGTCTTTTGCAGCAGTAGTGTTGCTATTGTTATTGTTGTCTTAGCTACTGGCTTGCTTATAGCTAACTATGTATGTACATACCAACGCTGGCGGATATCGATTGCGGGTGCATCACCAAAAAAGTTATGTGTTTGTTATGTATGTACATTGGGGTGCATCACTCTCCATACAAAAAAAAAAAAAAACGGATTGTTTTTCCATCGTAAATATAAAATATTCTATATTTTGAGATTTCCGTCAACATATTTCCGCAGAAAAATCTGATTTACGGGAACTCGACCGATTTGAAAATACCTCCAAAACTCGGTTTTTATAAATAAGATTAGTTTTAAAAAATATTTGATAAAATATCAGATTAAAGAAGAGTTTAAGTTTAAAAAGTTTGCATATTTTTTTTTTAATTTGACAACGGAATGAAAATAATGGGATTTTTGGATGCGTTTTCATATTTTTCCGAAATTTTTTGGCGTAATTAACAGGCAGAAAAAAAAACAAATTGGGAAAAATTGTGCTCCAAAAATCTCAGTATTTTCATTCCGTTGTCAAATTAAAAAAAAAAAAGTGTGCGGACTTTTTAAACTTAAACATTTCTTCCATCTCAGTTAATTTTTTGAAAAAATTATTTAGAAAAAACTCGATTTTTGGAGCTATTTTGAAATTGGTACAGCTTACATAAATCATAACATTTTTCCAAAAAATTTTTGGGGAAAGTCTTAAAATATATTACATTTTATATTTCCGATGGAAAAGCAGTACCTACGGATTTTTTTTTTGTATGGAGAGTGCACCCTAATATACATATGTACATATACATACATACATAATAAACAGCAAAAAAAAATACTTGAATATAACTAGAACAACCTCTCTACCCGTTTGCCTTTTTTGTTTGCAGCATTTTACAAGGTTCTATAATTTTTTCCAATTTTTTTTCCACTTATTCTTCTTTTTTTTTCAAGTTTCTTTCTAAACTAAACAAATTTTGTTCTATGTTTTTGCAACACATCGCCTCTTCGCCTGTTTCTTCACAAAATTTTACATTTTCTAGTTTTTCTCACTTTTTAAATTTTTTTTTTGTCTTTCTTGCTTCTTTTACTGGGTCTTTGCTTAGTTTGTTTCTTTTCCGCCAGTCGCTTTACGTTTATTTGCGCACACCTTGCAATGTCAAAAGTTCAAAAAAACGTGGTGCTAGCAATTTTGAAAGTATGATAATTGTTGTATTTGTACAGTAGTTGTGGTTCGCAGACTTTGTTATTGTTTTCGTTGCTTTTGTAGGTGCTATTGCTCTAGTGGCTGTTAAAAAGGTCGAAAGTGGAAGTTTTACTGGCGGATATACCGGAAAGAAATGAAAAGTGGCAACAAGAATACGGTGTTCCAAATAAAAAAGTACCAACTTGGAGTACATGGCGCTTAAGAAACTCTTAAAGGTGAGGCGCATCTCTTGGCACCGGTGGGATTCTTCAATGACCACAAGCCGATTGAAATCTTTTTGGTCTAATATTCAAACTCCTTAGTGCTCAGTGTTAGCGAAGTTTGGTGAATAGATTTAAGTCGCCTGCGTAACTTTATTGTGAACGCGTATTGAAGTGAAACTTCTTTAGGGGCGATAGTGAATTAAAACCGCGTCTCAAAAAAAAAATGTGACACTCCAAAGGTAAAATAAGTGCATTTTGCTTTCTTCTTTTCTTTCTCTACCGCTGTGTTTGAGGTTAAGGTTAAGAAAAAGACAACGACAAAGGCAACGACAGAGGCTAGGACTTAGGCTAAAGCTAAGATTATGATTAATGGTAAGGTTAAGTTTAATACAAATTTCTGCACCATTAAACAAAACAAAAATTAATCGAGAAGTGTGATCTGGGCGCAATTATTATTATTTTTAGTTCGACCCTCTTCCCTCCATTTCCATTCCTCTTTTGTTCCTCCTCCAACGCCATTTGTATCACAAAGGACAGTTTTAATTTGCCCGTCCAAGTTCACTTTTGTTATTTTTCGTGTAGGCAGCCGTACAACATAACAAAAAAGCCAAATTGTTTAAAGTCTTACCTATAGAGTCCTGAGTTGATTTCTTCAACACTAAGACGGTCCAATCGGGTCAAATTAGGCCCATTGTAAGTCTGATACGACCTAACTTGTCGAAAGCTTCTCTCTTTGCAGTAGATGAGGTCCAACCAATATCTTCACGAGCGGATCGAAGCTGGACAGAAGAGCTTGAGAAGGTATCCACTGTCAGGAACTCTCAATAAATCTAAGGCCCAGACTGCCCGATCTCTGCAGAGTCTTTCAGGCAGAGGTGGCCACTATAAAAGAGACAGCCGATTGGCTACGCAACAATGTTTTGCCGACTAGGAGTGTAAATATCCACTCCGTTAGCCAAGCGGCATCAGGGCGCTAGGATCGCTACGATCGAAATTGGTCGGGGATAGTCTGACCTCTCCCTCAATCGCCTCGTAATACTTCCAAATCAATCTGCCACATTGGCAAAACCAGCCATCTGAAAATCGCTTTATTAAAAGCTGCAGCTAATCTCATTTATAACAAAACGCAAATGAAGTTGCTATTTAGTAGATAAGTATGTACTCCTATGTAACGATTAAGTAAGTAGGTGATCTCCATTAATTCCATATCTATATGTATGTATGTATGTACTACTATCAACAAATCTCGCTCTACTAGCAACACTGCAACACGTTAAATTAAGCCATACAATGGCGGCTGATGTTGCCACACTGTTATTTCACGGTGCTTGCAACATTTTGGCTTCTCCAATAAAACAGGCACAAAAAAGGCTGTTTTCATCTTTATTTTTTGTACACCAGGTAGCAAAAAAAAACTAAAATTTTAAGTCAATAAAACGAATGAAATGAATAGCAAACTAGTGGAAGCCACTGTTATAAAGAAGGGACAAAAAAAAATGAAGCTTTTATTTTACAGCGTCATGTAGCAACAGGGAAGATTCATTTGGTTAACTTTTAACTATAAAGTGGCACAAAAACACACACATACACACAAAAGTGAAGCACAAATGCAACACAATTGCCAACAGCACAGCTTGAGTAGCAATCAATTGTTATGGTTGTTGTTGTAGCCGCTGCTGCTCTATTCACCTACTAACCGTGCGACGCCCGCGACTTGGTGTATTTGCTATTGCCGACTTTGTTTATTTATTTTTGGTTGTCCACTTCGACAATCATTGAGCGAAAAACCGTCGAAAAATTGCTTTGCATTATTTCTTGTGTGCATCCGTTTGTTGGTTGCTGCTACTGCTGCTGCAGCGAAACTCACGTGCCTTCACCTTTTACTAAGTACCCGGTTTACTCGATAGTCAGCTGGAGTGCCGTGCCTCTTATGCGCTGCCAATTACTACTACTCTGCTAGTGTTTGGGGGCGAATAACTTCAACTATCCCTTTTACTTTCAGCGGATATTTTCCAATTCTACATATTAGATGTGCTACAAACTTATACTACCATGGTCTAACTGCATTGTTTTTTATATGCATATGTATGTAGATTAGGGTGAATCACTCTCTATGCAAAAAAAAAAATTATAATAATCGGTACTGTTTTACCATCCGAATTATAAATTATATTCTACTTTGACACCACCACCAAAATATTTCAGAAAAATATTAAGATTTCACGTAAGCTATAACAATTTAAAAATATTATCAAAAATGGAGTTTTTTTATAAAAAAAAAATTAATTTACAAAAAATATTTTTTCCAAAAACTCACCTCAGAAGATAGAAGATTTTAAGCTTAGACGGTCTGCATAAAAAGGTTTAAACATTTTATCAACGGCGTCGAAGTAATGCGAATTTGGAGGTATTTTCAAATACGTACAGCAAATCATAATATTTTTTTGAAAATATTTTGGGCAGTGTCTTAGCATATAATACATTTTTGAATTTCGGTTTCGGTTTTTGGAGAGGCACGCTAATGTACATAAATGAATGCTTAGTGGGTGGTCGTCTAGGCACTTATATGGTTTCGCTTTCATTTAACAAGAAGTTGTTCTTGAAATTTTAGATTTTTACTAAGTGTCTGAGAAGTTATTATATAAGCCATCACTAGGCCTGAATATAAAGAGTAATATGAACAAGTGGATGTTGAAACGAAATGGAATTTGCATTTAGTTTAATTGTCCTTTGCTAGATCGACCGTCAAGCTTCCATCAAGGGAACACTTGAGATCTTGGAAATATGTACTAGTCTTGAGATTTTAATGGAGAGACCCTCTCTCTGGCCTACACGAATATAGAATTCCGCGCAAGTCAGAGAATGCAATGTGTAGGCAGGAGTACCTTATTGTATTATTTATTCGGAAATTGATTTTAGGGCATAAATGTACATGGGTTCAGAAGGGGGAAGTATCTCAAAGGAATCGAAACAGTACTAATTATTAACATCGAAAAGTGGTCTTTTAAAAAAATTATCTGCTGCGGAGAGCTGTGGTTACAAATAGAAAACACAACCAAAATTTTCTAAATAGACTGGTCTGGTCATGCAATGTCTGAATGTTGTTTTTTTTTTATTAATTGCAAGCGTTAAGTGCGTTCTTGGATGGTATGCTGAGCATCAGAGAAATACAGGGAAACTGTTTATTGGAGAAAGTACTAAATCTTCAATTTATTTTTGACAATTAAGCCGCAGCCGACCTCTCTATGAATACCGCGTTATTCTGACTTGTGCGACTGATGTCTCCAAAAATATTCCTAAACTTGAGAGAAAAATCATTAAAAGACCTGGCTTGCAGTCTTTCAGAAATGATTTACTGTGGATTCAATAAAGTTAGAGATATTTTCTGCCCCGAAATCAGTATTGAGTGTGACCATGGTAATAGGAAAAATGAAATTGTATAAAAGGCACGTCTTCGAATAGCGCTTCTCCCACAAAAAAAAAATTCAATTTAGCTAGACGCACCCTGACGGTACTTTTAATAAGAAGAATCAATCGATTGACATTCTGGAAAAATGCCGAGCGTAAGAAAAATGCGAATTTTCTGACACTCTGTGTTAAAAGAGATATGCTTGGGAGACAACCTCTTCTTCTTCTTCTTATTTGGCGCTGTAACCGCCTAAGCGATTTTGGCTCCGAGTTGAATGCTTTCCGAGCTGGAGCGTCGGTGTCCATTGAGGGGCAATCTCAGACCGAGAAATTTGAACAAACGGGTTTCATCACCTTTATACCAGATACAAATGTACATTGGTAAGGAAAGGTGCTTAAATTAGGGTACTGACGAATCAAAGGTAACGAAATCGCCAACAAACTGGCGAAAGAAGGCTCATAAATGGTTCTCGTGGGAGCGCAACCCTTTTGTGGGCATATTTGATTTGCTTGGAGAATTTTAGTTACAGAGTACGTAAACATAGAACGTAATAAGTATAGGGGAGTTGTAGGAGCCTTGGACCGACTGGACTCTTTGATTAAATTTTCAATAGATAGGACATTATCAAGTATTTTAAACGAAGCTGATATCAGGCTGCATGTGGGTTTTTAAACGGTCGTAACCGACTGTGTTCTATATGGACCGGATTGATCTGTCTACAGAAACAGAATGCCGACAGGTACATGTTAGACCAGTTACAAAGCAATGAACTATAATTCGTCTACATTCGATTCTTATAAGAAAATAGTCTGCTTAGATAGTTTTAGCCTTCACAACGGAAGTTGAAGTGGCAGGTTACCCTCAGTTCAGACGCCCTTCCCTCCAATGAACACTTTATTACATATATACATATTTGTCTAATCAATTTTACAACAAAGTTGCTCCGTAATTTACATTCGTTACGTCTTCTCACTCTGTATAACTCTTACGAAAAAGTAGCAAGCCAAAACTCAGCATTTTCTCATGGAATCTTAGTTCATTAAATTCATTAAAAAGTGTATAACTACAAAAGCCATTGGAAGATTATATTAAAAGTGTGCAGTTGTTAGTTTGCCAGTGAGTTAGCGATTGAACCGCCCATTATTATTTTCGCCTACTTACCAGTGGATTTTTGGGCTCTGGATAATTGTAGCCATTTGGTTTTGGCGGCAGGTACATATTTGAGCCGGGAGCAAGTTGCGCGCAGACGCAGGCGATGACGGCGATTGTGGAGCTCTGAAGAGTAACAAAAGCAAAAAAGAAAAAGAGAAAGGAAATTGTTGATGAAAAATTGTGAAATAAACGACTAGTAATGAAGGGAACAAAAGCACATATAAAAATACAATAAACATAGAATAGTTAAAAGTGAATTACTTAAATCTAATAATAAAATAGTAAAAATAATAAAAAAATTAATAGTTCATAAAAAATCATTTTCACAAATTATGCAAATTTTCCTGCAGCTGCGCTCATTGTTTGGCTGCTATGCCAATAAAGGCTAAATAAACCAAAAAAATTGCAATCAAATTATATTTTGGCAAATAACAAAGCAATAAATGTGCATTAATGCCTAAATATACCTTTTCTATGATTTAAAAAAATAAAAATAAAAAGTACCGTTGTGCATGCAAATCAAATAAATTTTATTGAGTCACAAAAGCTTTGGCATGGAAATTTTGGGGGAAAAACGTGCGATAGCATCGCATTTGACATTCAACGCCTCTCTGTAAAGGTAGTAACAGTACCAGAGCCATTACTGCAAGTAGTGCCAACTTGCAAAGAACTACATACAAATATCGAGTATTTGTAACAACAGCAAAAACAACAACAATTTAGAAGTATTAATGTACAGGTGCAGCGCCATAAATGATGATTTTTTTCTGAGGCAACAGCTAAATATGAAATAGTGAGTTGAAAAAAATAGCGTGTCTGCTGCCAGTGTTGCTTGAGAACGTTGTGCTGTACGAGTATGTACATAAACGAAGAAAAGGGCGCAGCAGCCTTTAGCCGATATGTTGATGTATGGCAGAGCAAAAGACAACAGGTCGAGGAATTGCAAGAAAATCTATTTTTGTGATTTTATTGTGGCTACTGTGGTGGTGGTGTTGGTAACAGAGCTAAGTAGAGCATGGGTGGGAATTTTAGTTAAAAAATATATAAAATTAAAGGGTGTGACCAGAGCGCTATGAGAATTCTTTCCTTAAAAAGTGCATTCCTTAAAAAAAACGATGCATCGAAAGAAAAATACAGCAATCAGAGTAACATTTACGTAAGATAAGATTGCCGTGAAAATTTTCTATTCAATAATTCTTAACGCGCGTAGTTTTGTTCAAAGCTTTTTATAAAAATCTAAAAACTCAAAAGTTTACTTTTACAGAGTTGCACTCAATTTATAAAAATTACAGCTAAATACAATTTTTTCCAGACGAACTTATCTCTGCAATGGTTAAAATCAACTGCTTTTCATAAAATTCCCAAACCGCAAAAATTTGCATTTAAATACAAGTTTTAAATTTTTTTTGTACGCAGTTATCTTTACACCCCTTAAAATCATTGCTGTTTATAAAACTCGAAAACGTCAAAAATTTACTTGTACAGAGTTAACACTAATACCTACATTTTTATTAAATTCATAAATTAAAAAAATTTAATAGTTAATTTGTCTATACATTACATGAAAATATGTAAGAAACATTTTTTTTTGGTAAGCAGGGTTGCCATCATTTGCTAATTTTTTTACCTAAATAACATATTTATAAAGTTTAATTGCTGTAGGGTGATGATAGCCCATGCCAACTGTCATATGACCCGTACCGTGGATCAGCCAGGGTCGGCCTCTTCATAAAGCCAGTTTCGAACGGATGATTTCGGATACGTGGCACCTACGCAGCTACTTAGCCTTATTCGACTACAACGGATTTCTGTCCGTGCGGACGAACTTCTTTTACCACAATTCGTGTGCTCAGTTATGGATAAAAAATGAAAACCGCTCTTATAAGAACGGCCGACAGGAGCAACCACCCACGCTTCAACGCGCGCTATGGCGTCTCATGCGATTGCGACAAATGGACAAAGCTTGATGACCTGCGGTAGGTCAAACACTACAGTAGCGCACGCCTCCCACTCAAAGTCACTCACCAAAGGGCAAATCAGAAGGACTTCGTGAAGGGGCAAGAATTGAATGGAAGGCCCTAATCTAAGTGGCTGCTATGAATAAAATAGCCTAAGCCTAACTATGCGCTGATTTGAAAATTGGAACCACAGGCTTTTCGCAATGACCAAGCAAAAAAGATTGGGCACCATTGGACCAAGCGGAAATCTTGGGAACCAGCGCTGAAACTAAACAAATTTTAAAAATTAATTTTGGTAGAGTTGCCATAAATTTTTGCAATGCCTTTGTTAAATCTTGCAAATTTTATTAGCCAGTATAACTTAATATGTATAAATACTTTTGCAATTCAAAAATTTTTCATAAATAGGGTTGTCATCAATTGTGAATTTGGCTACAAATAGAAAGCATTAAATTTAAAAGTTAAAAAAAAAACTATAGGGTTGCCGCGTAAAAAACATTGAGCGAAAATATTATGTTATCAGTTCTCGTAAGCAGATTTAAATAAATTTTGCTAAGCTAACAAAAACTTTCACAGTAATGGTAAAATTTTATTACTTTAGAGCTGTTGTATCAAAAATAAATTTTTCAAGAAAAAAATTTAATCTTTTGAAAAAAAAAATATTA
>NW_023458562.1:26776970-26851305 GCF_013731165.1 Rhagoletis pomonella
AAAAATTTAATCTTTTGAAAAAAAAAATATTATTTACTAATTTAAATGAAATCCAAAATACTTTAAATGGTAAATGCAAAATTGTAATTTATACAATATGAGAAAAAAATTCTTTGTATGTATTAAAAATGAACAAATTACTTAAATCTGAAGCAGCAGAAATTCCGATATTTTAAAATCGAATGAACATTAACATTACCTGAAATGGTGTAATTTGTTTGCTGCCATATTATATATGTATATTTATATTCTAAATTGGCCAAAAGAAAAAAAATTAAAATCACTGTCCAAAATTTTTATTGCACTTTTGATCTACATTCATTTTCCAAATTTTCCGTGTACCAAAACCATGTTTTTACCCCTAATTGACACAATGTTCAAAGCATCAATCAGAAGTGACCATAAAATAACACAACTATTTATCATACCATGAGAACATTCTTCACAATCACTCTCAAGTGATCATCCACGAACTGATCTTCATCACTAAATATTAACGTCTTCACCGCTCACCTCCACCGCGCAATTGCGCTCATCACCACGCGTGAATGGCAAGTGGAATGTGCGACAAAATCAGCAGACGATCGGTCGGTCGATCAGCAGTGAGATCGCATGCATGCCAATACATACTCCTACCAGCTACTTGTTGGCTATTGCAGCTGATCGATCGGTCGATAGCATAAGACGTAGCTCGCCGAATGGCTGATTATGCTTTTGATTTATGCATTCATGCAACATGTCATTGTTGGCAGTTAGCAAAGCGCAAGAAAAAAGTTGCAGAAAAAAAATGTAAATAAACGGAAAAATGCATTAAAGCAAGCAAAATAATGCAGCATCGTTGTTGTATGGTTTTCTTTTACTTTTTACCCATTACGGAAATCTTAATTTGAAGGACAGCTACTGGCCAACGCAAAGTAATGATCCAGCGATCGGCAATGATCAACGACGAGCAGCCATCACATTTTTGTTGTGCGCACTGCAGCGGCAGCCACTTTTTCTTGCTATGTAATCAATAGTATTTATTCGCACATTTTTTGCATTGAAGATGATTTTGTAATTTTTTTCCAACCCAATACCGATTAAATAATTTTTGCAACGACGCTAACGACGGGTAAAATTAATACATAGAAATGATTGATATGCAAATAATTGCAACTACTTAATACAAAGTCATTTAAAACTTACATAGGTGCATATGTATGTATGTATGTAAAAAAGTGTCTACATTGTTGAATGCAAGTGTGATAAAATCATTGCACGGCTGTGGGCCAAAGTCAAAGTCAAGCGCATGTGTGTTCATACACTACACGTACATATATATGTATATATGTTTATATATGTGTAGGAGTGCTTGGGTGTAAGTATTTGGCGATGCATGCTTGATGATACCAAACACACACAAAAATGAAAAAAAAAATATTAACGGAAGCCCGTTTATTAACTTTAAGGTTGTTGCCACTCAGCGGCGGGTGCGTTGATGGGTGACTAATGACACTGAGCAGTTAATATTTTGTAGTAAAATTTGATTGATTGTTTAATTGATGAGTTTTGGGAGGAGATTTATGATTTAGGCGCGCTGTAAATCGCTCTTCCGGCGGTTGTAATAAAACTAGGCATACAATAATTAATTTTTTATTTTGTGTGGTAAAAATGTCTTTAGAAATATGTTTTTTGACGTACATAAGTGTTAAAAACAGCACTTGCAAATGATATGTCTTCAGTAGTTGGAATTATTCCGGTCAACCCACTCAATAAACCTGGTGACTAAATGGGCGGCTAATAGCTGCCTTGCCGTCAATCCTAAAAAGACAGTTCTTATTAATTACCCAAGCAAGTCCATCTCTCGATTGGGGGCGATCGCCAGACCCTCTTGAGCAGCGTAAAGTACTAGGCCCTGATGCCACATAAGAAACTTCCTTGCAAGCCTGACTTTGAGAAAATCAATTAGGCTCTCCTAGCAAAACTGTCGTCGCACTGGGTGTAATTATTCTTAGGGAAACCGAACTACCTCAACCTATTAACACTCTAAAATTATAGCAAGTTTCCATTTCGTCGCTGACTACATGGATAACTGCCTCAATGAAATGGCTTAAAGTATTTATCTTCCCCACATATATTCCCTCTAGGGATTGACGAGGTGGCGACAGATAGGTAGCAGTGAAATTTTTTCATGAATGCGTCGAAGCTTGATGGAAGCGTTAGCGGAGAGATCTTTTACCAAGAGCTCTTCATGCAAATCAGGTTTATGCTTTATGACTTCTGTGGAGTTTTTTTTTAGGCAAGTGGCTGAATTGGAAGAGTAGACCCTTTGTTCCAGAGTATGATGACCAGAAGATAGGTTATAGGGCATCAGCTCCGAATTCCAAGCGGCAATCATTGCCAAGAGGACACGGGTGGTGTGCTCGAAATTGCCAGGCAATGCCAGACCTTTCTCTCACTTGTAGCTCACTGTTTGACAGATGGCCGGATGGATGAACGGTTAAGTGCATACTTATTCAAGCAACCGAAATAATGAAAAATATTTCCAGAGATTTTACTTGATTGCTGCTAACTGAGCTTCAAGTTACTGAAATGAATTTGTTTTTATTTCCTTTTAAATTTCATTACAGATGTTTCCAGGTCAAAAAAGAAAAAAATTCTGACTTTTTGTTTTAAAAGGTTGATTTTAAGGTAAAAATCATTTTTTATTCTATGACACCTTCAAAATAACCAAGTGGGAATTAGGAGCACGTAATAATACCTTATTAGCAACATACTCTTCACCTGGCAGTCATTACCATTTCCCTGCCGAACGTCCCTTACTTTTAGAAAGGCATGGCCGCCTTATGTAAGTAGGAATTAAGAATGTACATTTGGTATCAGACATACTTCTGAGCCGCTTTACAAAGTAAGTTACGTGTAATGCAGAGCAGTCGCTCGGAATAGTTCGGCGCTTGGAAATAACACTTCGGCTGCACGTTACTTTGCAACTGACAACGTAATGTGTCGTCGGAGGTGTTCATTTTGCGCTTTACAAGTAGATGACATTGGCCATGATGACAATTTTGGTACTGAAAACTGAAAGAAAACATGGGTTACCTCGTAAGGTGCTTACCTATTTTCCCAGTGGGAACCGTCGAATGTAAAATTTGTTTCTTTTTTCATTTTTGGTCTCGTTTTTTAGGTTATTTGTAAGCAAAGCTAAGATATACATATATTGTAACAACCCAAAGGCTATCGAAAGAATCTTAAACAGCCCTGAAGAAAAAAAAGTCTCGTAAACGCCACAAAAGTCCCAAAACAATGTCGAAAAAACAAATACAAGAAAACATGGACAAGTTCCAAAAATCACAATTCCATAAATAAATGTTTTAAAGGTTTCACAAATATCGGTTATTCTTCTCGAAGTTTTTGTTTACACAAAAATAAAAATCCTAAAAAAGCCTGAACATCCCAACAATTCCCATAAAATCTCAAAAGTCCCAAAACGATGCCGAAAAAATTTAGAAACTCTGAGAAAGCTATGGACAAGTCCGAAAAATCAAGATTCATTTAATTTTTTTAAAGGTTTCCAAATATCGGTAATTTTTCTCGATTTTTTTTTTGCACAAAAATAACATGATTACTTTTTAACCTAATATCTTACTATGCAAGGCATATGAATAGTTTATCTAATAATTATTACCATTTTCCAGTCGTACCTTTCCTTAATTATTTACTCAATGTCTTTTATTGTATAATTAACAGCTCGTTATGGTAGCACATGATTTTCTGCGATTACATTGCAATCAATAGCGATAACATTGTTTTTACTATTAACAACTACTTAGCTCTATACATTCCTACATCCATACTTTTATAAAAACATAGATAGCTAAAAGCACACAAACCACATTATCTCTTTCTTTATGTAAACTTCACTTGCTTTTTTTTCTGTGCACTGCTGTGCGATCTTTCTTCCCATATTTCTATTTTAAGTAACTTTATGTCGCTTGTGATTTGCATGCATGTGCAACAACTTTTATTATACATACAAACACACATTCAATTCGATTTCTTCGCAGCGCTTAAATTAATTATGCAAATTATCCGCTTAGTGTACTTAGTGTATTGTAAGTGTGTGTGTATGTAGTACATACATATGTATTTTTATGTAGAAAAGTGCAGTTGCAAGTTAAATGCATCGCGATATGCTAATTACATGTTAATCATACGCAACGTCATACTCGCTCTACAGCTTTACGATCTGTCTGTTAATGCGTTTAGCGCAAATGCTTGGGCGGTAGCTAGCGCTTGTAGTAGTTCGTAGGAAAGTCTTGTGCAGCTGTAAATCTAAGAACGTGTTGTTAATATCTAATAATTTACGCTTAATTGCTGTTGCTTACTTATTGGAATCAATTACCGCTTAGCGTTCGGTAATATAAAAAGTTTATTTTTCCGCAAATGTTTTTTTTTTTCACTTTACTTTCTTTGCATAACAGTTCGTAGCTAAGCTGTAATTTTTTTCTCTATTTGATTCTATTATAACTATAATACTATGGCTAATTGTCTTTAACGAAATGCTCTAGAAAATCGTTGGAAAGACACCCAAAATACCTGCATACTAGCCAGTTGCGTGATGAATCACTTCACACATAACAGATGTTGGATGGCGGTTACTGTCACTGCTGGTAAATTGGTGCTACATATCGAAAAAGTCAGATATGTGTTAAAAAATACAAAGAGTACCAGTTACTGTCAGAATTCGGCCGCATTTCTCGCTTTTTAAATGATCTCGATGATTTTTTTTCTTCGTTTTAGTCGCTATATTCATATGTATAGGCGTTCGCCTTCGTATTCACCTTCGCATTGATTTCAGTCGCTCTCTTCGCTCTCTTCGTACTCATCTTCTGATCGTTTCCGTTTAGTCTTCGTATTAGTTTTCATATTCCACATCGTATTTGTCGTCATATTCTTCTTCGTGTTCGTCTTCGTTCTTCGCTTTCGGATGCTCTTCATATTCGCATATACACATTCACCTTCGTATTAATTTTGTCTTCGTATTCGTATAAATCTTGGCATATTTTTCTTATTCGTCTTTCTACGCGTCCTTGTATTCTCTTCGTATTCGTGTTCGTCACTGCATATTCGCCGCACTAAGATAGGAACCCCAGTGGCTTCGAATGCAAAAATCACACGTTGAAACACTTCCTGTAGCTTATTATATTCTGCTTTAACAAGAACATTTGGATACTATTCAATTCGGAACACTGAAGAATGTTTCAAAAGCGTTATCCCAAGCTTATCATGGATTCGCTAAAGGAGTTGATACTCTAATCATGTCGATCATTATCTGCTATCGCTTTACACCAAATCGTCTGTATATGGCCCATAGTCAGCCAGATCTAGCTAATCTAATTTGAATCTCTGTTTAGTGAAATATTCCGGAAAACCTGGTAATTGCTTACAATGATTTTTGCTGAAGATGATGTTAAATTTATTTAAGTAACTGCTCTATCCTTATTTATTCAGTCGAACGCGAAATATCGTGTGCAAATAGCATTAATTAATAGCACCAGAACTTAAAAATTTATCTGCCCTTCAAATACACTTTTTCATAACAAAATTTGTATTTAAAGGGCAGATAAATTTTCAAACCTACTTGAGATAACGGCCCTAAAAGTTCTTGTCGTCTGAGATATAGATTTCATTAACTAGCTGGATAATATAAAACTGCTTCCTACGCCCACTTTGAAATTGCGCGTGTTTACCACAAAGCTTTTAAATAAAAATTGTTTGTGTGCATTTTGCGTCAATTGCAGTTTCTATAATAGTAACGAATATTGTAAAATGCTTTTCGAGTTTAAATTTTAAATAAAAGCCTTCAAGTAAATACAAGCTCAATAAAAGAAGTGCAGCAGCTACTGATTTTTCTCATAGATATACTTAATTTCGCAAGGCAATAAAAAATCTATGCTCCTCCATACGCCATTTGCACTATTATTATGAATTCCGCATAAAGTTTAAAAGCAATAAATTTTGCCACTTTTATTTTGCAAATTCTTTATTTGTCAGCATTAGAGGCAAGCGAGCGGGCGAGCATTAACGTTAGCGTGGAAGCGGGCAATAATCACAGCAAGCAGTCTCTTTGTCTTCTTAACTGCAGTGACAAGTTGTAGCGTTGCAGAGTGTTGGCTGACAAAGACAACCAAGCTAACAGGCAGCTGTTAAAGCAACTCAACTTAAATAGGTATGTATGTGGTAATGTGAGCGCATCAGTTGATTGTTGTTATGTCGCAGATAAAGCAATTAACTTAATTAAAGTGACTAACTGTATACTCGTAAGCGTACAAGCATGTGTACATACGTACATATGTACGCGCGTAAACAGACATATGTAGTTAGTTGCCATTTAACTGCTTCATTAACTGTCTAATATAAATAATCGGACAGTTCAAGCGTTTGCATTTGTTTAATATGTTTATTTATTTCTTGAAGTAGTGTTTGTGTTTTTTTATTGTAAATATTTGAAACAAGCAGCCCAGCAGCAGTGCTGCATTCTCATTTGAATATCATAAATCTTACAAAAATGTCAAATAAATTGCCAGCAACACTCCACCGTCACACCACACCAAGCAGTCGACCACTTCAGCATTGAATAGAAACATTTGTTGCGCCTTAGTTACAGAAATTTGTTGCTAAACATTTTATGACGATCCATATATGAAGAGATTCATGCATTCCTGCCACGCTCATCTACATACGTATGTAGGTATGTACATATCTGTTGTCATTGCTCTGTTCTTTGGCTGTGTTGGCAAATTTTTAGGTGCGTTTGGTGCTGGCGATCACAGCATGCACGTTGCTGCCACATATGGTTCACCTAGCGCCTCAGGGGTCAAGTCAAATATGTTGCATATTCTGTTTAATCTGCATATGTATGTATGTGCAAGTGTTCGAGTGATTTGATTTCAATTAAGCGAAAGAACTTGCTTGCAGGCGAAAAGCGATTTGATGATCTCAGCTTGTTGGTTGTGCGAAAAGAAGGCCGTAAATGTCAGTTTTAGTTTGGTTTTCGATGATTGCTTCGGTTGTTGAGTATGACATTTTAATTTAATTGCATTTTGAATCGATGCTGAGATTTATTGATTTAAAATTTTTTTGAATATAGGTTTTTTTTTTGTTTTTTTTTTGTCGATTTGCACTCGGATAATAACGTGAGACAGTAAATTTTACACACAAAGAAATCAATACATTCGCGAAAAGATGCGCCAAATATGGTAAAACTATTGGTTTTCTATCTCACGTCAGGATTTTTAAAAAGTACTATGAAATTTGAAATATATGATCACTGCAAAATATATTTAAAAAATTCAGTGCAATATAGAAAACCATTATGGGTATCAAATTAGAATTCAAGCAAATTAAATTTGTTTGGGGCATAAGAACAAGTAAATATTGAAAATGTCCTTTTACTATTTTAAAATACAAATATAAATAAAAAATATAAATATGTTATCTAATTTCGTCCTTCTATCTTTATAAGCTTAAAAAAAAATTAACTTTTTAATTAAAACAGCATTTTCGATACCAATTAGTCTTTGTGAATCACTCTACTGAATTTTATTTTTAATTTGGTATCCATATTGTTATTCAACATTGCGGTGAATTTCTTTTTAATAATTTTACCATACCATTGAAACTACAAAGTCCTTTAGAAAGAAGCTCTGAAGTCAGAGAGAAAAGCTTATTTGCCTGAAATCTAATTTTAGCTTTACAAAGGGCAGAGTAGCCACAGCTAAGATGATTTACTGTTTCTCGCGCTTCCTGAAAGTTAAATCTGCGACAGAAAATTCTGTGGTACTTTACCAACTTACCCGCCTGAGAGCCCAAGGCTCTGGTATGGAAAAAACCCTTTCTGTCTGGTTTAGTTCAATTGAAGTATTGAAGTCCTTTGAAACAGTAGGAAGGCCACAAACTACTGAGCTGCCTGAGTGCTCAGACAACTGGCTCCTAATACAAATCTGACACATAAGAAAATCTTTTGTCTCTAAAATACCCAAATCCGAGACGTTCGAGGCTAGCTCGTCAAGCATTTTCAAAACCATGAGGACTCGATGCCACGACTCGTCTTCTTCTTATTACCTACTATTTAGTAATTATATCCCTACATTGTTTTACTGGGCTCTCACAGAGCCAACCCCCTTATCAAACGCCTGGTTGTCCGAAAAATTAGCGATGCATCTTCTAGGTCGACTTGTGGTCAAGACTATCTATCACATATGCCTCGGCGATAGCAAAAATCTCCACCTGGAATAAACTTACTGAATCTGAAAGGTGCAGATATTTGAAGCTCACTCGAAAAAATTCCCCGTCAGTGAAAATTGAAGTTGTAAATTAAATGTAATAATGGAAATGGAATAAATGGAAAGTGTAATAGAAATGGAAAGCAGTGCGGTTTATTCCGGTAAATATTTATTGAGTATACGACGTGCTCTAGGCCATAAAAACACGCCTTCCACAATCTTATCCTCAGAGAACTCAGTGAATCAATTTGTTTGCTAAAAAGATCTATCGCTGTCATGCTTAAATAGGGCCTCCGTTAGATAAGATCTGTGAGTCGCGATTACAGCCATGCAAGCCGAATTTCGCGCCCTTTCTAACATTGCTCGTCTCAGCAAATTTTCATCAAGCCAATGAGCCGTATGCAATAACCGAGCATACATCCACCTTCTAAACCCACTCGAAAGAGGCTAGAATGCAATCCAGTAATTTCCCCTATCATTTTCAACTCGATTTTACGTACTACGTCACCAGTTTGTGTAAATAAAATTTCAAACCCGACAACGAAAAGAGACTATTCTATCAGCATACTTGGAAATTGCCTGGTTTTTCGGTAGTTCTGTACTTTGTACATTAATTATTGGAAATACCGTTTTCTGTGTAGCGACCCTTCAGATAAGCATGTTGGGTGATAGGCAAGCTCAAGTTATCGGGCTTTGAGCGGTTGTGTGTTTATATTGGGTGATTTTTTAAGAGCTTGATAACTTTTTTTTTAAAAAAAACGCATAAAAAAATTAAAAAATCTCATCGGTTCTTTATTTGAAACGTTAGATTGGTCCATGACATTTACTTAGTGTTTATGTTTAGTAGACTTTCTAAAGTTTTTAGGATTCATAAAGAAAGCTCTATTTGTCTCAGGTCCTTCAGGGCACCTTTTATATACCTTAATAACAAATACTACGTTAAATTATTCCAGTTAGAGGAAAGATTATTAACCATTAGTCATGGCTTTAAAAACATGCCGACCGGTAACAGAGATTTGTAGGAAAACAAGCCAGGCTTCTCCGGTAAAATGTACCGCGGACACCGCCCAGTTTAACTGATGAACTGTTGGTTCACTTTCCATCTGCTATTATCCGCACGATGGAGTGGATAGAGTGCTTCTTTGAAAAAATCTTTTCTATACAGTGTGACTATTTTGTAGATCACTTTTAAAAGGTGCTAAAGGTTTTTTTTTACAAATTATCTGTAGATTAATTCAGTTGAATAGCTCACGAGATTGTTTCTTTAGCTTAGAGTGAACAAGACCCTGTTAAAGTTAATGTGTTAAGTCACCTTGTAAAAGCAACAGCCGCAACCGTTGAAATCCTCCAGATCAGATTTTGTGGAAATAATTTTTTAACTGGGTGATATGGTCTTCTGACATTTTTAATGGAAATTCACCAGATTATATAAATATTTATGCATTCAAATTTCCAATTGGGTATCACTTATCTAGTACTAATATAAATGCATTGTCGCTTTCAAGTGTGGGCTGCACATTATTGGTAAACTACAAAATTTATTGCCCAGGGGCGGCTAAATAGTGATTTTTATTAGAATTCTGTCAAATTGACGGTGTATTAGTTTTTATGAATGTACGGGTAAATAATTTGTTTATGGCAAGTCAGAGAAGAATATGTAATTAAGTATGTGGATGGTTTAAGTGCGCGTAAAATTCTAAAGTGCTCATAAATATATTAGTTACATACATATATGTACTGTACACGTAAAATCATTTTAATTTACTTTTGCATAAAGTTAATTTTTTGCTATGGGGAAATTAAAAATTACGAAATACGGATGTAGTTAAAGTGTTTAATAGACGAATAAATAAATTTTGTTTTAAGTAAGTTTATTTTCTCAATATTTCATTCTCAAGAAGTACGAATAATTCATATAAAATGACGCACAAAAAAAAAATGCTCGTGAATTTATTTCTTCAAAAAAAAATTACAGCAACACGACTGTATTTTCAAAATTTCCTTTTTGATGAAGAAATATTCCTAGAGCATCTAGATACATTTCTGCATTAAAAATAAAATTTTGAAAAAATGTCGCTTACGTTATTTTGGCGGTTAGGGTTCGATTTGATTCCATTGCTTTCACATCTACTGGGCTATAGACGAAAGGTGTGGCTTTTAAAATTGAAACCTTACCATTTATTTACTTAAATCTTAGTTTGAAAAAAATCGGGAGCCTTTTAGCAAACGAAAAGACTGAATGATCTGCAGGTCCGCTAAGTAGAGATCGATGGTGATTCCTTGCCCCTTTTTGGTACAATCAGTGTAGCTACATATATCTTACTTGCCACTAGTTTTTCTGATCAGAAATTGTATAGGTATCATTGAATTGATGTAGTCAGAGCTAACCTCTAAGTTAATTTTGACTTCACTTGACTGAAAGGCCTTTTTATTTCACATAGCATCCTCGAGTATCTGGAGTTGATCAGTTTCCACAGGTTGACATCCCTAAGTCTGAGGGCGCTCTTTGCAGCCACTCTAAGAACGAAAATTTGCAGCGATTGCAGTTCGAAGGCTATGCTAAGCCCTTCCTAAGTTGCGCTACTCATTGCTCTCGGTCTGCCGTGGCATGTGCTTGCACTTTTCAAATTACGTTGTCGTTATTTTTCTAATCTAAAGCTTTTCACTAAACCAGGTCCCAGTTGGTCACAACCGATTTGATGGCTGTGGTGAACATATAATAGGTGAGACAGTTATTGCTGTTTTTTCAAAAGACCTATTTCCGGAATAGTACGCCGGCTAGACCCTATCAAATTCTCTACTCCGTATTCTTTTTCAAATTTAGTTGGGAGTTCAGCATGATGCCTACGTGATTCTCTTGGGATTAGAGATTGAAAGTATGTAGCTCTCTCTAATCTTGGCAGCTTTTCATTTTATTTCGGACAAGTCAAGTTCTGTTTTGCCCCTAGTGATTTATTTTATTACACAACCTAAGCCTATTCTCCTCTCAACCATCTCTAAGTCATAAAAAAGTTAAGCGATCCTAAAAAATTTGGTATCTCTTAAACCTTATAATTTACATTCTCAAAAAAAGGCATTTTATTTTATTTCGTTTCATTTTATTTTATATAATTTAATTTTTATTTCACTTTTTAAATATTTTCAAGAAATTAATTAGCAAACAGAAAAAAAACCACTATTGCCATGAATACTTTTCCGACACAAAAGAAAAAATTCCACCACAAAGTAGCTGCTACTGCCTGCAAACCAAAAGGCAAATCAATACAAAGCGATCTTTTGTTTTCATCAATGAATAATTGCATAAATGATTGATGTGTTGAGCGCATGGCCATTTGAAAGCACAGCACCACAGCTGCCACGCAGCCACACAACGGCCATCATATGCATGCATTTTGTGCGCATGGGTGTGCGCCTTGCTGCCCGCAACAGTAGTGCGCATTTAGTGCCAACCCACAATAATTTAGAAATTTTTTTTGCGCTGCATCAACCGCAGCAGATATGCAGCCGGCAGCAAGTGGCTATTTTTTGCAAATATTATTACCGCACACAGGCAAAAGTCTTTTATCTTGGTTTATGAGCGCCTAGCTCATATTTATTGTTATTGTTTTAATGCCAATTTTTCAAACAAAGCTACCTTTGTCTGTCAAATTGTGGCCATCAAATTTGGCCGCCTTCTTCCTGCCCCCATTTGGTGCTGTCATCTTCATCATCATTGCGCATCTTGTACGCAGTAGCTGACACGAGTGGGCGGCACGCAGTGGCAACGATGGCAGCACCGAGCGCAAAGTGTAAAGTAATTTGCAACAATGCAAAGTGATAAAAGTGCGAGATTATTGTGCGAATGCGTGGCTGACTGCCTGCCTGCTGGTAATAAAAGTGAGCAGTACAATGGGCTGCAAAAGGAGGGAACAATAAAATGTGCAAATACTCATTTGTGTTGAATTGGCAGATGGTAAATGTTTTTCTTTGGCATACACGCTTAATTGTCTGTAAAAAGGCTAATTAAACGCAACAACTACCGGAGGCTTTGTGCGGAGTCAACGAAAGACTTAAGCAGCGAACTTGCTCCACTTTTACGCCGAAATTTACTAATTTGACAGCTACTTAACGCAGCGGAAATATGCCATTTAAGTGCCGGCTAATGACGTAAATATGTAGTATTTTTAACTTACGTAGTAGCTGTAAAATAACGCACGTTTTTATTAATCTTAACTGCAACAACAACAACAGAAGTACGCTTAGCGAAAAAAGCAGCAAATTTTGGTGTTCAATGTTAGTTTTTCATGCAAATTACGTGCTGCTTTAACTCTTCATTTACAACAATGACCGCCGCATATATGCTTCTACTCATTTATGTACATACGGTCCGCGTTGCTGCCAATTTGTAATACAACTCCCATAAAATTCCATAAATTCTAATAGACTGTCGTTTACGTACAGCGCCATAGTAACAATCAGCGTGAAGAATAACAATAACTACAATAAAACAGGCTTACATGCACACGTGCATATGTACATACGTAATACTCGTAGCTAAAAAGCAACAACAAGTGTACGAAATATGTTTGCCGCTTGTGGCCATAAAAAGGCGCAATAATTAACATTTCAGCATTTGCCTACAACAAATACTAAAAATACACGATGACAACAACAACGAAGACAACATTTTATTACCGCTTAACATGGCTTTGTTTGGCGCGTTTTCCTAAGTGTTAACCCAGTGCGCTGGTAAATTCACATCGCCTCGTTGTTGGGACTGAAGTGGGCGCGTTTAACTGACTTTGCTCAATTGATTTGGCTTAAGCGCTTGTTGGCTATCAATGTGGTGCGGTGTAAAGCGGTTGCGCGCAGTGCATGTTGCATGCCACTTGAAATGTGTGTGTGTGTGTGTGTGTGTGTGTGTGTGCGAGCGCACTTGAAATCGTTTGCCTTTTGCGTGGCGTGTTTGGCATTTGAGAGGCAAGCACATGAGCACAAAAATGTTGTTGTAGTTGAATTGGATACGGAAATACGTATTATTTGAAAAAAAAAATAGACGAATGAAGAATGGTTAGATGAAAAATTTGGTAAAGAAATAAGAATGGAAAAGGATTCGATAAAATGAGTAAGAAAAGTTGAACGTGGGCAGGTACTGAAAAAAATTAAAGTGCGAACACGGTGGACCAGATTTTATCTATAAATATATCGATACAAAATATGAAAAACTATACCAGTAGGATATCGATAAATATGCATAATTTTTTATGGATTGCATCAAAAGTGATATCAATGAAATAAGTTATGAAAATATCGATAAACAAATCGATGAAAATAGAAGAAAATTTATCGATAACTTTGAAAGATAAACGTACCAATTTTACAAATGGTCTATGTGTTAAATAAATTGTGAAATTAATTAAATTAAAGCACAAGTAAAAATTATATTTTGTCGATAAATATATGAATATATTTTGTGGATAAATATTTCGATAACAAGTCTGAAAAGCTTATCGACACCAGTAGAATATTGATATATATCTATACTTTTTATGGTATGCGTGAAAAGAGATATCAGTGAACTTAATTATGAAAATATCGATAAACAAAGCGATGAAAATAGAAGAAAATTTATCGATAATGTTAAAATATAAACGCAAATATTATACAAATGGCCTAAGTTGAGAAATGAAATAAAGTAGACCACAAGCAAAAATGAAGTACATATATTTGGTCGATATGTAGGTATGTAAATTAGAAGCAGGGACCGAACATAACAGTTATTGATGAAAATTGGCTTGGAAAAATTCACTATGAAGGAAATGTTCTACAACTAAGTGATACATACCAATCGATTTATTTTTTCACCAAGACTCAAATTTGAAAATAAATTTTTATTTGCAATTTTTATACGAAAAAAATAACTATTATTTTTGATTTTTATATTATAAATCCAAAATAACAATTATTTTTGATTTTTATATTATATGTCTTAGATAACAGTTATTGAAGGCTTTTATTTAAAAAAGTCATCAATCAAAATCAGTCAGTGACTTTTACTTTTAAAAGTCATCAATATAAATCAGTCACCGACTTTTAATTTTTAAATCATTCGTATAAAATCATTAACATTTTTCGCAGTTAAAATGGTGTTGGAAAATAAAAGTTTACAACGACTTATACAAATAACTTTATAAGTATGATTTAAAAAATAAAGGTCAGTCAGTAAAGTCTTCGATAACTGTTTTCTAAGACAAATAAAATAACTTTTATTTTTAGATTACTTAGATAAAAATCAAAAATAATTGTTATTATAGATTTGTAAAACAAAAGTCAGAAATAACGGTTATTTAGGGAGTAATTAAATAAAAGTAAAAAAAATAATTGTTAAAGAGCGATTTTTTTAATAAAAGTTGTAACTGTTATGGTCCCTGATTAGAAGTGCCCTTGGCTGAATGCAAAATGTTAAAATTATGTTTGTTTTGTTTGCTCGTGATTTGAAATATGGAGTTGATCGGTAAACAAAATCAATTAAAAATTGTAAATAACTAACTGACTTTTGAACCAATTTCTACTTTTTCACTGATTTTTGCTTCAATAGGCAAACTCATTAACAACGAAGTGACAGCACACTCATATTTTTCTCCTCAAAATACCTTTCGAGCGGGCAAGTAGGATTAGCATTCTTTAGGTCATTAGAATGAACTTTACGTCCTGTGCTAGGGTGGTGAACAGCTACTGATCGTCTCCACATTTTCTTTTTAAGCGTCTTAGTTAAGATATGAACAGAGGAGGTCAGAGAGTTAGGTTTGTTCTCATTGATCCTTGAAGGACCCGAATTTAGTAGATTTTTATAGCTTATTTGCTCCTTTGGCCAACTAATCAGATGATCAATTTTTGCTGGAAATAATAAAAAAGAAGAAGAAAAGGCGACCGACAATGGCAAAGTTCCACGGCGTAAGAAGCTCATCATCCGATAGCAGCGGTTAAGCCTTTAAGGTTCACAGAATCTCATTACACTCTGCGTTAGGGAAAGGTTAGAATCTACAGCCATATTGCTGGAAAAAGCAGGCTTATTTCATGAGAAATACATATTTAATGTGGAGGCGGTAAACCTTAAATTGTGCTGAACAGTTAAGCGCTCCTTAAATAAAGGCGAATATGGCGGCGGAATTCCTTATAAAACTGGAAGGTAAGAGCCGCTGCTTGAATTAATACTAGGGTCAGAATTAGACTAATGAATTTATTCTTCAAACTTGTATACAACGGCGGATGGCGGTCGCTGTAGCTGAGTGGTACCTTCTCTCCATGGCAACCAGGTTTTTACTTTGGTCCAAGCAACATCTTAAATTAGAAAAAGGTTTTAGAGCGGTCGCCCCACCGGCAGGCAATGGCAAACCTTCGAGTGAACTTCTGCCATGAGAAAGCTTCTCATAAAATCCATTTGCCTTTCGGAGGCCGCGTAAAATTGCAGGTCCCTCCATTTTTGGTATAGCAACTGTAGGATGATGAAAAGTCTGGGAATTGAAAGATTCATGCACTCAAAGGATCATCCTAACGAAAGTTTTTTTAACCCTTATTCTTAAAACACGTTAAAAGAAGTCTTGTGAATTTTAAAAATTACGTAACCAGCTAAATACTTACTGACTCAAATTCGACAGCTGAATAGTCCCTCTAAAATTATTACCAAACAATTCTCAATTGCAAATCTCATTATTAACAGTGCATTTATATAAAAGAATCTAAATTTTTTCCTATGCAAAATTAGACAATCAATTTATATTCGAATAGCATCATTAATCTAAATATGATGTATGAGAAAGTTACTGATCTTGAGTATACATAGAGGGAAAAAACTGAGCAAAAAAAAAAAAATTAAAAATTAAAAATTAAATGAAGCTGGGATATATTTATAATAATAAATTGATTACCCTTGCATGCTCTTTTTTCCTTTTTTAGTTTAAAGTGGCCACTCTACCTTCTTGTTGGGGCGTCTACTAAAACATGAATGACTAAAAGCAATAATTTCTATAAATAGTTATTACACAGCACGCGTTTATGTGTAGGGGCATGTTTATTAATATGCATGTATTTGTAAATGTATAAGCCATGTTTCACATGTGTTCGTTCACATAATTGTTAAGCGCAGTCACATGCTGTGTTTCGATGCGATTCATTTAAATTTGTTAAAAACAGTTTTATCGTGTTTGTTAAAATGTTATGTTTTTCTTAAAAACTACAAAAATTATAGGAAAAATATTTCATATTTAGCTATATGGATATATGGTGCATACGCATGTGCAATATTTAAGAAGATTTTAGTAAATAATAAATTGGAAATTAAAAAACAAACCTATAAGACATTTTTATTAAACTAGTTTTCGACAATTTTGATTTTAATTTTTTATTTTTATTTCTATATTTTGTTAAGCACTTAAACGTAAAAAAGTGTGGCAGAAAATTTTGCTCAAAGGAATACGGAAATTTCAGAAAAATCTTAAATCTGGTCTTTGGATAAAATTTTTTGAGAAAAATTTATTTATTTTTGGACAAAAAAATGCCGGAATTTTTATCTTTAGATTAAAAAAAATCGAATTGAAAAATTAAAAATTTGTGAAAACTAATCTATGTCGAAAACAAATAATTGATAATTAAATTGGAAGAAAAACGTATGTATGTGCGTATATTCAATATTTTTTTGTAAAAGTTTAATTTTTGAGAAAAATTTTGTTGTCTACATACAGTGCCCTGCCAAAACTAAAAACAGTACTAAGATATTTATATTTTAAAGTTTATCCGATTTTTTGAAATTTAAATTCTTTTGTATAAAAATATAGTTTATTAAATAACATAGACCATGTACATAAAAGTTTAAAATTTTGTGCAAAATTCGTCAAAAATTCAACAAATTTCTAAATATTGCAATCATAATTTAAATTTATTTTTACTAAGAATTTTCAGAGATTTTACGAGTATGTAATTTTTATGACCATTTAATTTTAGTATCAAAAGGTGCGAGCTTGAAGTGGCTGAAAATTCGCGTTGATTTTTGAGAATTTTTTTCTCTGACGGTGTTGTGTTTTTTCTTCTATGTATATAAAGAAAGATTTGCCAAAATTGATGAAAATTTTATGAAATTTGTTAAATTTTCACGAATTTTTCTGAGAGTTTGAAGCTTTCATTTATATGGATATTTAGTTGAATGAACGACGAAAAAATAAAATTAATTAAAAAAATCGGATAAACATGAAAATATAAATATCGGCGTACTGTTTCTAATAGTTTCACAGAGCACTCTGTAAGGCAATATTTTTTTGGAAATCTTTTAAATATTTTATTTAATGTTTATGACTTTTTGCATTACTTTTTTGAAATGGAAACAGTTAAGGATTTCTAATTTTTTAATCAATTTGTTTAAAAGAATCGTTTCAACGTATTTTTTAAATGAAATTTTGCTATCCTCGTTTGAATTGTAGTACTTATCCTAAACAAAAAAGTAAAAAAACATGATTTAAAAATTTCGATAAAATACTTCGTATTTCTATTCTGTCTTAACCTCTAATTTGTAAATTTATTTTTTGGTTACCAGCAAGACAAAAGAAGCACACATAAATCACTTCCACTTATCAGCAGCGGGCGAAAAGTTTTCTCTGGAAAAATCAATGATGAATATTTTCGGGTATATTGATTTTTTGGAAAGCTTAGTGATATTTTGAAACAAAGTTACCAAAATACTTTGATTACAGTCATGTACAATTGTTGGGCTCCAGGAAATAGTAAATATGTTAGAACAGAAGGGTCCTTAAGCACCCTCTACGATTGCCTTATCGCCTACGAAGCATGGTGAATACCGATGAAAAAAGAAAAAACAGATTTGTCAATCAAAAATTCACATTAGTTTTGTTCGGCGATTTTTTTTTTACTTTTGTGTTGTCTAGCAATTACAAGCGACCACAAGTGCATGCGATAGATTTTTGGAGAAAACTGATGAACGTGATCACTGGTGTAAACCACACTTAAGATAATGTAAAAATTCTTAAAATCTCTAAACTTAGATGTAAAGAAAAATGCAAAATCATTCTTTTGATACAATGCTTCATATGCCAAATCAATTAAATTCACTTTTTGAAAAACCTTCAAAACTTTGTATAATATACATATATGAAATAATATATAATATTTATAATAACATTTTTATTTGAATATACAATAAAAAGGGAATTTAAAAAGACAATTTATATATTATTTGATCGCATCTCCCAACTTTTTGTTGATTAAGTTAATCGATTTGGCAAGTGAAGCATACATACATATGTAATCATTTTTATTTCTTTAATTGATTACAAATTTTTGCGCACCATTATTTTATCTATTCGTACTTGTGATAATTATTCGTAAATTTCCAACTTCCGTTAATTATCTGCAGTTGCAAAAAAATTGCTTCATTAATTTATGAAAATTTGTAGACATGTATGTATGTGCCACCCCTTTTACACGAAAAATGAATGTTTACCTTCTAAGTTAGTTAATTAAATTGCGTGTGTTTTGCCATTTATATTTTTGAAAAAAACTTTATGTTCGCTAATTTTTATGTAGTTTTAAATAAGCGTGTAATTTTGATTTTTTGCCGATTATGTATTCATTTTTATTTATTTTGAATAACAGTGATTTCAAGTGCTGTTGAATATATGTTGTGGGTTGAAGATCAAGAAGACTTAAGCACATTATTTGTTGTTAAATGAAATAACGATTTACGTTTTTCAGATTAATGGGTTAATAGGTTTTGGTTGGCACCACCAAAGACAAACAATTTTAAAATTTTTTTTTCTAATTTTTAGATTTCATTATGTGAGTGTTAATGCAGCTAAGGTCAGATACAGATTATCGAATTTGAAGGAGAGTGATAGGATGATCTGAGTAGTGCTTCAAATCAAATATAAAATTTTAAGTAGACAGGAAATGTATTTATTTAGTATTTTTAACGGCTCTTAAAAATGTTGCGATTTACTTACATATTTTTTCTGCTTTTTGACCGCCATAAATCTCCTAACCTAAACCAGTATTTAACATCCAACTTTTTTCTTTTTTGCTTCCAAAACCTTTCCTTAAAAACAATATCAAAATGATTTACCCTTTAAAGCTATCAAACTTACTTCAACAAAACATATTGCCGCCTTCGAGCGATGGCACTACTTGCTGTGCTGTTTTTGCCATGGACAGAAGCTCACTCGTGAGTGACTCATAATTCGTTTGTGCCACAATTTCAGACGATTGCAGTTAATCTTCAACTAAATATGCTGCATTAAAAATGCATTTAAATAAATTTTCATGGTACTAATGCATCAAATGCCGACAATAATAGATTTCCTTTTCGCCACGAGATCGTAGTTTTATGTAAGAAAATATGTACATGCAGCTTAGTTTGCTATGTACCTATACCATGTGTCAGGACCAATTTCCAGTGATGATAACATGAGTAAGTAAAAAGCATACACATCCGTGTACATACATATGTGCACATATAAAAAAAAATACGTTATTATGCTTTCTTTGTAGAGATTTTCATTAATATCGAAAAAATAATATTTCATGTTCGAAAGTCTGTTCTGATACAAATTTTGAGACTAAAAGGAGTAAAAATTTCGAATTTTTTGGGCTTCGAGTCTTTTTCTAATTCAAGAGTTTCTTTTGAAAACCAAATTTGGAGTATTTACAATTTTTGCTAATACCAAATCTTTTTTCAAAAATTCTGTCTTATAAGGACCTTTTTTTATAAAAATTGTATACTCTTTGTCTCTGGCAAAAATTTTGAATGATGCAAAATTAAAATAAATATTTGAATATTAATTAAGTAAGTATAACAAACATTTGAGTTATAAAATTTTTGTGCAGAAATCATTTTTAAACCAATTTAACTTAAAAAATTAGTTTAGAAAAAAGCTGAGAATATGGTTCTGAAAAGTTTGAATTCTTAAACGAATTATTTAAAAATTTTTTACTTTAGTTTTTATTAGTGAAAAATAAATTTGGATTTAATATTAAAAATCAGCAAATTCAGAGAGAAATTGAAATTATTTTTTACAAAGATAAATTATTTATCAAAATTTTTTACATTAGATTAACAGAAAATTGTTCAAAAACCTTCTAAAGAAATTTCATGTTTCGCTTTTAAGTTGGTAAGTAGTTTTTACAATTGATTTTTTGGACCGTTTTCTCAACAGTTTTTAAAATTCATCTGTCCTTGCAACACTATTTGTCAGTGCAGGAGACAGATAATTTTTAGAACCTGCTTGAGAAACCGGCACTTAAAGCTTTTTTGTGCGTTTCACTTTTAGCTGACAAAGCTTTAATATATACCTTTAAAGAAAAATACTTTACAAAAAAATATTTTTTAAGAAAGTTAACTAAAATAATTTTTTCTTTAAATTGTGAATCTGCCTGAATATGTGTCTTTTGTCAAAAAGCCAGTAATTGTAGTTTAAAAGTATCTCTAGTTGATTCTCGGCAAAATGTTTTGGTTTATTTAAGCTTTTTAATGAAAAAAATATAAGTTTCTCTTAACTTAAGCAAGTAATTTAAAATAATACTCGTAAAAAAAAATAATTTTTAAGCCTACATTTAGATTAAAATAGAAGCTGTAATATTTTCACTGTAAGGGTTGGATCAAGGCTTTTCTAGAGAATATTTTGTTTACCTTTTTTGAAACATGATTTTTTAAATATGAGTTTTTGTAAGAAAAATATTTTTTAAATATTAAATTGAACCATAAATTTAGTTTCAATCTTTCTCTGCAAAAGTATATGTATGTAGGAAAGTAATATTTTGAATTCATAATATAAAAATAAAAATAAAAAAATCGAGGTAAAATTTTCCGAGCACGCTTTACAGAAATTTTGAATCTTTGTGACCAAGTTTTCAACAAAATATTTTTTATAAATGTTTTATTTTATAAAACTTCCTTTTGCACAAATTGTTTTTAATTTTTTAAAATAACAAAATTTGAAGTAAAATATATGTTAACAGTATAGCTCATGGTCGTTAGGCCACAATTAACAAAAACAACATTAGTGTAGATGTATTTCCTGATTCCGTCGTTCATCGCCTACTTTCTTTTATTTTATGTCTAGCAATTTACTTGAAAACGTTGCTAGATTAAATTCACTCAACCTTTGTTATTTTGTTTTCGCCCTTTCTGCCGTACAAATATTTATTTTATTCAAATTAAATTGCTGCGGAAACAAATTCGATATAATGCAAAGACAAGAAAGACTTTATTCACTGACGGAGCTGTGGCTAGAGTTGAATTCAAACCTTTGAACTGCATTTTAAATTCAAATGCAGTCGATTACCAGAGTAATAGCAACACTTTATTTGACTTGCAACACAACTTCAAGCGATGATTGCAAATTACACTCGTAATAGAGCTGTTTCAGCTACCCATTCCCTTTGTCTGCAACTTGAGTGCGCTTCTGCAATTTTACATAGATGCAATTTTCATTTGCTTTTATAACAATTTTTTATTGTCTTTGCCTTTACTTTTATTTTAGGTTTTTATTTTTTTTACTCATTTCTGTGCTCGTCTTCTTCAGTGCCAATAATTTATGTGTCTTCTGGTTTGGCGTTGTAACCGCCTAAGCGATTTTATATGTCATTTTAACAGAAAAAAAAAGTTTGGGTCGTTGCTGTTGAAAAAAGGGCAGCTGGTGCAGACAATTTCCATTATCGGTGTTCCGACTTGTCTGGTTTTCAAGTAATTTGGTTAAAAATTATTATTCTATAGGGTATTTTTTTGTTACTAACTGATAATTTTTTTGTATGGAAAAAGTTGGCTTTGAAAAAATTAAAAAAATAAGTTTATAGACGTCCAAAAAATCAAGAAAAGTATTTTTGACAAAAAAAAATATTTTTAGCAAGAAACAATATTAAAAAAAAACTCAAAAAAATGTTACCAACAAACTTTTGACAAAAATGTATTTTAAGAAAAAAAAAATAAAATTAAAAAAGTACGTTTAACAAAAAAACCAAAAATAACATAACAAAAAGTTTGTTTCTAAATAATTTTAAACAAGTAAGAAAGTCTAAGTTCGGGCGGAGCCGAACATTAAATACCCGGCGCAAGTATTAAATATATGTTTTATCACCTTTCCGAAACCTACCGCTACACTATAAGCCGGGGTGTATACATTTTAAGTAAATTAGCGTCCTTAAATTTCGAAATATTGAAATTTCAAGCATTTCTGAAATTTACCGTTATATGAAAAGCGGCCTCAATTTTAGTCCGATTTCAACAATTTTCAACGGTTTGCTTTTATGTGGCAAGCACAATAACCATACCGATATAGATACATATATGTGATCACAAGTGGGCGGTGCTACGCCCATTTTCCAAAATTTACTGATTTATCGAAGATTTTGTATTTCTCGAAATTACCGTTATATGGGATGTGGGCGTGGTTATTGTCCGATTTTAGAAATTTTCGGCCATTTGGTATGCTGTACCAGGATCAACAACTGTGCCAAGTTTGGAGGAAATTAGTGTAGCGGTTACCAAGATATACACATGTAACCATAAGTGGGCGTGGCTACGCCCATTTGCCAAAATTTTGTAATATTCTTATTTTTCGTCTAAAACTCATTGCAAATATCAATTTTGAGTGAATTATCTTCAGTAGTTACTAAAATATCGCAGTTTTCGTATTTCTTAAAATTACCGTTATATGGGAGGTAGGCGTGGTTATTGTCCGATTTCGCCCATTTTCAATACCATCCGTCCTACGCCCAAAGGAAGATCACGTACCAAGTTTCGTTAAGATATCTCAATTTTTACTCGAGTTATCGTGTGCACAGACGGACGGACGGACGGACGGACGGACGGACGGACGGACAGACAGTCACCGCTTAATCGATTTCTCTTTTCATTCTGATCATTTATGTATACATTTGTCTATATCTATCTCGATTCGTTTTGCCTGTTACAAACAACCGTTATGTGAACAAAGTTATAATACCCTTGTGCACAAGTGCGCTCGGGTATAAAAATAAATTTTTTTAACAAAAAAGTGTAAACATATTTTTACCCAAATATTGTTGACCAAAAATATATAATAATAATAATAATAATGATTGGCGCTTACACATACTATGTTTATGTGTGGCCGAGCTTCTCCTCCGATTTGCGGCGTGCGCCTTGATGTTGTCACACAAAGGGGAGGGACGTACAGTTTTACGCCTACACCGAACGGCGATTGTATTTTTTATGAGAAGCTGTTTTTGATGCTCGGGGGTTTGCCATTGCGTGCCGAGGGGCGACCACTATTATTTAGAAAAACCTTTTTTTTTTTGTTTTTTATTTTTTGTTGTTGGGTTGAATCGGGCTTGAACCCAGGCCCGGCGGGCTGGTAGCGCTCACTGCTAAACACTACACCACAGCGGCGCTAAAAAATATATATATCAAGCAAAAAAATAAAAATAATAATAAAAAAAGTTTGTTTAACAAAAAAAGAAAAAAATATTCTTTAACAAAACAATATTGTTTCTGAAATTTTTTTCATTATTCTTATCAGATATTTCGCAAAAATATGCTGAAGGCATAGAAAAATATTAAAAAAAAATTATTTACTGAATCTGAAAATTTGCTTTTATGAAAAGTATGTTTACGAACATCGTACTTGTTAACCTAGTTTTGCGCAACGCTTAAAAAAATGTGTTTCAGGTGCTTTTATTTATGGGGTATTTTTTTTTTTTGTTAACAATTTTTTTTTTAATTTTCTGTAGTTAAGTTTAGCTAATGATTTAACTACACTTTAAAATAGTTAAGTTAACGGCCACAAATTTTATATTTCAATTTCTTGTATTTTTTTTTAATCTCAGGTATACATATTTCTTTGCTGTTTTACAACGCGACACTTGAATTTGGTTTTTTTCCAATCGGTTATTTAAAATTTTTGTTTATTGTTTTGTTGCGTCTTGTTGCGATTGATTTGTGTTAACTTGATAAAGTGTCGATTTGCAGTTGAGATTTGTTAACAAGTTTGTTGAAAGACGTTTGCCATTATGTTGATTTTTAATTTTTGTGTGTTTGGCTATTAAAAACGCGACGAGCACGATTTTCGAAGCCTCATTTAATTTGTTCATGCTGTTGTAAAAATAAAATCAAATTGAAATTAAAATAACAGAAATTTAAGAAGGGAGCTCTTCCGTGAAGAGTTTACTTAAGGTTATCGTTGCAAATTTTTGGAGATGAAAATTTTGATGCAGTTCGACTCGTTTAAAGGAGCTCTCTGGAACTGCCATACCAAAAACAAAAAATTTGGAATCTTGGTAACTGGCGTGAGCAGAGGATATCATAAATTTGATCATCTTTCAACACTTTTTGTTTGAAATTTTTTCTGATTTTTTACTTAAAATCTACATAAACAAGTGTGTTGACAATATTCTTGAAATACACACGCATATTCGCTTATGATTTTCAGGTAATCACTTATTCATGAATTGCATATATGTAGTACCACATGCCTCAGCTTCAGCTCCATTCATTCAAATGGCATAAAATTCAATGCAAAATGCACCAGTTTATATTCACCTGTCAAAATTGAACTATTTTCGTGGCCAAATAATGTAAATCCTGTGTATGCAGATTTCATCTACAGCAGCATCAGCTTTTACGCTTAAAAGGCTTTGCATTTGCAGTTTATCCTTGCATGCCTTTATTGCAGCCATCATCAGGCAGGTGGCAGAATGCATAAATTTATGTAAAATATGGGTTAAATCAGGCAAATTTTGCGAATTTTGACGTTTTGGCATGAAATGATGACGGCAAAATTATGCTGGGTCAAGTGCGAGAGGAGAGATCAGGAGTAATGAATCGTAAATTCTGAAAAAATATTATGCGGGGCAGTGAGCGAGGGGAGGGGCAGATCCCGAAGCACTGAGTTGATTCGATTACTGATTGTTGGAATATTGTAGTTTTTCTACATTTGTATGCTAAAATGTGTGTATGGAATTTTGGGTGTTTGAGGTTATTAGGTTTAAAACGGAAAATATTTTAATGTGTGCTTCGTGATTAGCTAAATTTTTTGATGCATAAATATCGTCTATGTTTTTTCAATGCTGCTCCTTAAAAAAAATTTGTGCGCAATATATAATTTGAGTTACACAAATTTACAAAAAATATGTGAATATTTCCACAAAATAAAATAAAAATTAGCAGTACGCTAAATAAAAAATATTAGGACATTTCTTTTTAAAATTTTTTTTTTTATTATTATTGTGGCGTATTAATATTTATTTCAATGTTGTTATTGAGCTTTATACTACGATTATGTTTTTTAGGAAAAATGGAAGAAGCAACAAAGTTTAAGTTTTTTTAAACTGTTGTAAAAGCTGTTACAATTTTTTTTGATTATTGACTGATCTAAATTTTTTTTACGTGTTAAAGTTTTCTTGACAAAAAAGTAAATTAAAAAAAGCCATACCTACGAAAAATATTTATAAACTTTTTACATTCAAATTCAGTATAAAGATATAATATTAGGTAAATGATTCAAAATTAAAATTTATTTCGGGCAAATTTAAAATTCTGTAAAAACTTTTTTTAAAAGAGAAATACATTATTTCGCAAAAACAGAACATTTTTGATAAAATTTTTTTTTGGGAAAAAATAAAATTTTTTGATGGAAATATATGTGTGTGTTATTTTCGAATACGAAAAAATTTTACGTTTTAAGTAAACGTCATTGCATTTAATTGCAAAATTCGCTAAAATGGAAATTAATTCTGAATGGCCAAAACGAGAAAACAGATTTTGTACACTTTTTTTAGTGGAAACGTCGCGAACTTCAAACAAAAACCAATGCTGTCAAAATTTTTGTACGAACGCAATGTTTAACCGACTTTACAACACACGAGTTAACAACAATTCATATACATACATACATACGTATATACACACCTACAAATGCGCCAAGCCAAATTTGGGTACAAGAGCAGCAGCTGGTATGTGCAACATGGGATTGTATGCACAAAATCGTGTGCAACACGCATGTGCAACATTTATTGCCAATGTATCAACATCAGATTTATTTTTAATTTTTTATTAGTTTCGATTTTATGTCTGTGTGTGTTTTATGTGCTTTAATTCGGCTGCCTGCTTTGCATATTTGCCGCCTTTTCAAATTTATGCGAAATTCATGTATTTATTTTTTGTTTAATTAAATCATTGCCACGTTGATTTGATTGGACGACATTTTAGCGTGGCATGCCAGCATGCAATGCCAGTGTTTGGATGGCATGCAACCAAATAAATATTAGCAATATTTTGACATGATTTGAAGGCGAAAAAAGGCAAAACAAAAACGAATTGTATAATAAAATTGTATAAAAATACTCAAAAATAAAAATTAGTTGGAATATTGGCAATATCGCAGCAAAAAAATTTTGCTGTCGTTCACACAACTAAGTTGCATGCCGCAATTTTACACATAAGTACGAGTAAGTATGAACTTGTGTGCTTGCGCCGAGCTTCACAGCGTATGTAGTACTCGTATGTTGCATGTATCGCCAAAACACATGTGTGACCTTTGCGCAGCAGCTAAGCGAGCTAGTTCAACGCTATTGTGGCAACATGCATGCATCATTACGCCAACTAAGTACATACATATGTACATATGTATGTATGTATACACAGACAGCATAGTTATATATACGTACATGCAATTTTTGCAAATTTTTTTTGTTTCGCTCCTTTTTTGCCGCAAAAATCTTTCGTCTACCTTATTTGCCTTACATTGATTTTGTTTCCACAATGTACTTAAGTAACTGCTGCTCTTCGCTAACCTTGTTGTTCTTGTTTTTGTTATTTGCATTTCATTTCGCTTTGTCTTTTTTCCCTGTTTCCCATACCCGCTGCTTGCAACATGACAACCAGCCAACATACAAATATGGTTGGACAGCAGACATGTAATAATGGCAACAACAACAACAAGAACAACGAAAGCAACATGTGAAACTAGTTTATTGAAAACAAAATGCGCCAAAGCAGTATTTGCGTCGGCAACAACAGGAAAAAAAAGCGTCGAAAAATTTTATACATATCGGCTGCACTGAATTTTGGGTGAGACGCGTTTTGGCAGCCACAAAAAGGGCAAAAGTTTCCCGCGTGTGTCTTTGCATGTGGCAAGTGAACATTTTCACATTTCGCATTTGCAAATTTGATTGTTCTCATGCAACATGACGCTAATGGAGGCAGATAAGAACGAGTAGAGCGATAAGACAAATAAATGTTGTTAATTAAAAATTAAATAATTTTGCACTAAAAAAATTTTTTAAAATATAGAAAAATCCATGATAAAAATATAGTAAGGTAGAATAGCTGAGAGACACTTTTAGCATTTTTGACGTTTGCAAGCAATTTAATTTTAAAATTTGAAATACAAACTCACATACACATTCTCATTTTCAATTTTACCAACCATCGTTTTCGACTGGGGTTAACATATTCGAAACCGGGCCAATAGCGCATGAGTTCTCTTACGGTCATCACTAAGTTCTTTAATTTTTAGGTTTATATGGGAACAAGAAACAAGAGAAAAAGGCGGTCAACTTATGAATGGACAAGGCCAGGGAGCCTCGAGGACATTTTTCTTTTCCAACTCCTGCGGTTTGATCTTGGGCAGATGCTATTGAAACCAACTCAGTGAGCGCTGGGATACAGAAAAAGTATGACTTATGAAAATTAAAAGATGGTCTCTATGAAAAGCTCTTAGGCGAAATGGGCTGCCGTGCCAGTTGAAGAAAAGGAAGAAATATTCATAGAGGTTTTTTTTATCGATTTTATCGTTCTCATAAGAAAGTTGTTCTTTCACAAAGAGAATCTTCTTATTTTTTATAAGGAAACATCTACGAATTCAAGAAAAAAGAAATCTTCTTAATTATATGGACTACCCATTTTGATTTGGTTAAAAATATTTTTTTAAATTCATGTTTAAAAAAAATCAGACTTAAACGGAGGTTTTATTTTTTCAACTAGAATTCATTTGTTATTTAGTAATTCTGGGTTTTTTTCGACCAAGAATAATTGGTTTTTTATTTATTTCTATTTTACCGAACCAACTTTATCCTTATTTTGTTATTTTTATTTTTTCGATCATATTATAACCGTTATTTGAGATTCAATTTCTAAGATCATAAAAAAGTCTGCATTGTGACGGTTAAAAATTATAAAAAAAACAAATAAAAATAACACCTATTTGAGGCCATAAGAGCATAACCCAAAAATTTGTTTTTGATTACCAGCTTAAAATGATCTCAAATGTGATAAATTTTAACATAAAAGTCGATTATTTCTTAATTTTCAGGTGCAGAGCTGCTTAGCTGACCATCAAATTAAAGAATAAGCGACTTTTATTTTAAAATTTATCACTTTTGAAACTATTTAAGAAGTTGAGTCAAAAAAAAAATGATGGCTTAGGCCCATTCTGCTCTTATGGGCTCATTGTTTTATGATCGAAAAAATGGAAATCATAAAATAAAGTTTAAATTTAACCGCAACAATAAAACTCAAAAAAAAAACCATTTTGATATTTAACATTTATTTCCTGTCCCTGTTTTAATTTCTTCAACAGAAAGTACAGTGAAGTGCAAAACTAAGTCAAATATGGCCCATACTTTAACCAAACCCATAATAAATCAAACTTTCAATTTGTAGACAGCGCTAATATGCCGAAATAATTTTCATCAAAGCTTTGAAATTTTTAGTTTGAATAAAAAAAAAAAATTAAGTATGCAGTTTAGTATAACAAAGTGCAAGTTTTAAGTGGCTGCTAAATCGTGTTGATTTTTATAATCATAAATTTCTACTGGAAGAAAATGCGCAAAAGCTTTTGCCAAGAAAATTTAAATAAAATCCACGCCAGTTCCTATAAATGGCACCATTTATACGGAAAACCCGCTAAAGCTGGTAGTAAAAAAATATTAGAAATCAATTAAAAAGTTAAAATTTTTTATAAAATTTGTTGAATTTTTTTAAGCTGCTAGTATATGCACTAAAACAGCATTTGCTGATACATATGTACTTATGTAAGTATGTATATTGTAGTTGCACACAAACAAGTACAACCATTGCAATTGTATTCCGTGCGTAAAAATCTAATTTCAAAATCAATCAAACATATCAAATTTTCCACCAGTTACCATCAATCAAACTGCCAATTCTAACGCACCAGTTCTAATTCTAATTGTAAATCTAAATTGCAACATCCAATCATAGTACGTACATGGAAATGTGGTTGCTGCAGCTCATTTACATATGCACACGCCATTCTTAATGATGACGGCATACATATCATTAGCATCGCTATATTGCCACATGCCACATGCATCAGATTTCATGCCACTAGCTTCACAGAAATTACGACATCATTGAAAATTTGTAATAAGGCGAGAAAAAAGCTGAGCTGTTGCACGCGCTACACTATGTAATAGCATGTTTGTATACATGAGCACCCGAGAACTTGAAGAACAATAATATGCGTGAGATAATTCACATCAAGAACACTAATGGTTGCATAATTAATGCATGTACATATGAATGCATGCAGGCATAATTTACTATGCCTATTTACATACATATGTACATCTATGTAGATAGACAAACATGAATGCATTCACTCATAAATGCGCATTTGTACGTACATATGTATGTGGTAAATGTATGTTATACACTAAGTACATATTAGCATGCATATATTTGTAACTCTACACTCATTTATGACTGTGAACCGCATTTGACGGCTGCTGCTTCTGGTTTTCGGATTTTTTTGGAATTTTTTTTTATGGATTTTTCGTTTGACTTTTTTCTCCAAACTCCTTATGAGTTAGGTGTTAAGCACTTAGATGTATGCTTGCTAACATATATATAACAGACGAGTATTAACCATATTACTTACATATGTATAGACATTAAGGTGCATCACTCTCCACAAAAAAAAAACGGTACTGTTTGTTCATCGAGTAAATTATATTTGGGATCTACGCCAAAATATTTGAGAAAAATAAAATACCTCCAGAAAACGAGTTTATTTTTACATATAAAATAACATTAAAAAATGTTTTTCCAAAAATGTCACCTGAGATGGTAGAAGAGCTTATGCTTAGAAGGTCTGCATATAAGTATTTAAGTAAATATATTAAATTTTACGATTCCGGTCTAAAAATCACGACTTTTTTTTAGTGAGACACCTTAATGTTCATATGTAGATACATATATATTGCATATTTTTATGTCTGGTCCGCTACTTTTTATGGCAAATTGTGTTTACTTGATTACTACATCCGTTTCAATTATAAAAAAATATAAAACCATTCTTGACTATGGCAACATTATGCCCTAGGCATAAAACTTTAAAAATTTACATACTCACACGAATTTTAATAATTAACGAATAAAAAGATTTCTTACATACATGATAAAATAAAATGAAAATAATAACAAAAGCCTTATTTTAAGCCGCTGTGGTTATTCATACTTAACTTAAATCTGGCCAAGCATTTTTGAAAATTTTCCGATCCTATTTTTTCAGACTATAAGGTAATTTAATTTTTCTGCTTGCTATAGAGTACTTCTTATGCTGAAAATATTACCCGGCAAGTGGCGCTGATGTCGAAATATTTCGAACAAATGTATTTTTGGCCCAATTCTACTCAAAGTCACCAACAATATGGGTGTTCACAATTGCCTGGTTATGCGGTTAAAAATTATTATTCCGTAATGAAATTTATTGCTGCAAACTGAATAAAAAATATGAATACATAACCAAATAACCTCATAAGCAGACAGGTGTTCTGGAGCCGATAGATGGTGGCTGAACTCCTCAAAGCCAGTGGTGAGAAGTTGGTATATGGTTGGTTGGCGCTCGCCGATCTAAGCAGGGTTAATTCGACGAGCACAACTTAATATTTGGCATGGTAGTATCCTACTTGCTGGAAGTAGGAGTGTCACAAGTGATCTCCACGAACTTACGGATGAGATCCAAACCATCAGACAGTGCCGTCAAGCCATATATGATATCCACAGAAAGTCTATTGCAACCTTCCCATACTATCGCACCAAGAATGGTGTAAGTGAAGTTCAGTCAACACCTATACCAGGCAAAGAGCTTCAGCTGTTCTGAGGGACGCGCGTAAGTCTGGCACGATTAAGATCTGGATACAGCACTCATACCTTTCCAGATTCGATCCAAATATACAAATGGACGACTTGTGAAGACTATCCTCACCAAAACAAATAACTCTTCACCTCTCATTCAAACCCACTCAGATTACACACCCCTCCATTTGGTTCGATCTCATCCAAACAGCGCGTTTTTTGGCCCACTGTTTATTGAGCTTGATACTTGGTAGTCTAGCCGATGATAGGATGCTTGTGCCAGCCGTTAAGCCGAATTTGATCTGATGAATATATGCCATGCCTGTTTTGGAGTCTCCGTGTACTTTGCCTAGTCCACAAGAATGAAGATGCTGCTGTTTCCGCCAATCATCGCGGAATATGTATATGCCTCCTTAACGTAAGGTCCTAAATATCTGCAATACTCTGTGGGCAGATAGAACTTTGAAGTACTGAAGGACTTTGTTTAATCATTTTCAGTCTGAATATCAACACAGTTAAAAAACTTAGCTCTATTTCGGCAAACAGCAATCAGGCTCTATCATCCTCTAATCATGCTCGCCCTTTAATATGGCGTAGAAATGTGGTCGATGACGGACAAAGGTGACAAAGCTTTGGGAGCTTTCGAGAGAAATATTCTACGCAAGATCTACATGGATGATGGGTACCGAAGAAAATGGAATGACGTTTGTTTAGCTTCACCAAATTGCCATGGATATCTTTTGAAAAGCAGTCTAGAGTATAAAAATAATATTCACAAAGGTCCGGACATGTTTTTTTCCGTAGTTCCAAATACGTTTAGAGGTTAGGTCTAAAACCTGTCGCCATGGAGTGAAATGAGCTCCGCGACTCCAAAAACTTTTTTATAATATGCATGTTCTCATCCTAATCTCCTAACGTGTTCAACTGCGGCTCTAGACTCGCTTCTGGGATAGACTCCTCTCTATATTTTTATTCAGGAAACAACAGCCATGAGGAAGCTGTAACCAGGTCTGGAAATATGCAGAATCTCTGATTCCATGACTAACTAAAGACGTCTGCTTTAGCAGAAAGTTCCAATTGATAATACCCGAATAGCCAAGCGCCCATCCGGGCTCTTTCAAACAGTTTGGCATGAGGAGGATCGCTAACTCCTTTTTCGGAACCTGAACAATTCTGTGGACTCAGTTGGTCCTCTTCGAGTGCCATAATTACTACTTTCTGGGTACCTGACTGGTTCAACCGATTGCGATTCCACTGTGATCGTAGGGTCTGAATGCCAGCTCTGCCTTGAAGATGATGAAACTTTGGAGCATATTATCTGTTACTGTCCCTTTGAAAGCTTCAATCGTCGAACCCTTTGTTATAAGGAATTCGCCTACAAAGGCCCTTTTAGGAAGTCGAAGGTATCTTGGCTACATTTTTAAGAGATACAAAAGATCTTTCAGGTCGCGGTGTCTCTTTTTTGTTACGCCCAAGAATTAACTAACTAATACCCTCATCCACTTACATCAGTATGTATGAATGCCTCTCAACGCATTTGCTATTAACAAATCTAAGTTTCCACAACTCTCCTAACACTGGCTGCAATTAAATATTCCTGCCGCATGCACTTCGTACGCGAATAGGCATTGAAATCCTGTTTATGTGTTGCAACAGAGTTGCTAATCAATGTCGGGTATCAATGCCAATTGGCTATAAAAATATAGCTGTACCACCAAAAAAAGAAAAAAAACAAAAGCAAAACCAAAATAGGAGCACGACGATATGTGGCACCTAAGTAGATATGTAAGTATGTGCCACGCATGAAATATTTTACATCCTATCAGTTGCGTTCATCATTGCCACATCTCATTTACACGTTTTTATTGACGCATTTACATACGGTATTGGTTGTACGTAGGTCTGCGTATTTTTTGAACCATTTTTGAGTTTCTGTTTTTGCGAATGCAGCGCTAAATTAGCGTAAAATGTAAAACGTTTTCTTTTTTCCTTTTCATGGCGATGCATGTGTGCGTGTAGATTTTGAAATCGCTGCAACAGCATACCGCAAATGCCGCAGAGTATGTTGCAAGCTATTGTAATAGATACAAATTCACGCAATTCAAACCACCCCCACACTCGCACCTTGCCAACTGCGCACCTTCAATGTATCTGAACCTACATACCACCACTTGTCAATCATAAAAGTGGCATTGTGTGATTGCAACAACATGCAGTTGTATGCGCGTGTATATGTGTAAATATGTACATAGAAAAAATATGTATGCAAATGTTGCAATTTGCACTTGCCACTTCAAAATCATCATCAACATTATCATCATCAGCAGCACCAATAGCTTTACCATCATAATAGTAACAACAATAATGCTGGTCCTCAGTGTGGTTGATTGTGTTTGTGGGTATGTGAGTGGTGTGCATCGAACGCATGCAACATAAAAAAAAAATTGTGGTTTTGTTGCAACAATACAGCGCTGATTACATGTGGCACGCATAGACAAAACAACTAACCAAAACGCGCGCGCTACTACTCTCTGCTACTGAAACGCGGTAAGGGTAATTCATTCGCACACATACTTCAAAGTCTTTCGTGCGCACTGAATTGATGATTTCTTTTTGTGTTTTTTTTCTCGTTTTTTGTTTAGATGCGTTTTATGCGCGCTGTAGCATAAATGAGTGCGTATGTGTGGCACTTATAAACGCATAGCTACACAGCTAATCAAATCATAAAGCAATAACTGCAGCAACAACAACAACAACAACGGCAATCAATAGCAAACACTTGTGTGAATTGATTCCCTTAGGAATTTTGCTCCGAAAATTCCTAATAATAATTTTTTTTTTTGTTTGCACTTTATAACACTTTGTGGCTGTTGCAATATCTCAACGACTCATACGGCATTCATTCACTGGCTCATTTAATCAAATTGATTGCTGTTGCATTACCAAGGCAATTGGCGTTTATTGCATTTGGTGCTTCTTTTTATTTTTCTTATTCTTTTGCTACATATTGGCATTATAAGTATCTGGCAGCAGGCGCTACTCATCTCGGCGAATAACTCCTATTCTAGCATTGCATATGTTGCGCCCATTATTAGCTCTCGCAAGAATTTAAAGAATGCGTTTATTAAATAAAATTTTTTGTAGGGCAGTTGAATGTATAAAAAGCACAGTAGGGCTATTGCAAGCGAAAGGATGTTAAAACATATTGCTTGAATTAAAAAAAATAAAAATTAAATATTAAGTCACAAAAATATATGCATTTGTTAAAAAATGCAGAGCTTATTAAACAGTCATTCATGTGCTAAGAAATCTATTTAATACAATTACTTCGAAAAGACGAACAAAATACTTATCGTAAGAATTCGCTATTTGAGATCAAATATGTTTATGAGAATAAATAAGCCATCTTTAATGTAACTCCGAAAAATTCGGAGTAAGAAAAAAGTGTAAAATTCGATCCTAAAAGATATAAATGGAAACTTGAATATGTATATTAATTTAAAAATAAAGTTGAATAACTTACTCCGAAAAAGTAATCACGTTAAACAGTGACAATTATTGCTACATTTTCAAAACACACACACAGATTTTAACAAAAAACATGCTTCTAAAAATAAATAAATCCTTTTTTTTATAACTCCGAAAAATTCGGAGTTGCATAAATTTACCAGGTTACCAATTTACCAATTTTGAGAATAAATTAAAAAATATAGAAGCATATAAAAAAATTATATGTATGTACATATATTGTACAAATTCTTATATTTTTTTTTGTGAGGAAAACTGAATAAAAAGTAGAAAACATGAACAAATAATCCGATAACCAGCAATTTGTCAACATCCCGAATAAAACTTAAAATTTTGCTACAAAAAAAATAAAAAGAAACCATAAAAATAAAAATAAAATCATTATTAAATAAAAAAAATTTAAAACTCGTTTTAATGGCAAAAAATGACTTTTAGAAACAAATATATCATCTAAAATTTTCTCCGAAAAGTTTCCCTTAATTAAAAAAAGTTGAAAATTCGTTTTACGGCAAATTATGATTTCTCAGAATCCATAAACCACTTTAAATGTAACTACAAAAAATTCGGAGTGAGGAAAAAAAATCGAATTCGGTATAAAATGAAGCTGTGAAGAGAAATTATTTTGAGAAAGAAAATTATTATTACTCCGTAAAACACTAAACAGGCTAAAAATATTGCAAATTATGGAAATTTAAAAAAGAAAAAGCAAAATATAAGGTGGAAAGACTGCATAAAAATTTAATCCGAAAGCCTAACATTTTCGTATTTGCTTTAAACAGCTTAAAATATAATGCATTAAATTATATTATTAAAATCTAATATCCATATTATGAAACTATGACTTTTTGGAAATAAAAATTAAATTTAAAAAAATTTTTCATGGCTAAAAATTAAGTTTTAGAAAGATATGTTGGTGCATACCAAACCCTTAGTGCTGTTAAAAACTGCTCCAAAACATTTACAAAACCTCCAAAAAATATTGCTTCAACCAGAAGTAAATGAAACGGTTTAAGCTCCGTCTAAGCCTATTAAAAGTTATAAAAACAAAAATACTACAAATTTAAGATGATGGAACGAAGCTTTTTTTACTTCAATTACAGGCTTAGTAACTCTAAATCTAAGAAGATAGCATGCAATTGCAGTTAAATTTTAAGTTTTTTTTTCATCTCTTGTGTATTTCAAAATATTCCGAATTACTCCGAAAACGAGTGACTTATTTATTCTAATCAAACTCATGAGAAACTTTATCAAAACAAATTAATACTGTTAAAGTGTTAATTGTAGAATGTCAAAGTAAGAATAAACCTATTCCGAATCATTCCGAAAATAATATTTTCCAAACGGAAGAAATAAATTTATAAAAGTGAGTGAGTGCAAAAACTAGATACCCATGTGGGGATATATAGTCTCGGAATTGTTAGTGATAAAATTACTCCGAATTAAAAAATAACAAATTTTTAACATTGAAATAAATTTCAAATGCTATACGAGTAAGGGAACAACACAGTTTTGAGGTTTTGTGAACTTCTGCATTCACAATTTATTTATTTTTTTTACACTATATTCTATTCCTCCCCCGCCCACTGTGCATACGGAATTTAGTCCGCAATTCATGCAAAAACGATGCAGCATGCAAAAATGCCGGCTATGCAACACTTATTCTGCTGATAGTGCCGCCATCGTTGCTGCTTCTGCTTTTGCAACGCATATGTGCAACATGCGGCTGATATCATTAGCATTATTTTTTGCTTTTCTTATTTCTATTTCTGCTTAGGTTTCTGTAAGAATGTCTCAATACAACAATTTTCGCCTTAGCATGCGAGTCATCAGCTGATGTCTCGTCTCGTCTTCTCAAGCGGCTAACTTCAATTGCAGCGCAGCAGAATCATTGCAGCAACAGATATGTTGTCATTGTTGTTGTTGTTGTTGTTCGTGCGCCTTTGAAGATGCTACATTTTTTTCATTTTGTTTGCATGTATTTATATATGCATGTGCGTGTGCGTGTGTGTGTTAGTCAACCTTTTGTTTTCTGATTATTTTCCAAGTCGCCACACTTGGCTCATCACTAAGCCTCACCGCCTGAATATCTGCCTGCCGACCTCTATCCATCTACTGTCTGTCTAACTGTCTGCCAACTGTCTGTGTGGTGATTGCATTTTGTTAGCTTTTTGTTTCGGATATTCGTGTTGTTGTTTTATTTCACTTTGGTAATCTAATTAATTGTGATTTCATTTATTTAATTTATTGTAATTGCGAATTTCTTGTTGCATTTTGCATTTTACACGCAGCATTAACACATTTAAGTGGATTGCATTAAAGGCTCTCCACTTACTAGGTAAGTATGTATATGCGTATGTGTGTCTTGCAGCCGCGTACATAGAAACGCAATTTGTGTTTGTCATTCATTGGTCTTTCTGTTGTTGTTGTTGTTGCAATTTTCCACATGGTAAGTGATTCGCCGTAATTTTCGTTGCCTGGCATTTATGCGTAACTGCTGCAGTTGGGCGATTTCATTTGAATTTGAAAAATTTCGAAAATTTGTTTAACTTACTAAAAAGTTAATTTGTAAAATTAAAGTGAAAAATTGAGTTTACTGAGCTCAATTACAAAGGAGCTGAACACATATAAAAATACTTCAAATGATGTGATTTGCTGTCAGGGAATTCATCATCCATTATTTAACGTAATCACTCCGAAAATAAGCTAAAAATTATTAAAAATAATTATTTAAAAAAATTCAGTTGGTTGTTGAATGTAGGCGTTTACTCCGAAAGCTTCGTAACTCCGAAAATAATGTATATTCCCAAGAAACTTACTCTTCTTATAAGTAAAACGTTATTGTATTAAAATATTCCGAAATATTTTAATATTACTCCGAATTCTTTTTCGGAAATTTCAAATAATGTGATTTTCTGTCGGTGAAATTAACTGCTATTATTTAATTAATTAATTTAAATATTCAGTTGATTGTTGAATGTTTGCGTTAACACCGAAAATTTTATAACTCTGAAAATAATGGCTATTCCTAAGAAACTTACGATATTGCGAAATCTTATAATCTTACTCCGAATTCTCTTTTGGGCAATTCAAAAATTATATAATATATAAATGTCTATATTTACTTCGAAAATTGTAATATTTCGAAAATCAATTAACAAACTTATTCAGAATTTAAAAAAAAAAATTATTTGATAATAGTTGCTCCGAATGTTTTATAAACGTTAAAAGGTGACAAGCAGCAATGAAAATTGATCTGATCTGATCAGTCTTTTAGAAAATACAAGTTCCTTTTTTAACTGATAACTCCGAAGATCGTTTCAAAATAAATCTTATTCCATGTAAAAACCCGTTACTGCGTACAAAAATATAGTTCGAATTTTTGTAAGCTTCGATCCCTTTGAATCCCTCAAAAAATAAGTCCACGGCCATGTAAAATAGCCGTTTCTAGTTACGCCGAACTTTCTTAACTCCGAAAATTATAATCAACGTTTGGTTTTAGAAAGTATATTTTTTTTATAAAGTGACTCGTTTAAAAATATGTCCAGTTCAGTATTGAAATTGTTACCAAACTCTTTTCGAAAATCTGAATATAGTTTCTATGGCTTAACGCTATCACTCCGAAAATTGTTTCTAAATAAATTTTGTTAAATGCAAAATTACCATTTTCAGTTAATCCGTGAAATTTTAATTGCAACTCCGAAAATTTTGCTTTGGCATATAAATATATTATCCATTATTTAGACTCGTTATTCGGAAATCTTTTTAAAATAAATCCCGATCAGTATGAAATACCAGTTTTGAGTTACTACGAAAATTTTTCGGAGTTATAAATTATATTTGTTGAAAAAAGTAGAAAGTCGCGCGATCAATAACCGTTCGCATTTGCTCCGAAAAATTAATTACTTCGAAAATTTTATTCCGAATCCAAAATTTCAACAAAACTTTATGCTACTCCTCTTTATATTATCTGATTTGTGGTAATTTATGTTTACAAAGAAAATTATATGTCTCCGAAAAAAAACTTTAAGTAGTCCAAAAAATGTATGTGATGTCCAAAGAAAAGTTGTAATCTGTAATCTTTTTTCAGACACACCTCTGATTTCACTCCGAAAAGAAGTTTATTTTGCTTAGGAAAATTCTGAAGAGCCGTGATTATGGTGACTAGCACTAGCACTAGCACTAGAAATTTATCGGGTAATATTCCTAAGGACGGGATTCCTCTTCTATCATGAAATTTGAAATTGTAAGAAGTTTAAGCCTAAAGCTAAGAAAATTATTAAAAGCACTCTTGCAGTTAAAGAAAATAAAATTTTAAGTGAGCCACTCACACCTTGACCCTCATCAGGTGGCTAGGCACTTGGACTTTTTCCTGCTTTCTTTGCTTGTTGACCAAAAAGTTCACAAGCCACGTACGAAACGTAGCTAAATGGAGACCAATATGTGTACGTTTTGAATGTACGTATGTCTGTGTGCATATAAATTTGTAGAGAGTTGGGGAAGGCTGTGGGGCCGAATTTCATAGATAAATGTGCAAACAGAAAAGTCTACACATGCAGTCTCGTACTTAATACCAAGGTCCCATTACTCTGAACAAATGACTGCCCGCTTGCAGCCGCCATTATTACTTTTGACTAGATATTTTTTGGGCTGATTTTCTCTTTTACTTTTTTTCAAAGGAGCAAAGCCAAGTAGCAAAGTTAAAGTTAAAGAGATAGCTGTTAAGCAGCTAAAGGTGGTGGCTATGCCAATACATATGTATACATACATATAATAACATATGCGCACAAACATACATACGTTGGAGCATATAAGGGGTAAGGAAGCAATCAGTAAAAGTAAATAAAAGTGCTACGTAAAAATAATAAGAAAAAACTAGCAGCCCAGTCTGGCATAGTCTAAGTATGCCGCAAACGTTTACTTCGTTATCGAGTAGAAAAAAATAAAGAAAATAATATACAAAATGAAAAAAAAGATAAATTTGAGTATTTTATTCTGCGGTTGCTATTGCTGCAATAACAATGTGCAACAAGACGTGATGCCACGCACATTTTGGGCACTTTTAATTGTCTGTTCTAGCGGCGGCAGCAGCAATTTGCTGGTTGTGATGCTGCTGGCGGTGGTGGCGGCGGCGATGGCGGCGGCGATGGTAGGCAGTCAGTGTCTAGACAAACTCGTCGACGCAGCTGCAAGGCAAGATATTTAGTTTTGTTGTTGTTGAAAACTTGCGGAAAATTGTTTGCGGAAATAAGTATTACAAAAGTCGGCAGAGAAGTCAAGTAAAAGTGCCACGTAAAGATAAGTTTCAAATGAAAGCAAGTCAAGCGGAAGGAAGTAGGAAGTAAAAGGAGGCTTGCCAAGCTAGCAGCGAAACAAGAAGCGCAAAAGAGTCGGAGTGCGCGCAAGTAGAAAGTCACAAACTTGCAGAAAAACCGAGTGGAAGAAAATTACGCGACACAAAATTTAAGTGGTAGTTGTTGTGGTTGGCTGTCTCGTTGACAGTGGCTTACACTGCGCGCTGCTTCTCCTCCTTCTAATGCCAATTATTACAAAAAGGACGTGAAATAAAATATTTCCTTTTTTGGTAGCATTATATTCCACGCCTTATCTCGCTTGCATTCATTTTTGTCAATTGCGTTTGCTATTTTTTTGTTTTGTTTTTGTTTTTGCTTAAATTTTACTACTCTTCACTAATTAATGCGGCATTTCTTTAGCATACCTTGAGGCGCTTAAGCGGCTAAGCGACAAGCGCACATTTAAAATCAATAAAACTAATTGGCAAAGCATATAAATCTTCGTTTGCTAAGCGTGTCGACTTAAGCAGCAGACAGCTTGGTGTGCGTGTGCGTGTGACAGCTCAGCTAGCTGATGATACTCACAAATAACATAGCATCCGTTGCCTAACTAAGCCAATCAGCTTAAAAGGCTTTTGTTTTCGTACAGGCTTTTATTATTATTATTTTTGTTTTGACTAAAATACATTTTTAATTTGCTTTCACTTGCTTTTAGTAGCTAAAATATTTGAAAGTTAGTTCGTTTGTTTCGTGGTTTTTTGAAATTAATCGGAATTATTTTTACCCGCCGAATAAATATTTGCATACATTTTTACTTTTTTTAAGGCATTATGTTTTGTTGACCGCACAAAAATGTTTCCACTTTGAGGCGGTTTAGTTGCGTAATACACACATACATACATACATATGTGTGTATATAGCAGCATTGCGCAGCTTGTTAGCATTTTTGCATGCTTTTAGGCGGTTAACCGCGGCGCTTAAATGCAAATGAACAAGCTTACGCACACACCAAACACCAAAAAGGAAGGGGGAGGGGGGGTGAGGCATTAGCGCGCATCCCATTGTTGATACCATTTATATGCTAATGGTGTATACATATTTACATATATGTATATGTATGACGAGTCCATCAATGTTCTATGTTAAATATTTAGTAATAGAAGTATTTTATAATGCTTGCGAAAGAAAAGTTTTGCATACTTTTTGTGGCGCAAATATTTAATATCGAACAAAAACGTCGAATTTTCTAAGTAATTGCGCTTTGGTGGTAAAAATTACTTATGCTTTTGATTTAAATACATAATAGATTAGTTGATGTGAAAAATAAGTATTACATAATAATTGCCGTCAATTACATATGTATGTATGTATATAATAATTATTGAGAAAAATGCATGCGCGTACATGTGTACATTTTTATGTGCTGATTATATATTTGATTCATTAGTTTTTTTTTTAAACATAAGATTTTAGGTTTTTTATAGTGTTATTGTTTTCGGAGTCGCTCCAAGAAACTGAAAAAACTTTAGTCGAAAATTTTAAGTAGATTTAAGCATTCTGAGAAACTTCGGAGCGACTCCGAAAAATTCGGAATATTTTCGGAGTTATTTTAAGATCGTATTTGCTTGAAAAGTTTCATTATTTTCGGAATGACGTCTAAAACTGTGGACAATTTCGGAGTAATTTTCAGCCTGGGCTTGCTCGCAGAAATTAGATACAAGAATTATTACAAAAGGTTTCGTATGTAGTAGCTCTTCAAAAGTAGCCAAGCTTTTTAGCAAATTTCGAGTTAGGTTTGGTACTAAAATAAAGCGCAAAAAGTATTTTCTAAAAATTTCACAGTTATTTACTCCAAAAAATGAGGAAATCTTTAAACTGACTTCAAAGTAATTTCATGCCATGTGAGAACACAAAAACTAAATGAAAATGGAAATTTATAAATTTTGTTGATCTATGCAAAAGCATCCTCAAATTCTTTCCACTCATCGAATCTGAAAAATCGTAACGTCATTGATTTCCTTAACACGAAATGTTTAGACTGTGGTCGCTTCTTCTATAGACCATTTATGCTAACCCTGAAAACCGCCCTGTAATTCAGGCGGTGTGTGATTCGTGCAGTGAAATACTCTGAACCATTTTTGAATATTTCAGTGAAACAACGCAGCTGTTGAAGTACTCGATTTCACGGCGTTAACAGGAATTGGAAATCCCTTGGTTAGCACTTTGCGTTAAAGTCTTGCCGGAATTTCGAAACCTCTTTATTGTTTATGAGGTTGTTCTGTTCCTCAATGTTTGAAAAATTTCGGTGTTTTTTCGGAGTTAACCTCAGGGCATGTTCTATCAAAACCCAGCTGTTTTCAATTATTTTGTGCAAAACAGAAATTGCTAAATATTTTGAAATTTTTGAAGTAACTCCTAAAAAATTTGGAACTTTTAACTTAAAGTTAATGTTTGAACGCAAATATGATTCTTCTGTGGTTGCTTGAATTTTCGACAGAAAAACAGAAATTTTCTAAATATTTTGAAATTAGATATTTAAAATTTTCGAACTTTTCGGAGTGTTTTCGGAGCTACTTAAAATTAATGTTTGAATGCAAGTATGATTCCTGTGCGGTTGTTTGAATTTTCGAAGCGTAAATTTTTTAACAACGCCACAAAAAAAAATCAAAAAAGACATTAATTTACAAAAACCAAAGAAAAATATTTTAAGGTAACATACAAAAAAATTAGTAAATGCTTCCGTAAAAGTTTAATTCAGTGTCTAAGTGTACCTATCCATGCCAACACATTCCAATGATACGAGTATAATATTAGAAAAATTGTTTGGTTGCAAAATCAAACAGATTTTCGAGTATTCAAGCAATCATCAATTGTTTACGCAGTCAGTTGAAATTCTTTCGTGTAAATAAATAGTGCTTTGTTGCGGAATTTGTACGAAAAATGTCAGCAATAACTACGCTGTTGATATTTAACAAAGCACAAAAAATACATATGTATATGTCGGTCCCCACCCCCAAAATGCGGATAAACTCAGCTAAAAAATGTAACTGACATTAACACCCCTCAAACATAACAATGCAGGGAGGCAACAGCTGTTGTTGGTGTTTGACAGAAGGCATAAAATACTCACTACTAGATATAGAAGTTTGTATGTGTATGCATTTGCGGGTGTACTTCACTGCTCAAGAGCGCTTTTGGAAAATAAATTGGGTTGGTTGGCTCGAGAGATGCTCATAAAAAAGCAGACGATCTTTTTTTTTTTATTTCAATGTTTATACACTTGACCTCATATTGTTTTGGTTGCGTATACCTTCTGTACTTTTAACATACTTTTCTTATTATTATTTTTTTATGTCATACATAAAAATTGGGGTTAAACAATTTTGACGCTTAACATCATTTATCCACTCTTACTATTTTCGCTTTGTCCCAAGTGGTTATGACACTTAATGACAAGTGCACATGTTTTTACCCCTAAATGTATACTAGTGGATTAGTGTAAATATTTGCTAAGTTGAGTTTGAGTATTTTCCCTGTTCAAACTAGATTTGTGATTGGCGTCAAAAATAGGACTGGACAGTATGTTTTATCTGTTTGGAGTGAAGGGACAAAGGAAGGTTGCAGATAAGTTTGATTTGCTAGCAACAAAATTTATTATGAAACACTGCCTTATAGCAATTGTAAGTTGTTTTTGGGGAAAGGGAAATTGTTTAGGGTGTTTTTGTAGAAAGTTGTATCAATATTTGTAAGTAAAACGTTAGATATTAAATCTTTTTTGTTATATAGTGTTATTTGCAGTGGAAATATAGTTTAAGACCTTTTCGGAGTAACTCCGAAAAATTCGGAGTAGTTGGGTAACTACTACTTTTCACCCATTTGTAGGAAAAAATTACTATCATGTGTTTACTGCAGGGTATACCTCACATAATGATCTTGTAGTGAATTCGGAGTGGTTGAATGAACATATATGCCTTATATAGCCGCAAGCGTCTTTTTATGAATGCTATTTCTGTAAATAGTCTCAATTCAACCAGCTACAGACGAAATTAAAATGGTTATTGAAATAAAAATTTGTTTGCATTGAAGTTTTCACTCACAAATAAATATGTACATGCATAGATTGCTAATAACACCCCTTCCATATCCTTCCTACAAAATCCTTTTTTTACACTTCTGCTCCAACTTTGTAGCACCTAATTTTCGTAATACAATTTTCATGAACTAACATTTTTTCATTTATTTTTCTTTCCCCCCACTCTCTCTCTCCCTTAATGACATTTGTCATCAGTAAGGAAAGTTTTCTTTTTTGAGCTATTCAGTACGTGATTTTTTTTCTACTTTGTGCGTACAACAGCTGTACGATTTCAATTTACTTGTAGTGAGGACACGTACTAAATATACTACGAAGGTAAGCAGCACGTAGCCTACAATGAGGCGCATGTACTTCATAATATCAACTCATCTTCGGAATATATATTCTTTGCTACTTAGAGATTTCCATTAGGTAGGACATATGGCTGAATGTAGTTGGAGAAAACTCAAAAGAAAAATATATTGGCTTTCCCAACAAAACGTATGAAAAAAAGAAATACTATATAAGTAAAAGAAAAATAAATTAGGTGTTGAGGCGTAAAAATAAATTGAAACCGAAAATTGAATATTCGTTGGGGGAAATAAAATGCCAAGCTGAAGATAGTACTGCGTGTTTTTTTGATTACAGGGAAATAAGGTATTACTGTTACTTCTATAAATTTCTGATGATGATGAATTTCGTTATAGCTTTTGTTGTTGTTGAAATGTTCGTGAGGTAATTGAAAAACATCTGTATGCTTTTTGAGGCCAAAGCATTTTTATTCATTTTTTCTTAGTGTATTTGAGGAAGAAAAAATTTATGAAAATACAGCACAGATAGGATAAGTTCAAGAAATACTTGTTGGGATAAAAAAATATACATGCTTTAATTTTTTTCATAAATTTTGGAGAATTTAAAAAATTAGGGGTAACTCCGAAAAATTAGGAGTAACTCCGAAAATTTTGGAATGATGGAAATAACCTTAGAACTTGAAATAGTTGCTTCTCCCAAACGCAAAATATAATAAGAATGATCTTAACTTCGCTGATATCTAAAAAAACCTATTTCCTGATCTTTAAATTCGATTGACACAAAAGCAATTTTGAGTTATTTAATCTATCTTCCGGGCTCTAAATGAAGGCTGTTAACGTTTTTCGAATCTGATGTTAATATCTAAAGAGTATGCGTATCCCAACTTAATCAGTAATGCGCAAAGACCAGTGTTGCCAAATATGTGAAAGCCTTGTGAAAAAAATTTTGTAAACTAATTAGTTCGTCTATTTAAGTAGCCAACCTGGCTTAGTACATAGTACATAGTACATACTAAAAGTATAAATTTTTGGGTTAGGTACTTTAAAGTGCGGGCGGAACTTTTTAAAATTCTCTTGATTTTGTATGGACGCGCACTGAATAAAAGTTGAGAATCCCTGATTTGGGTGCATGCATTTTTAATCAAATTTTAATGACATTATGAAATTCGATAGTGATTTAATTTTTTCTGGGTTTGGAAAATTCGGAGTATTTCGGCAGAATTCGGAGTGAATGCAAACAATTCGGAGTGATTCGGAGTAGCCGAAGAGCTAATATTTCCAAGATGTTTTTTAACTTTGGCAGGATTTGGTGTAATTCAGAGTAACTCGATGCATATTAGGAGTGAATATTTGAGACCGAAACCAAAAATAGTACCAAGATATACAAAATTTATATGAAAGAAAATCGAACACAATTTAATTAAGTGAAGAAAATAAATCGATATGCTTGAATAATTTTTTGCTATAATTTCAAATCCAACAAATAATTTCCATTAATATAATATATCCTTTACTTTTTTTCGTGGTTAGGGCTCGAAATATTGAAATAAATTGTATTAAAAAATCTACGAAAATCGGCTGTTTATGAGAAATAAATTAATCTTAGTTACATACTTACGTACATATATACATATATTTCTTAAGTGGTACTTAGCTCAGAAAAATTATTATTTATTTAATGCATCATCTCGAGGATGTGACCTGCTTCAATTGCGTATGAGAAAAAAAAAATGTATATATTTGCTTGTGCTTGTAATTAGTTAATTATGACGAAGGTACTAAAAAGTTAACTGACTTGAATTAGGCACATTTTAAATGTAAATTATACCTTGCTCTTTTGTTACAGTTTGTAATGGATTTTATTAAGTACGTTACCTAAGACAACTGAAGTCTAAAGTAAATCGACATGTTGTAATTTTATACAACAACATAAAATATATTTCGCTCTAAATGCATCTCGTGTGGATTGTTCACAAATTTTCACCTGGCATTGATTGTGCAAAATCAAGTTCTTTAAAAATTTCAGTTCAATATTAAACAAAATTTTTGTGGTTGGGTGCTCTAAAAATTTGTATGTATTTTAATTTTCAATACAACCAAACAAAAGTTCAAAATTCTTATTTTGTTTTAATTTTCAAAACAAAACTAAAAAAAAATAAAAATATTTAGGTAGTTAAAACATATCTTAATTACTTTAGAATTTTTTTCCACGATTTAAATTTTTTAATTTTTTATTTTTTAATTTTTAATTTTTTAATTTTTCAATATCTACAATCAAAAAATTTAGTTAGCGAAGTGAGATTTTTAGTGTTCCATTTAAATTTAAATTTTTTATAACGGTTCAGATTTTTCTCTTTTTTTAATTTGCAATAATTTTCTAATTTTCTTTGGCATTTACACAAAACTAATAAAAAATCTGTTTGCGTAGACGCACTTTGTACTACATACACACATTTGTATTTCGAAGAAACTACAAGTAATTTTTAAGCAAAAAACAAAACCTATTTTAATTCTTATATAAAAAAATATGTATATATATATATAATGATCGGATCTAAACCAGATTAGTATGGGACCACCTCTGACACACTACCTTTCCGATGTGGTCCAAAGTTATAAAAAATATTATGACGAGCTGATAACCTCCTCCTTTTTTGGAAGTCGGTTAAAAAGAGGACGAAATATTAGCCCAGCTAATGGAATGTGATGTTTCCAGGGGACTTTTCTGGCCACGATTTTTCAGACGTCCAAAATTCCGAATGGTACATATATGTCCCACCCCTCCTAGGCTGCTCCTTTTATAATTTTTATATTTGTATTATCCCCAAGCTTAGCAGATAACTAAAAGCGAGACTTCTCTTTTCGTTGGTTTCCGGATCGAAAGGGTTAAATAATGGAAGCAGTATTTTTTTCTAAAAATTTTTTTTTAAGTTTTTTTTTTAATGTTTAATAGATGCAACCAAAAAATGCTATTTTGTTAAGTGAAATTTTTTATAATACTTTAAATTTTTTTAGTTTTCAATACAAAAACAAAAAAAATTGTGTCGTTAATTGAAATAGTAATTATTTTTTGTATATTTTTACTTTATTCTATAATGGTTTAAAAAATTTAATTTTAAAAATTTTCAATACAATTAAACAACTTGATTTAGTTGAAAAAACTTTAATTATTTTATTTATACATACTTTTGTTTTGAATTTTTCTATGGAAATACAAAAATTGGTACTTTTTTACATTTTCCAACCAAAAACAAAAAAAAAAATATTCAGTGAAACGCAATATTAACTTCATATTTTAATTCTTTTTTTTTGTAAAGGTTTAAAAAGTTAAGTTTTTTAAATTTTAACAAAAATCAAAAAAATTTAAATATACATATTAATATTTTAAGGAACGTACATATAGTTTTTCATTTTTATTTTATATATTTTTTAACATTACAGAATACTCACAATAAAAAGCAATGATTTCAGCGACAACATTTTTAAAGATTTAAATTCCTTCCAAAAAGTGTTATGCTCGAGCAACTTTCAAAAGTTGTGAAGACCCTGCTGGCAGCACACTGGAATCGTTTTTGACAGTTTTCAATTACAATATTCAAAAAAAATATCCTTTTGTTAATATTCTGTGATTTATGCTGATGTCAATCTTCGTTTGAGTACTAAACTTCACTAACTTCCAATACACTGCATTCACATAACACTTTTGTATTTGCAATAGATGCTGGCTTTTAGCAAAACTCTGCACAGTTCACAAAGGTTTATTTAGTAGTAAAACAATATATGTTTTTATGAACCAACAATTGAATGTTCAATTTCAACGTTTTTTCCGCTATTTTCATTACCGGGTTTGCGACTTAAGTCTTTCGTTTGGCGGCACCGCTGCTACTTTTTAGTACACACGATCGCTTTGAATTAGGGTTCCACACGACGATGCAACGCTATTTATAACGACAATTGACCGACAGCGCAACAAAGCAGCCGCAACAGGCTGAGAAGAAGCGCGGCAGATGAGCGACAGCAACAGCAGCTGAGGCTGAGACTGAGACTTAAAATGAGGAATATAAATTGAAAAAATAAGCTAAAAGTCATCAATGAGCTGCAAGCGGTGGGTGATTTAGCGCGTTGCCAACTATAAATAGCTATGTGCAAAATATCTAATACATATAACTATTTTGTAGAGAAGCAACAACAACAAGAAACAAGAGCTGCGATAGTGACTGATGACTCCAGTGTGGCGGCGAAGCGCACTCATCTTCTTTAGAGCTGAGTGAGGCTAAGCAGCAGCAATTGTAGCACGAAATAGCAAAATGTACAATACAGCAACAACAATGACAATAAGCAGCTTCAACAATAAGCAGAGCAATAACAGTTGCAACAACAATAGCGACAAACAATTGCAGCGAACGATCAGCAGCAACGAAAATGAAATGAAAATAATTGAAGTAAAAACAAAGTAAAACGAAGCAAACAAATAAAAACCAAAGCAAAAAAAAAATATATGACAACATTAAAGAGCGGCAAACAGTTTCAAACAAAATTAGACGACGACAACAACAACAACAACAAAACAACAACAACAAATAACAAGTGTAACGAAGCGCCAACAGCGAGTTTCATGCCAGCCACATACAATGGGAGTATAACAATGCTAAAAGCAACAACAGATCTACAACAACAAAAGGCATCTTGATGTTGTAGCGTTTTCTAGTATTTAGGAGCAGCTGGGGTATCTCACCGTGAAATATTCAGATAGGTGCGCTCTTCATAGCGACTTCTTCGGTTCGAACAATTGAAGCTAGCAGTAGCAGCCGCAGCTGCAGCTCAGCTGACGTCGCTGTTGACGTTCAGGCAGCAAACGGCAGCTTATATTTATTTAGAATAGTGAGCGTTAAAGCACCGTTCGTTTTTCAAATAAGCGAATGCAAAGTATTAGTAACTGCGCGCATGTGTGTGTGTGTGTAAGGGGTAGGGGATACTTAGCTTCACACGTACTTACACTCACACAGTAGCAACAGCTAGCTGGATCACTACAATTGATCTTCTAGAGCAGCATAATTGTGAGCGCGCCGCGAAGCAACCGAAAAAATTGAGTCTAAATTGGCAACAACAAAACAAAAAAAAAACCGGGCAACACACCTACAAAAATATAAAATAGGAAAAGAAAAATTTGGAGGAAGCAAAAAAATAAATTGAAATAAAATTAATTCAATAGCAAAGCGCATTTTCCACTCAATCAACTGGCTGAGCGCCGTCAGCGAAGACGTTCGCTTTTTTTTACTTTTTTAGAATTTGCATTAAAAGCACAGCGCTCGAATCGCTCACATCAAATGTCCATAACAATGGCAGTGTTGCCAACCATTTACTGTGCAATAGTTATTGCATGCGCATACTGATACGTAGATAAATGCACATACTTTTTTACGTACTGATGTTCTAAACTTTTTGAAATTTACATAAATATTCAATATTGCAGAGATTCAATCATTCTCTTATTAATACTAAAGGCATAGGTTGCTCTAAGTAAGAATGCATTATGTTCTAAATTATTATGCTCTCTTTGCGTTCTAACTCGATTCGCTACTCTTCTTTGATTTTCTTTCACTCTGGGGAATGCCAATTAGCAAGCTATGTCTGATATGGTATGGGTCCTTGAAAATTGCATTCATTAAAAACAACAAAAAAAATATGTTTTGCATTAGTAAGCACATAAATTGAAATGGTATGCACCGATTTACTTGCGTTTTGGTTAAGTTTTTTCTTTATAATGACGAGTGCAGTTTGATAAGTCTGTATGCTTTTGTATTTCTCGCGTAGTAATAGAAAATAGAAGAAACAAGTAAAGATAATGTCTCCATCATAGTTAACGAGAACGATATCCCACACCTAAATCTAAAGTGAGCTAACACAAAGCAAGGGATCTCGTTAACCCCTTCCTCAATCCTCCTATACAAGCCAGAGTGTGGAGTTTGCAAATTTAAGCAATCGCCTTAACTTTATGGCCGCTATATCGCTCAGGTCTCTAATGATTCCGGCGTCCATAAACCTTAGTCTCCTCTTTCCCAGTGCGGGACATTCGCAAAGTAGTTGTCTTACTGATTCATGCTCCTCCTCTTCTCAGCAGCTCCTGCAGAAGTCGTTGAATGGCACACCAAATCTCTCTGATAGACTGCTAACCAGTGCATCACAGCGGCTGCCTATCTATATCTATACATATAATAAAATTGTAACGGGTCGATATCTGTACATTAGATATTAAAGAAAAGCTAACATAGGTACCCCCATATTTATTAGAGATACAGAAGATGCCAAATCAACCATTTTTAGAATTTATGTCAGTCTTTATGTTTTTACGCGCATCACTCGAAAACTAAAGCATGGAATCGAATGCAATTTTCCCCGGCGTATTTGCTTGAGGTTTAACTTAAAATATAGAAGAAAAAAATTAGAGAGTTGCCACCTGTTTGAAAATTGCAGTTAAGGTAAATTGATAAGATAAATTAAATATTGCATTGTGGCTGTCATAAGAAAGAGGCTTAAGAAGGATTATAGCCGAAAACATTTTTGTGGAAGGTTGCCACCTCTTTGCAAATTTCAATTTAATTTAATTATTTAGAAGAATTAAATAGTGCATTACGGGTATCAAGATAAAGAGGTTTAGGAAAGCTTACTGCCTGAAAATATTTTTGATGGTGGTTGCTACCTGTTCGAAAATTTGTACTAAATTAAATTGATTGAAATTAAAACAAATGAAATACATATTACAATACTGGTGTTAAACTTAAGAGGGTTTTGAAAAATTACTGTCGAAAATATTTTTGAATTTGAAAAATTTAATTCGGTTAATTTATCGAAGAAAGTGCGCGATATGTAGGTAGACTCGAGTTGGAAAAATGCTTCGTTATGTGCATAGTTTTGTTACATTTATAGAATGCCAAAACCTCGATACAACGAAAAATGCAAAATTTTTTTAAAAAATTCTGATACGCTTAGTTTTGTCTTTTATAACGGGGCTAATCTTTAGCATATTTAGAAAACATTAGAGGCTCTTGAGTCGGAACTTCGATATATAGAACTTTTTTTGGGACTTAACCTTTTGCGAAGGTTTCCATGCTCAAAATTTCTTCGTTATACATATGCGTGGGGCATTCTTCTTGTATGGAAAATATAGCAACAACGAGGTTTTTTCAGGCATCTCAGCTAAAATTTTGTTATATGTATTGAGTTTTTCGTTTCGTTAAGATTCGTTATATCAAGGGTTCACTGTATAAATACGTTGCATGAAGCGGTTTCGTGATCTAGTTAGCTTTTGGAATGGCTAAAATTTTTCCCCAGGACTAGGAGAAATAATGTTTGAACAAATCATTAACAAAATTTCGCCGTGACTCCGGAAATTTTATCTTTTGACTATTTTTTAAAGTCAAATTTAGCATCTGAGATATATGTAGGATCATTAAAACTTCCAGCTCCGGCCTATTGATGCACAACGTAAGGATAATTGCAAGCGAGATTTGGCCAAAATTTAAACACGGAAAGGTGGTTGATTTCTTCAATGAGCATCAAATACAAATAAGTATATCTGGGCAAATATTCAACCATAAATAAAATACTACTCTTTCTCAATTAATACTATAAACAGCAAAAAAAAAAAACGTAAAATCATTATCACCAATTAAATACTATGGTGACGGCCGCCCATAATCACTTACACAACTCCTCCTCCATCATTCGCTGACCCTTCCGCAATCGTTCACTGCGTGAGTGAGCGTTGACAAATGAATTGTACTTAATCGCCGTTCAATTGTCGCAACTACCACATAGCATATGTAATTACAGTAAATACGTGCATATGTAAATAGATATGTATATAAGTATTATTTTAAGTACTTACGTATGCAATTAGGCGGCATTTTCTAAGTTTGTATATATGTATGTATTGAATATCAACCGGAATTCCAACACTGCGATCGGTACTTATTAACGGTGTTTGTTGCTTTGTGAACTTAACTAACTGTTGCATTGATTTTTTTTTTGTATGCACGTATGTAAGTATGCAGTATGTTGTCATTCGGTTTTGTTATTTTCTTCTACTGTTACTGAAATTTTATTTTGCTTGCGCATTGGCTGTTGTTGTTCGTGCCATTGTCACACTGTCTAGGGGGCGAATTGCAATTTTTGACGTCCTTTTTTGATTTTTCATTCTTAATGTTTTTACTTCTGCTTTTGCTGGTAAAATTTTCATTGCAACGTTTATACATTGATCGTGACTTGGCGGTGGCGGCGACATCGTCAACTTTGTGGCTTAATGATAATGAGAAGGCTGTTGATGATTGAGGTGATGTGAGAAATGGTGATATTGGTGGTGGTGTTAACTGTAAAATTGATAGAAAAGGAATTAAGTTAAATGAATATAATAATTGCACTCATTTGATTAACTAAAATATAACTTTTTTAGAAAACTTGGAAGTCTATGCAGGCAGCAAACAAAAGAATATTAATACGAAATATTATTAGGTTCGATACCTTATAAATAAAGCATTGTGTTCTGAAATAAAATCGGAGAACAAAAACTAAATCAACCGGAAATAAAAACTTAATCACGACGTGATTACACCGTGTGACAAATTACGACAACTGCACGAACTTTTTAAGTGACCTAGCGCAAATTGCGAATATCTTTGAAATTTTCAAGCAAATTCTCATTTCTGTTTGACTTCAATGGCTAAAGAGACTTTTACTCAGTTATTGGAAAAGCAGAACATATTTACATACTTCTTTTCTTCTAAATTTCTTTTTTGTTTTTTTTTTCGAAACTGTTTCCGGTTTTTTCGCGACTTGTTGGCAATTTTTTCGGTAAATTTTTTCCGAACCTTAAATATTTCAAGACACAAGATTTCTCCCATGTACTAGGAACCTTTCATTATTTTTCAGGCCTTTAGGTGCTCTCGTGTCTCACTTTTCTTGATTTCTTGGAATTTTTCGAAAAAGTTTGGCATTATACTTTATAGAATCTTGCGGGAATTTTTAACGATTTTTCTGAGTTCATCGCGTTTACTCCTATTTAACAACCTTCTATGATTTTCCGGTGCTTCCGGAGTTCTTAAGTGTTATCTTACGTGATTTCTTGAAATTTTTCGAAAAAATTTGGGATTGTTTTGGAATTTCACTTTATGGAATCAATCGGGAATTTTTCACGATTTCTTAGGGCTTTCGGGGTTCTTCACGTTTAGCTTTGCGACACTTCTCGGAATAAACAAAAAAATAGATATTTTTGAGATTTAATTTTATGGAAACTGTTGGTATTTTTTTTATTTTTTTACGTTATACGAGACTTTGGTAGTTTTTCGCATTTTACATTTTGAATTTTTCGAAAAAAAAATGTAATTTTTTGGTATTCAATTTTATAGAATCTTTCTGGAGGTTAACACAATTTTTCGGGTCTTTCTGTTCAGGTGCGTTTGCAAACATTTCGTGATTCTTTGGAACTATTCGAAATACCTTCTACGGGAATTTTCATGAATTTTATTTGTTAGGAACTTTTCAGATTTTTTTACAATTTTTCGTGTTTTTTCGAAAGCGCCCGGACTTTTTGCGTTTTTTTGTGGAATTTTTGGTGTTCAGAATATTTGTAGGATAGTGGTTTGAGTTTTTTCCGCATTTTTTTGTTTTTGGCAGGGTTCAGTATTTTTTTGGGACTTTCGGAATTTTTGGTTTTTTTATGAAATTTTTTGGGATGTACTGGGGAACTGTCGGGAACAAACTACATTTAACTCTTAATTTTGCTTTTTGACTCTAAAAACAAGTATACAAAAAATTCGGCCTTTTGGTTTTGCCTAAAAGAGTTTGGGGAAATGTACGAATTATGATTTTTTCGAATACAACTACGACCTATACTAGGTAACTCAAAGAGTTTATTCGCAAGAGTTATTCATTGATGCACAGTGTTATAGGAAAAAAGTTGCAAAAGCAATTTAAATGCTTTAATTCCATAATTCCCAGCTAAAATTGAGTAAATGTAAAAAGATGAGGAAGGTTAAGGTTTGGTCGAAAGCAAAGCAAACCCCAAAATTACGCAGAAAAAACTAACAAAAGGTAATAAAAGATTTCCTTGAATGCCGATTTGTATTTTCTTTATACACAAAATGATTACACAAAGGAGACCAAGGCAAGACAAAAAAGGTGAGGCGTTAAAAGAAAATAATTAAATATAGTTAATACACAATAGTTAGTATACAAAAGGAATAAAACCATTGAAAGACAAAAGAAACATCATCAACTTGTGGTTAGTAGCTTTTGATCAGTTAATAGCACAAATAAATCGAAGTAGCTCGTTGCTTGAAATTCATTCAACATTGTGATGGTCCTACACGCACGATTCTTGTATGAGCATTGTTAGTTTTATTATCTTTTATTATTTTGTTATTAGCATGAAATTAGCAAAATGGTATTTTTCAATGAAATAGGAATTGAGAAAAATTAGCAGTAGTGGTAGATAAATTTTTAATAAAAATAAAATAAGTAAGTTAATTCTTTGTGGGGGTATGTATTTCAAGACCTCAAAACTAAAAGAATACCAGTTGGTCTTTTATTTGTAAAGTATTGGCATTTAACTAGTAGATTTGAGGTCTACACGTCTGGAATTTATGCAAACTCCTCTCTAAAAAATTAATCAATCGAATCTTTAATGCTGGAAAAATTATGGCTGTCAGAATATTAAGCTCCTATAAGTTTCAGTCTTTCTGCCGCTATAATCTTCTCCAGATCACTTTTTCTAACGAAATTGCAATTGACGAATCAGGGCTTCGTAAAATAATTTCTAAAATCGGATCTACTATAGTAAGTGTAACAAAAAACGGATCTTACCCGCCATAATAAGGAATAATTAGAAATTCTTATTTGATACTAGACTGCACGCAGATTGTAGCTTATACTTAAATAAGAGTAAATATATAAGTAAATGTCATGCCTAGAAAAATATCGAAGGAACACACAAGAAAAGTGGTATCAAAAATGTGGAAACAAGCGGTCTGTGCGCAGATAATGATGTTGAGTGAAATTAAGAGCGAACGCCATAACGAAATAAAAGCGGTTTAATTTAGATGCCAGCAAAGACAAAAAAATCAGCTTAGGACTTATTTTCTAAAATAGGTAATTATTGATATTTCGAAAGAAAGAGTTGTGGTAATGACCTACATAATGATGGGAATGATAATAACGGGTGATTTTTTAAGAGCTTGATAACTTTTTTTTTAAAAAAAACGCATAAAATTTGCAAAATCTCATCGGTTCTTTATTTGAAACGTTAGATTGGTCCATGACATTTACTTTTTGAAGATAATTTCATTTAAATGTTGACCGCGGCTGCGTCTTAGGTGGTCCATTCGGAAAGTCCAATTTTGGGCAACTTTTTCGAGCATTTCGGCCGGAATAGCCCGAATTTCTTCGGAAATGTTGTCTTCCAAAGCTGGAATAGTTGCTGGCTTATTTCTGTAGACTTTAGACTTGACGTAGCCCCACAAAAAATATTCTAAAGGCGTCAAATCGCATGATCTTGGTGGCCAACTTACCGGTCCATTTCTTGAGATGAATTGTTCTCCGAAGTTTTCCCTCAAAATGGCCATAGAATCGCGAGCTGTGTGGCATGTAGCGCCATCTTGTTGAAACCACATGTCAACCAAGTTCAGTTCTTCCATTTTTGGCAACAAAAAGTTTGTTAGCATCGAACGATAGCGATCGCCATTCACCGTAACGTTGCGTCCAACAGCATCTTTGAAAAAATACGGTCCAATGATTCCACCAGCGTACAAACCACACCAAACAGTGCATTTTTCGGGATGCATGGGCAGTTCTTGAACGGCTTCTGGTTGCTCTTCACTCCAAATGCGGCAATTTTGCTTATTTACGAAGCCATTCAACCAGAAATGAGCCTCATCGCTGAACAAAATTTGTCGATAAAAAAGCGGATTTTCTGCCAACTTTTCTAGGGCCCATTCACTGAAAATTCGACTCGTTGCTCGTTAGTAAGTCTATTCATGATGAAATTTCAAAGCATACTGAGCATCTTTCTCTTTGACACCATGTCTGAAATCCCACGTGATCTGTCAAATACTAATGCATGAAAATCCTAACCTCAAAAAAATCACCCTTTATATATTATGATATCCTATGACGGCTCACAGATGAGAAAAGGGAACTTTGATGGATACTATTTGGGAGCATAGGCCGATTTAGTTTTTAATTTCAATTAATTTCTTAACCTATTTTTACAAGCTTTTATCTAACTTGCTCTGTATGTATGTAAGTATGTTTGTTTGCAGCAAATCATGCAATCAATTCTTGACCACCTTCCCGATGACCTAGCGGCTTGATACTTCACTGTTGGCTCAGTATCCGATGACAATGCAATGCCAAAGATGAACTAATCCGATAGGTGGCGCAAGAGTCGAGATATTTAGTAAACCAATATTTATGATCCGATTTAAATAGAAAGCTCGTTCTAAAAATAAATAAAAATAAGGGGTAAAAAATCATATACATATCACATATTTATTTGGTGCTCACATTTTTGCTAAGTATTTGCGTATTACAACTAAATAAGGTAAAAAAGATCTACAATTTAAAATTTTAATAAATATGTACATGCGTATGTATTTTGGTAAGTATATTCTAGAAATTCGCTCTACCTTTAATTTAATGTTCAAACGTGTGAGAAACGAGGTGTGGGTTGTTCGTTATATTTCTATTTTTAGAATGACCACTTTAATTTTTTTACATTATTTCATTAAACTAAAGCATATATGCTTCGAATGTTAGCGCTGAAGTGCCAAATACACAAATCACATTTTAATTAAACTTACCCAAAAGTATTTGAACATCCAATTCGCCGAAAAACCAGCCACATTGAGAAGCAACGAAAGTGACATTTTTAAAGAACATAAATGCAAAACGGCAACAAAGTGTTTGGGTTTTGCACAAATATTACAAAAAAATAGCAAGAAACTAAAACTGGAATGCACCTACTACATGCATATAGCAGATGAAATTCAAAGCGAATCAAAATGATTGGAAAATTTAAATGCCAAAATGGTTTTAAAAGCGTCATTAGCGCGAAAATAAAGTCACAAAAACACAAAATAAGAAAAGAAACTTGGTTAAAAAAATTTACTCAGCGAGGTAGCTAATATTTAATTGATTCATCATTTTTTTTGCACCTACATCCTGAAAACAAGCATATGGGGGTAAGCCATGCGGCACTAAAACCTATTTTACTTAATTTTTTTCTAATATTTGAAATATATAAAATTTGATTTATAAAAATGTAAAATAAATTAAAAATAAAGCAGTATAAAGTAAAATAAAAATAAACCGAAAATTTGTGGATTTTGAAACAAAATTAATTTAATTTTTATTTTTAAGGACATTTTTTATACAGAAAATATACAAAGACTTAAATGCAGTAAAGCTCTTACAAAAGCTGAACAGTTGTTGTGGGCAATGAAATAAAAGATAAATTAAAAAAATTATAAATAGAAAAAGTTGGATAAAATATTGAAAATAATATTAAAAAATAAATAAATCAAATTGAAGTAAAAAAATGAAGAAAAACAGAGATTCTAAAAATTTGAAAAACTAAAAAATTAAGAAAAAAATCCTGAAAAAAATTTATTTTTTTAAATATTTAAAGAATTTGTTTTTAAATGAAAAATACATAAAGAGTTAAATACTACATTGCGGTAATGAAATAAAAATGAATTTAAAATAAAGACAGTTGAAAAAATCTCAAAAAAAAATTTTTGACATGAGCTTTATAAAAAAGTAGTTTTAAAAAATTCGCAACTTGCTTCCTTAAAGTCTTTAATATTTCTTATAATTATTTGGGAATGGCCACCACAAGTTTGCAATAAAATTTTGAAAAATTTAATTTTTTTTAATTTTTTATACGGAAAATATGAGTAAGAAAATAGAGAGTTAAATACCACATAGCTTGCACAAATGGCGATCAGTTATATTTGGTTATGAAAAAAAAAATGTAAAATAAAAAACACTTTTGAAATTAATATTAATAAGCCACAATAATGACAAATAATGAGTAAGAAAATAGAGAGTTAAATACCGCATAGCTTGCACAAATGGCGATCAGTTATATTTGGTTATGAAAAAAAAAAATAAATTTAAAATAAAAAACGCTTTTGAAATTAATATTAATAAGCCGCAATAATGACAAATAAATTAATAAAAAGGTTGAAAAGAGTCTCAAATATATTTTGCTAAAAAAGACTTACTAAAAAATTACAATTCGCTTCTTAAAAATGTATAATATATCTTATAAACATTTGGGAACCATAATCACCATAGCCAGACTGAAATTTATTAATTTCGAAATATCTTTCTTCTGTAATGGTTTACTGGGCTACCTCCTCGATTAGTACAATAATTAATGCAGTGTTAGTGGCACCTCAAATCAGCGCATCTTTTATGCATCTTGCAACTAAGGCAAAAACTTGTTACCCACGAAAATGTTCAAAGTGATTTTTGATACAAAAAAGTGCATATTTAAGTTAAGTATTAATTCCTGCCACACTTGAAATCTAAAAATAAAGTAAGAAAATGCTAAACAACCAAGTCATTAAAGGCGCTTTAACAAGCTAAATAACGGGAACAAGCACTAGGAAAAAGGGCTTGTCGAAGAATTTTATATTTATAGTTGGTAATAGAGACATTTTGCTGGAGTGGAAATCTAAAATATGCTGCATTCGTTATTTGGCATGACGGTTTTAAATGATGGCAGGGACAAGAAAATACTAAACAGTTTTGAGAAGCATTGAATTTTGATGCCTTACAAAAAACGAAAAAAAAAATCTAAAATTTCAAGGTATCAAAAAAAAAAGCATAACTCATATATAAATGCGGACAGTTTTGACTAACATCAAAGATACAGCTCATTTCATGGGAAACTTTCAAACAAAATTTTAGAAAGAATAAGTCGAAAAGTCCGAAAACCCCGACTGATCTCGAAAATTATTTTTGAAAATATTTGGTATATCTACTTCAAAAAGATTTGACTAAAACAAATTCTGGAAAGGTCTTAAAGCCGGTTTCACAGCCATTTAAATGGAGAATGATTCTTTATTTTGTGTCAATTTCCATATAAAATTCAAAAAATTAAAATAATTTTTCACTTTAATTGCTTTTGTGAAATTGGCTGTTAGAAATATTTTGTAAACATTTGTAATTGATGAAATTAAAAAAATGAGATTTCTTTTAAAGGTTTTCAAACCCCCTTAATTTTGGCTAGAAATATTTGAAACAATTTTTGTAAAAATACTCAAAAATCTATAAAACTTAAAACTGAGGTGACTAAATATATAAACATAACGAAAATTTTCCTTAAAAAACTGACAAAAAAACAGTGATATTCGAACAACAAACTTAAAAAAAAAATACTAAGCTTAAAATAATTAAAAATAATTCCATAAATGCTTAAAACCTCTAAAAATATTTTTTGGAAAAATTTAAAAAATGTCCTGTGTTTGCGCCGAACAACCAAGTTTGATAGATAGGTTGGTTCATCAATCTTGCCAAACAACAACAGCTGTTGAGCACAAAATGTAAACAACTCATTGTATGCAATCTAGGAGTTGGGATTGTTTAAAAATTCATACATAATCAGGTAAAATATCCTGAAAACATTCACAAAAATATTTCCTCTCTCTTTGGCTACTAAGCAAAATTTTTATTATTAAATTTTCCGTATATAACTCATCGGCAACTTATCGGTGTTTAAATTAAGTAAAATTTATTTATTAAATTTTCCGTATATAACTAATCGGCAATTTATCGGTGTTTAAATTAAGTAAGGGGATCACTTAAAAAATTAAATTAATATTCGTTAAGACTATGCTGTTAGTACATTCTAAATTCAACTCCATTATTTTAAAATATATCCTATGCATTGATATCGTAATAACTCAATAAATATTTCACCAACTGCAATCACCTGATTTATATGCCAATTACTAGCGCCGCTATTATTAAGCTCATCATTATGAAATATATTATTGGCAATTCCTTTCCTAAGCTTCACAACGCCTCACTATGCATTGCAATTTACCGTCGACTACATATGTACATACACACATAATGAATTGTAGCATACGACCACAGCGACATGAGAACTGCTTTGGTGATCTCAACAGAAGATCAACCCAAGTCACAAAGTGATGTGAAGCAAAAGGGCCGAGCAAAAGTTGAATAAATAGTAACAATGCGATTAAATCATAACGCCAAATGTCAGAGCAACAAATAAAAAAACAAAAGCAAAAATAGAAAAAAAAATAATTAACTATCAGAAGAAACATGAGCAATTCTAATAGCAATAACAGGGCAAGCGCAGCCACAGCAAACAATTCATTTCATACCCTCGAATGCTTGCAGAAATTTACGCCACTGGAATGGAATTTATCTTTCGCGCGTTGCGGGTCAGGTGCGCGATCTCCAAGCGCAATAGCACAAAGAAAAAAATAAAAAATTTTTTGTTAGGTGAGGTTTCACGTAAGTGAGGGAGTATCCGCCAATACAACGCTATCAATTTTTAACTGCTGCGCCAATAAATGAACCGACAGAATTTAAAGCACTTGTTTGCTGGTGATCTGCCAATAGTTCTTTTTTTTTGCTTTTTTGTCGTTTGTATGTTTTATTGGTTGGGAATTTTTTTTTTTCACAAATCATCAGTGCGCAAAATTATTGTCTATTTAAGTGTTATTGAATTTTAGTTGTTGGGTTTTTCGCCTTACTGTGAAAAGGAAGTGATTTGTGAAGGTGCTTTTGAAAAAAATGAAAGGGAAGAATGATTGACGGATAAATTTGCTGTATGAAAAATGAATTGTTGTGTGGATCTTATTACTGAATGCTCAATTTGATAACTACTACTGGTGGCAACCGTATGTGATTGTAATCGAAAAGAGCGTTCGGAAAAATTTGGTATCGATGATTTTATTTCCTAAATAGAATAGGCTGCAAAACTAACATCGAAAAGAGTGCTGTGGCTCAGTGAGCATAGTTTTCACTGAGCTGACGTGTGCAGCAAAGCATGTCTTCACACTCTTTCCTCTGTGCTAAGTGTTAGGTTTCCACCCTGTCTAAGATTTGGCTCTAGTACTTGACCCTGTTGGAAAACTGTAGGCAAATCGGGGAAAGAGTTGCTTTGGCAATAAGACCAGTAATGTCTTACTAGGATTGAGGACGAGGCCGCTACTAGCTGCCTATTTAATCAATTGGTGTATGGAAAACTACTTTTGCCCATAACTGTCCACAGCCGAAGTGTGGTAAGAAGTAGTAGTCGAGATTCGAATTTACTGGAATTTGTAGAAATAAAAAATTATACAAAATTATATAGATTTACGCCTGCTACATTAGGAGGGAGATATGTTAGATATTATGCGGTTTTAAGAAAAATTGGTTTTTATATTGCCTTTTGTATGGCTGGTGAGCGTGGTGACAGTGGGCCGATTCCGACCATCTTTCAAATTTAAGATTTCCTTGTTAAAACCAAGCTCCAAATCGAATTTAATTAAAATCGGATAACATTTACTATTTTCGCACCCTAGTGTAGTGGGCGTGGCAGATTTTTTAGATTCTTTCGATACTAACCAAAAATATCACAGATAACAAATGAGAAAAAAATTGGAGCACAATTAGTACATTTTGCCATATTTTATATGGGGCTCCTCCACTGTGCGACGCCAAAGAATGGCGGAAATTCGTTTCAAAACACATCCTCTTCTCAACGTCAACCTATGTACATACAGTGCCGAACAGAAGTATTGGCACAGTGAATTTTTCGCAATATATGCAAAGTTATTTATTCTTATTTATCTTCGATAATTTTTTATAAAAATATTGTTCATTCTACACCAGAAAACATAATAATAAAATCTCTAAACTTTGTGCAAAACTCAGGAAAATTCATTAAATTTGCACACTAATTTGGAAATTTTTATTCAGATTTTTTAGAAAAATTCTAAGTATGCAGTTTTATAGCCCATTCAAATTTAGTATAACAAAGTGCAAGTTTGAAGTCGCTAGAAAACCGCATTGATTTTTGGTAATTTTTTTTTCACGCAAGTTCTTCCATACAAAGTAATTCGACAATTATTTTTTGTATGGAGAAAATGAGCAACACCATCCACTAAAAATATTGCAAAAAATCAACGCGATTTTCTAGCAACTTTAAACTTGCACTTTGTTATACTAAATTTGAATGGGCTATAAAACTGCATACTTAGGATTTTTCCAGAAAATCTGAATAAAAATTTGCAAATTAGTGTGCAAATTTAATGATTTTTCCTGAGTTTTGCACAAAGTTTAGAGTTTTTATTATTACCTTTTCTGGTGTAGAATGAACTATATTTTTATAAAAAATTATCGAAAATAAATTAGAATAAAAACCTTTGCATATATGGCGAAAAATTCACTGTGCCAATACTTTTGTTCGTCACTGTATATAAACAAAACATTATTTCTTCAACTTTTTTAAAGTCATATCAGCATATTTTAGTAGTTCATTTAAACTTTGCTGGCTACAAAAAATTGTGGAAAGAGTATCTATCTTCCTGCAAATGCCACACACGTGGCTGAACTCAACCCCAAAAGTGACAAAAATTACTAAGAATTGCCGCAGAATGTAGAAATCGTGAGGCAAGGCGAAATGAAATCAAATTAAACCAAAAAAAAAAAATCAGAAAAAAATAAAGTGAATCATAAATTTAGTTCGAAAAAATAATCGGGAGCATAATGCAGCATAATAAATGCAATTTCCACAAACGCTCATAACAGCGATTGCCACTGTGTTGGCTTGCCACACTAACAGCAAATGATTGCAGCAAGATGCTAGTAATATACTATGTACATATGTATGTATGTTGTTAGTGGCACCCAATACTTTGGCCATACATAAATAAATACATACATAAATAGTTCTCTACAGAAATATCAGATGTTGAAATTGGCGGTAGACATGCAAACTGTCGCCGAAATGATGCTGCAATCAATGCGCCTGAGGATGAGGTGTAAAACACTATTTTAATAGATGTATGTTGGTATGTATGTACATCTACAAATCTTTGCTCATGTACCTTTGTAAGTACAAAGTCAGTGTGTTTGCATGGACATAAATTTATGCCGCATAAACAAACATGCATTCGTTTATGAGAGAATCTAATCAGTGATGACACTCAAATTTCAGCACAATCGTGCATAACTATTGTACAAAATTTTTCGTGTAATACTTACAAACAGTATTTTTTTGGCTGCTACTACTGCAAAACACAATAATTTCATAGGCAACACGAAAGTATTTGCATTGAACGATTTCAGTTAAACCAAATCATGATGTGTTTTACTTTCGCATACCATTTGGTTCAGCGTAAGCGACATTTATGACGCCAATGGCTGACCTGTTTCGTAGAAAATTTAAATTTTTCGTTTTTTTTAAAGAATAATTTTATTGCTAAATATTATTACACAATCAAAATTGACATTAAGATCGAGTTTTACAGTAAGCTTCAAATGTAATTGCTAATTTATTGTTTCACCTATTTTTTCGCCTAGTATGTATTTATGACTTGTGCCTTAATGTTGGTTGTTATATGAATGCAGCCTTCGAATGGCAGATGCTTTTTGAGTTGGGTTTTATTGCAAGAAATACACTCAGAAGTTTGCCATCGGATTATCGTATCTGAACCTATTCAGCGTTGAAGATGGAACATTTAGGTCGCCATAGGCCGGTGATACCGTAAAAAATTCCCATTTTATTTTTCCTTTACTTAGCAGTGAAACATCTTCATTATGAGGTATGTAGGTCACAAAATCATAGATTTTAGCTGTACCTAGTTATGTAAGTCAGATGCAGAACATTTACATATCGCACACTATCTTCAAAGGTGACACAACTCAAATTTACAAGTTCGCCAGAAAAAGCGAAAAACTACTTCTTGGCACATGCTAATCATATAGGCAAGGGAGACCTCACCTTAGGTGTTTTCCACCAATTATAACAAAAATTTGCTCCAGCTTTTGCTGAGAGGTAAATAAAAGCTCTGTGTATATTTTTAGTGCATAACTTCAAAAATGCCAAATTTTGAGTTGATCTTTTGAAGATCGTGTGCGATATGTACAATATATAATCTCGATTCCTTATATATCACGGCAGCTACGACCGAAGTTACTCGACTTTAGACCAGGGACCGTAACAGTTACAAGTTTTATTTAAAAAAATCGCTCCTTAACAGTTATTTTTTTACTTTTATTTAATTACTCCTCAAATAACAGTTATTTCTGATTTTTATATTATAAATCCAAAATAACAATTATTTTTGATTTTTATCTAAATAACCTGCAAATAACAGTTATTTTTGATTTTTAAATTATATGTCTTAAATAACAGTTTTCAAACACTTTTATTTATAAAATTCATAAATAAAAATTAGTCAGTGATTTTTACTTTTAAAAGTTATCAATATAAATCAGTCACTGATTTTAATTTTTTAAATCATAGTTATAAATGTCATTTGTATAAGTCGTAGTAAACTTTTGTTCTCAAACATCTTCTTAACTGCGAAAAATGATACATGGCTTTTATACGTATGACTTAAAAAATAAAAGTAAATAAAAGTCTTCGATAACTGTTATCTAAGACATATAATATAAAAATCAAAAATAATGTTATTTGTAGACTAGTTAGATTAAAATCAAAAAAAATTGTTATATTGGATTTATAAAATAAAAATCAAAAACAATTTTTTTTGCATAAAAATTGCAAATACAAATTTATTTTTAAATTTAATTTTTGGTGAAAAAATAAATCGATTCGTATGTATCACTTAGCTGTAGAGCATTTTCTTCATAGTGCATTTTTCAATGACAGTTTTCATCAATAACTGTTATGTTATGTAGGACTCACAACTAATTAATGACGTATGGACAAGGAATAATCACTAACGGCTAACGGCTAATCATTAATGCCTTATAAGAAAACTACCATCGACTGATGGCTATTGACTACTGACTTAAACCTAATAACTAAGGACTAAGGAGTAGTGGCTTATGGTTTGTGAATAATGACTTATGACTAATGAATAATGAGTTACGACTAACTAAAAATTAGTTATGACTAACGACCAATTAAACGTGACTTACGACACACTACCGTCGACTAATGTTTACTGTATATTGACTACTGACTTATGATTTAAGTCCAATTACTAAGGACTAATGGCTTACGAGTTACGATTAAGGACTAATGAGCAAGGACGTAGCATGGCTTGTAATTAATGAATAAATGACATATGACTAACAAATGTCGACTTAATTCTGGTCTTAGAATTCTTATTTCATTTTATTCAATTTATTTCATTTGAAAATTGTTATTGATTTTATAAGTAATAATATTTTCTGAATTAAGGAAGAAAAAAATATTGTTTCACTTTTTACTTCTTACATTTTAAGCCTTATTTTATGATTTTTATTTTTTTACTCAGATAATAATATGAAATTTTGAACTGAAATTTTTGGGACTTACTCCAACATAAAATCACACTTCCTTCATTTGCTATTAACACTAAGACGAAAGGAGTTCTCATTTGAAGGTCTCATGAAAAAGTGCGCATTTGAAATGGCAGGTAAATAATAACAACAACATGTGCTACTTTTTTAACTACATTTTTTTTTGGCATATCTCCTTAAACATCAATAAAAGTCTCTCAATCACTATAGACAACAGACTTAAACTCATTTATGACAAAGAAATCGGCACTTCGCGTACAAATATTTTGACGCCATCGAACACTAAAAAATTACGCAATTATTTATAATAAATTATGAGGAAATAAATACATACATATACAAGTGTATGAGTACTTAAACTGATGCTTATGTACACTTTAATTAATTTTATTTGAAATTTTGAATTGTTGTGAGTAGATACGAGTATCGTGCGATATATCACTCCAATTTTGGATTTTCATCCTATTACTTTGCAGTGCGATTTATTCCATTTATGAATTGAATAAAAATAAATAGATGAGCAGAAAAGTTGATGAGAAGTAAAGGGGGCCCACAAAAAAAAGCAACCAAAAGAAATACTTTAAATTCAAAGCAATCAGCGAAATATGAGCACTGCATTAATTTATAGAGATCCAATTGTTCGGATCAACATTTTTTATTTATTTATAGCATTTTATATAATGTAAAACTTTTTTTCGTTCGCTTCAACCACTCCAAACTAAGTGGCCACTTAAGACTTCTTACGCTTGTTGCGCTCTTAAAGTTCGTAAAATATATGTAAAAACATATTTTCTTGTTTATTTACACTCATTGATTAATCATTAAATAATGCGATTACGTCATGAAAGACATGAATTCAATGGAAATAGAAGCAGAAATATATTATCGTTACATTAATGATATTTGATTTGAAATGTTACTAGGGAAGTTTGATGAGTCAGTGGTTTTTTGAATTTTCCGCACACTAACGGTGATTAAAACACAACTAGCGTCAATTAGCCACACTTACCAGAAATGGCCAAATTTTGACGTTAGGCAACCATTAAAAGCAGTTAACCTTGTGAATTGAATTGGAAAAAGTGAAGCCTGAAGGTGGAGACAAGAAACAAGGCGCGCATTCCAGTTTGGAAATATAAAGTGTAGAATGAGGAATGAAGCCGAGGACATCGCTTCGATTTTAGACCAGGACAATGCCACAAAAAGTGCTCAATTGACTCTTCCTCATCCCCATCAAGGTAGCTTCTGAAGAGGGTACTTGTTGGTATTAGCACAGTGTCCTATGATGACGCCGGTAAGAACTCTAACTGCAAACCTATTGAGTTCAGGTACACCTCTGATCTCTTTCCTACTAAGCCACGGCCATAATAATATTGTGATCACACAGTCTTCCCATTTGTTCCACAAGTAATTAGTCGTCGCGGCGGTGTATTCATAAATTTTCCCAACGTGGTGACTAAATGGTAAAAGTACGGAGCTATCTGCTTCTTCTATTGGCATCTCTGAGCCGCATCTGGACATCTCATCAGCCGAGTTATTCCCTTCTATATTGCTATGTCCGGGGACTCAGCATAGAGTGATATTTATACGGCTCACTGACGCCAGCGTGGTGCGAAATTTTTATACAATTCTCGATTTCACTATTTTAGATACTATTGTCTTCAGTGCTTCCCTCAGGGGGATTCCGAATTTGTCGTGTTACGGGAAACACAACCAAAATGACCCTAGTCAACGGCCGTCAGTGCTGGAGTGTAGTGGAGGCTCAACTGACAGTACACTTCATTCTGGTTGTACGGGGAACGGGAGCCCCCAGAGTATACCATATTTACTCTGGCCTGTTCTTGGGTACGGCCCCTCGTGGAGTATTCGTTGTGGCTGTGGTTTAACACCCCAATGCGGGTAGGACCGCCCTTGGTTGGTTCGGTGTGGAGTTGCATTCCAATCGGGCGCCGGACCCAAAGTACGGCAGAGGCTTTAGATAGGCTTCGAGTCCTTCCAAGGTGGTTAGTGTATCCGGCCCACACTGCCAATTGGTACCGACAGAATGGTTGCATCATGGGGCGGTGATCAACGCTTTTTATCCGTTGTGCTTTTGAGCGCCGTGGGGTTAGGCCGCCGTCGGCAGGTACCCACGTACAACACCGACACACGTTGTCTTCAGAACTACTTGAGTGTCGACAAAAATAGTGGCTTTATCTTCTGTAACTCCACTACTACCTAAAATATCGATTAAACAAATTCAAGAATCGTCATTCTATTTTCTCTCAACGCATATTGATCTATAGTCTACCTCAGAAAATCTCTAAAATTTTGAATAAACTTGAATTGTAGCTGGTATAAAAAAATAATCGGGCTGAAGGTGTCAAGCCTTCTTTCCAATGTGAGAGTGCAAACACCAAAGAATTCAATGACCTGCCTCTCTTTCTACTCCAACTAAAGGGCTCCTCAGGGAAGCCTCTTGGAAATAACTCTATATAAAATTTAAGGCTAATACTACAACAAAAACTCAAAAAATCGGAATTTCAAACTTTATGGAAATTCTCATAAAAAGTTTGACCTCCTTAATTACGGTTTTTTGAAAAGTTTGAGTACGTATGCAGTTTTGCAGCAAATCTTTTTAGAAAATATAGAGAAATATATAGAAATAAATATAGAGTTAGCAAAAACAAAAAAAAACTAAATAGCGTCCATATTGCAAACAAATTTACATATATGTAAGCTCCATTATATTATACACTGTTTAAAATAGTGGTTAATTTCGAAGTAGAACATAAATTTTTTTCTTATATGTGATAAAAAAATTAAAACAATTTTAACATTTCCTTAAATAGGGTTAACGATGTGGCATCTCTACTTCCTATATGCCAAGGAATATTCCTGTTATTCCTATTGTCTACAGCCCTCCACCATGCGAAGGATCCGTGGGATGCAATTGGCCTTACGGCTGTGGTGTACATCCCATAGGTGAGGTACGGAGACAGTTCCATTGCTTTCCAAAGGTCCGTTTGCACGTCTAGTATGCTGCTAGAGATGTTTAAGCTGTCTACTCTAAATTCTTTTTTCTATTCAACTTGGAGTCTAGAATGCTTCCGAGAAACTTTGCCTCGGAGAAGAGATTCAAAGTAGATTCCCCTAATTTCGGTAGAGAAAAAGGTGTTCCTAGTAAAAAATGCAGACTAAACCAGCAACTAAACGCCGAACAAAATTTTCAAAAATCATATAAAATTAATTAAAAAGAAGAGAATACGCAAAACAAAATGCGTTAAAAAATCTTCAAAAGTCCTTCAAATGAAACACATTTGTAATTAATTAAAAATTTTGCACTTAAGTAGTGTGTTAAAAACATTTTTTCGCAAAATTTACCAAACCACCATTGAGTGATGAGCTTAAATTGGGCGCGCTAAGGTCATATTTGTGTGCTGTTTTTAATAAATAAGATTTTTCTATTTTTTTTTTATGAGCGCATTGAAGTGAGCATAAAATTAAATGTTTTCCAAATTGCATAGGATAAGAACAAAAAATGCTTGGCAGTTGTTAGGAGAGTTAAAGAGATCGAGAAAAATGTAAGTAAATGTAAGTAAAACAAATTTAATTGAATCACCTTCATTGTTGCAAAGTAACACACAATTTTTTTTTGATTTATTTTTTTAATTCCACGCAGCACAGCACTTCTGCACACCCATATTTTTTTCTTGTCCATATTAATTTATTTTTTTATTAGTTCCATTAACAATGTGGCATTTTGCAATTATCGCCATTGCAATTTGAAACTAAAGCGGCGCGGAGCTCATGGTTGCCCGCATGTTGCCAACATACTACATACTTACCATCACACATGCGCAAATGTGAAATAATCGTAATTCGGTTAAGTGATATATGAGCAGTCATCTTCAAATGTTCATAAATGCGAGCAAGCAATGAATAATGACTATGTGCAAATATGCCTCAATAGGCGTACTATGTGTGTGTATGTATGTATGTTTCTAAGTTGCCTTTAAATAACTAGAGTCTGCACTACAATGTGCCATATTACTTGGTAATGATACAAATACTTATTACCCAGCGCCAGCAGTCCAACAATAGAAGAGACCACAAATTATATTATCGAGATGCAGGTAATGTTTGACAACAAAAACAACACATCAACGAAAACAGTGAGAATCATAATAACGTTAACACCATCAAGTAGCATGCAGCAAGCAGTGGGTATTGTTGTTGTTTAGTGCAGCTTTTTTTGGTAAGCATTCGGTGTGTGAAATTAACCACAAGTGTGACACAGAAATCAAGAGCAACCAGTTACAATAACATCTATGTATATGGGGTGTTCCATACCAAAACGGACGGGGCTCACACTTTATGCGTTTGATTTGTTTAAAATTTTTACGGTTGATGCATAAACATAAATAATAAATTAATATGATATTTGAGCTTGATTAATGCATTTTTAAAACACTTTACAGCACAAAAACAAAAATATATCGAAATCTTTAAAATTTGTTTTCCTGAAAAATTTTTCATATACACATTTGTTGATAAAAAAAATGGTTTTTGAAAACATGCCATCAAAAAAAAAAATTAAAAAAAATCACAATTGTAGCTCTGAGTATTGCGCAATATTTAAGTATAGTCATGAGCGAAATGGCTAAAAGAATAATAAATAAAAAAATATCAAAGTGTCTGAATTTTATATGTTTTGTTTATCCGACTGTCGACTTATCGTCATCGTCGTATGCTTCTTATTCAATTGCATTGTATAAATTATATCTTTTCATATGAATAATGTATTTAAAATTTGCAATCAGTATTTAGCTCTTAAGATACACTTACTTATGTCATGTCTTTGTAAAGTCCACAATTGAATAAAGAAACATCAACTAACACACTAACTATTTAAGTATAGTTTTACGGGGTGCACTCTACAATAATTTCAGTTATGAATTTTTTTTACCGAAGTTGAGTAATTACACATTTTTTAAGTTTTTTTTTTTAGAATTTTTTTGAATATGCAGTTTCGTAGCATATTTTAGTATAACAAAGTGCAAGTTTTAAGCGATTGCAAAACCAGCATTAATTTTTTTTTTTAAATTTTCTTTGCAAACGGTTTTGCGCATTCTCTTCCATAAGAAAAAAGCATAAAAATATTAAAAATCAACGCAATTTTGCAGTAGCTTAAAACTTGCACTTTATTAAACTAAATTTTCATGGGCTACAAATCTGCATACTTAAAAAAAAAAAATCTAAAAAATTTGTAAATTTGTAATATACTCATTTTACTCAACTTCGGCGAAAAAAAAATCATAACTCAAATTATTGTAGGGTGCACACCATAATACTATATTTAAATATTGCGCAATAGTCAGAGCTAAAATTGTGATTTTTTTGCATTTCTTTGAGATGGCATAATTTCAAAAACTATTATTTTTTATCAAAAAATGTGTATGTGAAAAATTTTTCAAGAAAAAAAGAATTTTTAAATATTTATTTTCATAGAGAATATTGATGTGTGTATGCGAGATTTTTTTCCCGCCCTGTTCTCGAGATATTCGGAAAACTATTAAATCGATTTGGTTTTGTTTTTGTGCTGTAAAGATTTTAAAAATGTATTAATCAAGCTCATTTTAATTTATTATTTATGTTTATGTATCAAACCTAAAAATTTTAAACAAATCAAACGCATGAAGTGTGAACCCCGTCCGTTTTGGTATGGAACACCCCATATACATTTGTACATAGACTTGTAGCCAAACACTATTTATTTGTAAAATTGTAAATATGTCTTCATAATACTCAGTAAATATAATGCAATGCTCCAGTAAACAAAGCCACCTCATCAATGGTGTTGGCCAAAAGACATTAAAATATGATGAACGGCCGAAAGCGGCAATGAAGCGGAAAAATTGTTCACAGTTTCAACATTTTTTTATATTTCTTTCGAAACAGAAATTGTTGTACATATAGTATATACTATATATGTAAATAAGTGATAACACTGAATTCCGTCAACGAAAATCCTTCGCAAACGGAACAAGAACTACGAATTATGGATATGCTGCTGGAATGCCCGGAATGTCTATAGCGAAGGTGCCTCTATCCAACTGCGGGATGTCATGGACAAACACCAGGCTGACATCACCGCAGTACAGGAAATGCAAAAAAATGTGCAGCGTGCGACATCTATTTACTACAGCTGCCATGAAACGGCGCACACATCTGGTGCGGGATTTGTGGCTGGGCGAAGACTCCGATACCTTGTCCCCAGGTTCACCCCCATCAGCGCACGAAGGCTACAATCCGCATACAGGCAAAATTTTGCAATCGACTCTCAATCCTGCTTAACCAAGTAACTCTTCATCGCCTTCACTTAAATGAGCAGTGGGATTCCATCTCCGAGTCACTTCGTACCACTGCCGAAGAGGTTGTTGGTGATTATCAACTGTGCAGAAACAACTAGTACGACGAGTGCCGCGCGGCTGCTGCAGAAAAATACGCCACATACAAGCGCTACCCTACAGCCTACGCGCAATAATAAGAGAAGCGCCTTTTCAAGAGAAAGAAAAGAGAGGCAGAAAGGCTCTTTGGTATACACGTAGGAATGCGGCTCGGAAACTCTATCAGCAACTAAGGCAGCAATCAAGTGGTTTTAAGACCGGGGCTAGCTCTTTCCAAGATGAAGATAGAAATCTGGTAAGTGATGTCCAGAGTACACTTGAGCTAGGGAGGGAACAGTTCCCAACTCGTTTGAATGGTATCACAGATGGCGCTTTTGATGAAGGGGAACGCGAACTTATGTATAGGGACGAAGCTCGCGGACCTCTACTCGACCCAGACGAGGTGAGAACAGCAATGAGGCGGTTTAAAAACAACACGGCACCTAGAGCCGACGGTATATCTGGTCAGCTTTTCAAAGCCATTGGCGAAGAGTTGGCGGACCGCAAGTATCAGGTGCTAAGCAGAATTTGGTCTGATGCCCGAATAATGGAACTCCAGTGTACTTTGTCCAATCTACAAGAAGAAGACCTCGTCGTTTGTACCAATTATCCCAAAATAACCCCTAATATTGCGTACAAGGTCCTGTGGACGATACTGTATGAAAGACTGAAGCCGTTCACGAACCAGCTGATTGGACCTTATCAATGTGGCTTCAGACGTAGTAGAAACACCCTTGACACATTTTCACAATGCGTCATGAGCGCATATTTTCTGTCAGTAGAAGTAGTAGAGTGGCTTGCAGTTTTTGACCTACACACCCTTAATCTGAATACGCATATACATATATCTTACATACTCAGTATTTTTGCTGAGAAATTCTTGACAAAGTCTTCAGATCAGGAACAGCCATTCGTTGATCTAAAATGTTTTAAAGAAAATCTTTAAAACCGCTACCACAAAATTTTATGGCGAAAATGCCGAATTTGAAAGGTATTTTGAAAGCGGTTCAGTTCACAAAAGTAGCTGAATTAGGTCGAAATATTCTGGTGCGAGCCATTAAAAATATTAACGTTTCTGATTCGATTGACAAAGCGGTTTTTTTGCGAGTTACCCCAATGTACATATGTACTACTATCCCCTGCATAGGTATGATAGAGTCATAAAATTAGTTTTTAGAACTTGCGGTTAAAACAACCGGATCTTCAAACATCAAAAATGTAGATACGTTTATATGAAAGTGTCACTCGTGTATTTGCTCTGCAGAAAATATGTCAATAAAATTGCTTGTACAGGTATTTACGTCGAGATGTGAACTACTATTTATGCGATCACCACGTGTGTAAGTCTGTATATGTATTTAAGCATTCATAAAAAAAAAAACATACTAAATTATAGAAAAAGCGTATGCATTGAACTTGGGAGGCGCTGAGTTGGCAAATGCATATTAAATAACCAAAAATAAAATAAAAAATATAAAAACCATAAAATTCAAATGCGATGCATCAGTTAACCAACACCTTGAGCAATTCACTTACAGATCAGTGCATACGAATTACGAATTTATTTTTAATTGCAAATGTTTTAACGACTTTTCCATGCATATGCGGATTTTTATAACTGAACATGTGTGTCCGTGTGTGTGCGCGATATTTTTTTTTTATTTAGCTGTTGCTGCCTTAGAATTGGACATTAAAAAATCATTAAAACGGCATTTTTATGCGTTTTGACTAATTTATTAAATGCCAATTAACAAATCAACAATGTTG
>NW_023458562.1:26851405-26855946 GCF_013731165.1 Rhagoletis pomonella
CGTTTTGACTAATTTATTAAATGCCAATTAACAAATCAACAATGTTGAAAACATGACAAGAGGTTAATCATTAGAATATGTAGTAGTAATAATAAAAATAAAAACTATGACAACAAGCACAACAACAATTGCATTCTGAGATGAAATAGTAAATGATTGCAAGTAATTGCGATGTATGCTTAGTACTGAATGTAAGTACATATATATATGTACATACATAGAAATTGATGAATCTTCAGAGCACATTTATGCGATGAGCAGATTACGGAAAGCATAAAATCGGTGCTTAGGTTATGCATGATAAATGATTTGAGCGCAATGGCTGACAGTTGAACAATCAAAAACAGAAACTACTTAATGCTAAAATGAAAAAAGGAAATTTTATACATATACAACTTTTTGAAATAAAACAAGTAATTTTTAACAAAAAAACCCGCTTCAATTCTCATATAAAATATATATATGTATATCATGATCCAATGGTCGGATTTAATCCAGTATGGGACCACCTCTGAGTTACTACCTTTCCGATGCAACAACAATTATCGAAATCGGTTGACGTGGTCCAAAGTTAACATAACATAACATAACATAAAAAATAAAAATAAAAAAAATATTCCGACGAACTGATAACCTCCTCCTTTTTTGGAATAAAAAAAAACAAGTAATTTTTAAGTAAAAAACACAACCGACTTCAATTCTCATATAAAAATTTAGGGAAACCGGTCATTTTTTCATGCTTCCGACTAATTGATAACCTTCTCCTTTTTGTGAAGTGTGAAGTCGATTAAAACAAGAAATACAAGAACGTTGAAATCACGGCTATCGACGGGCTTAGTTGATCTAAGAATTAAAACCCTAATTCTTCGAGTGTGCTTGAAGTATATTCTATCCGAGTAGCAACCATCAATTAGCTCAACTACCAGATCATACATTACCAGATCGACTCGTTCAAAACCTGATAAATGGGGGAGCGCTGCAGCACGATCACAGAGGTGCTTATTGAACCAGACTATATACCTCCTATGAGGAAGAAGAAACTTTCAGATCAAGTTAATTCTAGACAGGTTTGGAATAAGGGCAGCATATTCGAGTAGAATTCCATTGAAATCTATACTGGCGAGTCAAAATATTCCGCGGTCTGAGATATTGATTATCTCTCTCTCTCGTTTCGACTACCGAAATTTACAAGCATATTCTAAGCGGAATGGCCTGTAAAGCATTCTAAGAAACCCTCCAAATAAGAACAGAAAGCATACCTTTCTCCGATATCCAAGAGGTATTTCTGGTACTTGTCTTACCGGTATTAAAGTCTTAAATAGTCAAATATGGCCATGGGAATATATAAGGAAGTGAGAGGGCTGACGAACTGGCCAAGGCTGAGCATCTCGTTAGCAATCCAAAGCAGAGGCAATACACTGTTCACTCGGACACATTCAGCATTTACAATTTGGCTGATACACGATGGAACAATCTTCAAGCAATTCGAATTATGACAAACAAGGAGGCCCAGGGAAGATGTAGTCAGGTCAATATGCACGATAACGGGATATTGGCCTATTTGTTAAAATTCTGCCAAAATGGGCCTTCCTACAATCACATTGCAACAGCTGCAATTTCGAAGAAAGTAAGTAAACGATTTTCGTTATCTTTGCAAATGCGTTTCTTTGACATGCATAAGGAAAAACCCCTGTTTGTGGGGTATTAATGAAACTTTTTTGTTAGGATACCCTCGTCGTTCATTACCTGTATCCGGCTGTGACCGGCTGAGCTTGAGCAATCATCTGGATTATGTTAACTTTAAAGTCATCGGCCATTTGTGGCTTATTGACATATAATTAGTTCTGACTTTGAAAGCCCCGCAAGAAAAAGTCTAAGCGGATCCCATCGAACGAATTTGGTGGCCAATTCACTTCCTCCATCCACCGTTTCGAAACTTTAGAGACTGGACTGGAAAGACAGCGCCAAAACATGGCCACCACAATCTGTGAGCATCGACACATCATAAATGAAAAAGTTTGGATAAAGAGGGAGACTTCACCTTCCAATCTCCTCGCATCACTGCGAAAGATTGAGTCGACTACCAGCTCCAAGGAGGAACTGGTATAACAAATAGTGCATTGAAGAGCCACCCTCATGTCCGATCAAGCGAAAATTTGATAAGAGGGGGGAGCAGAAGCATAGTTTGAAAAAGAAAAAAATAGTTTTAAAACCGGTTTTGGTGGGATGTAAATCTTTTTACTTATTTAAGATATAGCGTAAGTAATTTAGCACTTCAGCACTTTAAAATGGCAACCCTAGTACTGCATTCGAGAAGGAAGAAGTAACAGCAATAATGTATGAGCGAGCTTTTCTCTACTAATTCAGCTGAGATGAAACTAGACGAGCATAGTAATAATATGTCTTAAGGAAAAAGATCTGAACGTATGGTCCATTCTAAGCTGACGAAAAAGAGCTGAAAGAGTGCATATATCCAGTTTTTCATCTAAGCAACATATATGAGATCAATATACATTCAACAATGCGGAATACAGGATATCCTACTGATTGATTGAACGTTTTCACGAAAAAAAAAAACGATTGAGCTTTATAACTGTGGCCTCAGATCTGCACTAGATTTCCACAGTGAGCGAAACTATGAAAGATACGTGAATTAGTCGATTATAGAGCTGATTTTGGCTTAAGTCGCTGTGCACAGCTTCGAAGGAAACTATTCTAGGCAAGCTCCATGGAACTGCATGGAAATGTAATGGATTCCGAACTCCATTCAGTATTGAAGAGAAAAGGAGAGAGGCAATGCACAAATTTTGTTTCTAGGCAGAAGTGAGTAAAGGCCAAAGGAGGAACCATATTTGTAAAGTATGGTTCAAGGACGCATCATGCACCTTCAGATGCGTCTTTCTCATACTTATTTTATTAAAAAATCACAAATATGTCTAAAATTTTCAATAGGTACTAAATAAATAAAATTTTAATATTAGAAAAGTAAATAAAATTTCGAATCAGCTTAAATTAACCAAATAAAAATCTATGTACCTATTTAGAAATCAAAAAATTTTAACAATTCAAAAAATGCATAAAAATAAAAATAAAATTAAATAACATAAATTAAATGTTTACGTTATTAATTAAAAGAAATAAATAAACAATTTTACGCGCCAAGCAAATGCATAGTAACAACTTAAAAATATAAGCATCGCATCGTAACAGCCCCCGAGACGGTAGCCACTATAGTTTTCAAATAATGATAAATACAGTTGTACAACAATTACATACAATAACAAAAAGAAAAAAAATCTTCGCAACAAATAAACACAAATGTCTGCTAATGTGTAGAAGTAGCAAATTACTGTAAAACGTAAAACAAAAATAAATAAAAGCAAATAGCAACTAATATTGTTTATTTTACAACAAAAAAAAATAGCGCAAAAAAGACGAATTCATTTTTAATTTGAAATTTGAGCTTCTTTGCAGTGCTTTTTATGCATCATCAACAATAACAAAAGTTTAAAAAAAAATCATAAATTTTTGTTGCCGCATTCGAATGCAATGCAGCTAGCTGCTGTTGTTGCTACTGCAACTATGGCATTGCTGTTGCCGCGCAGAGTGTTAATTGATTAGGTCAGTGTATGAGTTGGCAATTTTGTTGCAGTGCGACATGTCGGATCAGAGGTTGGCAGGCAATAATGGAAGGTCACTTGGGCATTTAGCCATCAAATTTTTCATTAGCTTAGGTTTGCTTCTGGGTTGAAATTTTTGGAAAGATTTAGGATAAATATTTATATAATTATGTATTTTCGTATTTTTGTTTGATATTTCGAATTTTGTATTATGTATTTTTTATTTTTTATTTCGTGTTTTGTATTTTTTATTTCGTAATTCGTATTTTGCATTTGGCGTTTTGTATTTTGAATTTCGTGTTTTGTTTGCAATATTTTGTGTTTCGTTTTCGGTATTTTGTAAATAGTTCGTATTTTTCATTTTTTATATTTTTGTATTTTATTTTGTTTCTTGTGTTTCGTATTTGATATTCCGTGTTTAAAATTTTGTATTTTATATTTCGTATTTTGCGTTTTGTATTTTTTATTTCTTATTTTGCATATTTTTTTAATTCGCATTTTATATTTTTACTTTGCATTGCGTATTTTGTATTCGGGATTTCAAAGTTTGTATCTTGTATTAGGTGTTTTTTATTTTGTTTTGTATTTCGTATTTTGCATTTGTATTTTTTATGTAGTATTTTTTGTTTCGTGCCTTATATTTAGTTTTTCGTATTTGGTATTTGTATTTATTTTATTTAAATATACGTATTGGGTAGGTGGTTAAAGGTTTAATTTCCATGTAACTAAATTTTTAAAATTTAAGGTGTCTGGATAAAAAATAAAAAAATATTAAACAAAGTTTAATGAAATGAAAAAAAAAGTTAAAATTGCCTAATAATAAAATACAAAAAAAAATAAATAAATGAATGAAAAACTAGTGCACCTTCAATTACAAAACCGCAAAGTAGTGGCACTTGACTCAAATTACAGCGCATGCGC
>NW_023458562.1:26856046-26860148 GCF_013731165.1 Rhagoletis pomonella
CGTTTTGACTAATTTATTAAATGCCAATTAACAAATCAACAATGTTGGAAACATGACAAGAGGTTAATCATTAGAATATGTAGTAGTAATAATAAAAATAAAAACTATGACAACAAGAACAACAACATTTGCATTCTGAAATGAAATAGTAAATGATTGCAAGTAATTGCGATGTGTGGTTAGTACTGAATGTAAGTACATATATATATGTACATAGAAATTGATGAATCTTCAGAGCACATTTATGCGATGAGCAGATTACGGAAAGCATAAAATCAGTGTTTAGGTTATGCATGATAAATGATTTGAGCACAATGGCTGACAGTTGAACAATCAAAAACAGAAAATACTTAATGCTAAAATGAAAAAAGGAAATTTCGAAACAAGTAATTTTTAAATAACAAGTAATTTTTAAGCAAAAAACAAAACCGACTCCAACTCTTATATAAAAATTCAATATTATCGTCAATTTCTTCATGATCCGATGATCACATTTAAACCAAATTAGTATGGGACTACATGTGGAGTAACACCTTTCATTAAAAAAAAGATTTATAGAAATTGATTAACGTGGCCCAAAGTAATGCAAAAAAAAATATTCCGACGAATTGATAACCTTCCTCCTTTTTGTGAAGTCGGTTAAAAGAACAAATACTTTTTAAGCAAAAAACACAACCGGAACCAAAAGAATGTTAAAATTATGACTATCGACGGGCTTAGTTGTTCAAAGAATGAAAACCCTAATTACCTACTTTGTGATAGAAGGAAGGTACGGCTTCGAGGGTACTTGAAGTACATATATTCTATCTTAGTAGCAACCATCTACTTGGTCAACTACCAGATCCTATGTGCAAAGTAGCGAAAACGTGATTTTGCGAAGCTCGGTTCTACATTACCAGATCGACTCGGTCAAAACCTGATAATGGTGTCAGGCTGCTGAAGACCGCTGCATCACGAAGAATAAACTTTAATTAAGGCAGGATATTCGAGTAGAATTCCATTGAAATCTATACTGACGTGTGCAGAATGGACTGCGGTCTGAGATATTCTCTATTATAAGCATATTCTAAGCAGAATGGCCTGCAAAGCATTCTAATAAAACTGCGTATGAGTACAAATAACATATCTTTCTCCGATATCCAAGCGGTATTTCTGGTACTTGCCTTACCGGTATTAAAGTCTTAGATAGCCAAATATGGCCATGGGAACAAATACGTAAAAGAGAGGGCTGACGAATTGGCCAAGGCTGAGCATCTCGTGAGCAATCCAAAGCAGAGGCAATAAACTGTTCACTCGGACACATCCAGCATTTACAATTTGGCTGATACACGATGGAACAATCTTCAAGCAATTCGAATTATGGCAAACAAAAAAAAGATAAACTTTCAAGGATTGCAAGAGAAGATGTAGTCAGGTCAATATGCACGATAACGGAATATTGGTCTATTTGTTAAAATTCAGCCAAAATGGGCCTTCCTACAATCACATTGCAACAGCTGCAATCTCGAAGAAAGTAAGTAAACGATCCTTCATTATCTTTGCGAATGCGCAGTATAAAGTATGACGCCCTGGGAAGTTTCTACATCCAAATCTTTTGGAGATTTCCAAATTCTCCATTAGCAATATAAACAGATTCAAGGAAAAGTCCAAGTGGTTTGACGAAAATGGCGAATCATGACTGGATTTAATATCAGAGATCTCAAAGATAGAAACAATATTGTGAAACTCATTAGGGACCGCAACCAACTGGATATACGAATTCGGTTCTTATTTTTTACGTGGAATCTGGTTGCGCGGCAAAATTTGTATCTGGTACATCCCTATTCAGAAGAACATCTCAAAATTTTTTATTTTCTTCGAAACTCATCTAGCGTAAACATGACACTTTTATTCGCCTGATGTAAAGGATATTTCAATAAGGTCGCGCCAAGACTTAAATGCAAGAAACCCTTTTCGTGGGGTACAAATGAAACTCTTTTGTTAAGAGACCCACGTCGCAATCATCTGGATTATTTTAACTTTAAAGTCATCGGCCATGTCGAAACTTTAGCGACTGGACAGAAAGACAGCGCCAAAACATAGCCACCACAATCGGTGAGCATCGACACATCACGATTGAAAAACGTTTGGATAAAGAGGAAGACTTCACCTTTCAATCTCCTCGCATCACTGCGAAAGATGACTGAACGTTTTCACGAAAAAAAAACGTTGAGCTTTATCACTGTGGCTTTAGACCTGCACTAGATTTCAACAGTGAGCGAAACTCTGAAAAAATATGTGAATTAGTCGATTATAGAGCTGATTTAGGCTTAAGGCGCTGTGCATATTGAAGAGATCCCATGAAATGTTTCTAGGAAGAAGTGAGTAAAGGCCAAAGGAGGAACCATATTTGTCAAGTATGGTTCAAAGACGCATCATGAACCTTCAGATGCGTCTTTCTCATACTTATTTTATTAAAAAATCACAAATATGTCTAAAATTTTCTTAATGACATTTGTTGCAAAAACAATATGTACTAAATAAATAAAATTTTAATATTACAAAAGTAAATTAAATTCAGCTTAAATTAACGAAATAAAAATCTATGTATTTAGAGTCGCAAAATTTTAACAATTCAAAAAATTCATAAAAATGGAAATAAAATTAAATTACATAATTTAAATGTTTACTTCATTAATTAAAAGAAATAAATAAACAATTTTTCGCGCCAAGCAAATGCATAGTAACAACTTAAAAATATAAGCATCGCATCGTAACAGCCCCCGAGACAGTAGCCACTATAGTTTTCAAATAATGACAAATACAGTTGTACAACAATTACATACAACAACAAAAAGAAAAAAATCTTCGCAACAAATAAACACAAATGTCTGTTAATGTGTAGAAGTAACAAATTACTGTAAAACGTAAAACAAAAATAAATAAAAGCAAATAGCAACTAATATTGTTTATCTTACAACAAAAAACAGAAAACGCAAAAAAGACGAATTCATTTTTAATTTGAAATTTGAGCTTCTTTGCAGCGTTGCAGCGCTTTTTATGCATCATCAACAATAACAAAAGTTTAACAAAAAATCATAAATTTTTGTTGCCGCATTCGAATCCAATGCAGCTAGCTGCTGTTGTTGCTACTGCAACTATGGCATTGCTGTTGGCGCGCAGAGTGTTAATTGTTTAGGTCAGTGTATGAGTTGGCAATTTTGTTGCAGTGCGACATGTCGGATCAGAGGTTGGCAGACAATAATGGAAGGTCACTTGGGCATTTAGCCATAAAATTTTTCATTAGCTTAGGTTTGCTTCTGGGTTGAAATTTTTGGAAAGATTTAGGATAAATATTTATATAATTATGTATTTTCGTATTTTTGTTTCATATTTCGAATTTTGTATTATGTATTTTTTATTTTTTATTTCGTGTTTTGTATTTTTTAATTCGTAATTCGTATTTTGCATTTGGCGTTTTGTATTTTAAATTTCGTGTTTTGTTTGCAATATTTTGTGTTTCGTTTTCGGTATTTTGTAAATAGTTCGTATTTTTCATTTTTTATATTTTTGTATTTTATTTTGTTTCTTGTGTTTCGTATTTGATATTCCGTGTTTAAAATTTTGTATTTTATATTTCGTATTTTGCGTTTTGTATTTTTTATTTCTTATTTTGTATATTTTTTTAATTTGCATTTTATATTTTTACTTTGCATTGCGTATTTTGTATTCGGGATTTCAAAGTTTGTATCTTGTATTAGGTGTTTTTTATTTTGTTTTGTATTTCGTATTTTGCATTTGTATTTTCTATGTAGTATTTTTTGTTTCGTGCCTTATATTTAGTTTTTCGTATTTGGTATTTGTATTTATTTTATTTAAATATACGTATTGGGTAGGTGGCTAAAGGTTTAATTTCCATGTAACTAAATTTTTAAAATTTAAGGTGTCTGGATAAAAAATAAAAAAATATTAAACAAAGTTTAATGAAATGAAAAAAAATGTTAAAATTGCCTAATAATAAAATACAAAAAAAAAAAAATAAATAAATGAATGAAAAACTAGTGCACCTTCAATTGCAAAACCGCAAAGTAGTGGCACTTGACTCAAATTACAGCGCATGCGC
>NW_023458562.1:26860248-26861915 GCF_013731165.1 Rhagoletis pomonella
CAAAACCGCAAAGTAGTGGCACTTGACTCAAATTACAGCGCATGCGCAATACCGCCCAATACTTCGTGTGCGTGTGCACTAGGGTGGACTAAAAATGCTTGTGAAAAAAGTAGAGATCGAATATGCGTGCTTTCACCTCCCTAAGATTTTTCTATATAAAAAATATATATACCACTTTTTTGAAATTAAAAGAATTTCGTGGAAATGGTATAGAATTTTTGAAAATTAATGTTTTTCGATTGGAAAACTCTGTTTCTCTTCAGGAGATGTCCACTAACGTTTCTTTTTACAATTTTATAATACTAGTGACTTTTTATGGGGTTTTTTGGGGTTTTTGGCGGACCTACAAAAAAAATGATAATTTAAAATTTTTTAAATAACCAATTGGGTATTATGATCGAAGGTTTCCTGAAGAGAAACAGAGTTTTCCGATCGGAAAATTTGAATCTTCAAGAAATCTATACCATTTCTACGAAAAAATGGGGGTTTTCCCTCATATAAAATATGTGGAAAACTTTGGGCGCTTTGAGCGACCCCTAAATATTTTTTTTTATTACAAAATAAACATATATGGGGGTGAGAGCATCAAAATTCCGTATTTACAATTTTTTTTGACCACCCTAGTGTGAACGCCACCAGGTGCGTGATTGTGCACAATTTCCTAATTTGCGTGTATTAGTGCGTGTACGCCTATAAATACGCTAAGCGCATCTTCACTACACTTTATGGCCATTTAATTGCTTATTAGTTGATTTACAACGCACAAAAATGGAGCCTAATAAAAACATTGAAAATTTTACAAAAAAAAAATAGTCGCCGTTAAACTGGCAATCAAAATGAAATGTCGACTGACGGAATGTTGGCTGTATGGAGAGCAGGTGCCGTTGCAAGTGACCGCTACAATGTAACTCATTGGATTTTTTTTTTAATTTTTAATTTTAGCAATTTAATGCCCATAGGTAGCTGCCACTTTTGCACTGGCATTAAACTTTGTCGTTGTCATTACCGGTTTTATTACGATTTCATGTGTAGCATAGCAATGTTAATGGTTGCTATTTTGACCTTTAATTTCCTATTTGCTTAGCCAATGAATATGTGCTATGTCGGGTAGCTTAATTGATTGTGTTTTAATTCAGGAGCTTAAAAGTATTTTTATGGTGTAAGCACAAGTATGTTTAAACAAAGGTTTTGAATAATTTGTATACCCAAGCGAAATGGCTATAAAACTTGGAGCTGCATAATTATCTCAGAATCTGTAGAATCTTCTATTTATGCCTTTCAATTGAACCTGTATTGATTATAAAATGGTTATATGATTAAATAGAACTGAAGTTTAATTGAGCAACGATTAAAATCAAGGCCATACCCGTCCGCTCTAGTGACAGCATTATCAGCACTGAAGAGTCGCAGTCGTCTTGAAATTAGCCGTCGGCCATGTTAGCGAGCTTACGTGGTCTCAAGGAAGATATCTCCCAACGAGCCGAGATGCATGGCTAATACAACTACTCAATCTCAAATCTATTAGTTAAGTATACTTCACATACAGAAACGACTGTTAGGGTGGCGGAGGGGTTTTGGATTGCCGATATCGGCGGAGTTTTCCAACCTATCCGACGAAATGAAGAATGTAGCCCACCTGACGAAATGAAGAATACAGATAAGAAAAA
>NW_023458562.1:26862015-26927851 GCF_013731165.1 Rhagoletis pomonella
AAAAATCTGTGAAGGCACCTTCAAAATCTAATTCGGATATCCAGCTTGAACTTACAGATAAAATAATACCACTACTATATGATGGGTTCAGCGAAAATGCCCTAGCACAAAAAGACCTTAGGAAATAGGAACCTTGGGCCATAAAAGATCGTGTTTTTATATTGAATAATAAGTCGCAGAAAAGCATATACCTAGCTACCAAGGTCTTGGGTAATGCTAAATGACCAAATGCCTGAACGGTAGGCAGTGCGCCTGTTGTCCATGCTAGGGGCGGCACTCAACCACGTTTTTATTTCTGTCAGTTACGATTGAGAGCATTTATTTTTGTGGAGGCGGTGAGAGATATAAAAGAAACCACCCAAGCAGGAGGTGTTTATGGCCAATGGAGTGCAGGAAGAAGTGTAAGTAAGTTACGATGAAAGGAGTTGGATTTCAAGTACCGCGGGAGTCAATAGGAAGGGAAGGGGGGTTGCCTTTAAGCTCACTTTGGGCAGGAAAACCTCAGACAGAGGACTGGAATGTTGGTGACATCGTACCTCAGCTTTGAGGCTGAAAAATCAGCATAGCATTTCACAAACCCGAAGACATAAGCTCCTACGCAAATAGCTTGTTACTTAAAAATTCTCGCTAGCCATTAACGTCTGCGAAGGCTATACACAGAAAAGCGAAGTAAGCCGGGCTCGGCGAATCAGGCATAGCTACAGAAAACTCAAATTTTTATTATAATAACGCATCGATTTACATAAGCCCAACCGTTGACAAGATTAACATTAGAGTCATTCTGCCTCTGCTCTAAAAGTAGATACTATTTTTATAGCACATTAAAAGTTTCCTTAATCTTGAAGAGCCAATAATCTGTTGCTACATGCCGGAAGTAGAATAAAGATTTTGAATTGCTCTTTACAAAATGTTTACAAAACTAATAGAGCAAATGGTAATGAATTGACACCTATTTGCATGAAGTAGTGGTATTTCAATTTCTGTACGTTTTCAAGCATAATTATGAACATCACTTCATGAAAGAGTAGCAGATTACTTTGAGCTTTTGGAACCTCTAAAAAAAAAAACGATAAAAGCAGCTACAAATTAAACTATTTCGCTCTATAGTTTTGCGAATTGCTTTAAATACTCGATTAATTGGTTCTCCTTTTTCTTGTACCATTTAATTGTTACTATTATTTTATTTTTTACATGAACAACATTACTCCCTTATTAGCCACAGTTCGGCCAACAATTGCCGACAATGTCGGGCATGAACCCCCGGCGGAGAAGCAAATGATCGATTGCGAAGAAACAAAGAACTTAAGGTACAAACTTGAATGCCAATGAAGCGAATGTCTGTAACATGCTAGAAGTGAGTGAATGAATGTGTGCACGAGTGACCTTGACAATAAGAGCACTTTTTTGAATTAAAAAAAAAAAAACAAAAAAAAATTACACGAAAAAGAGCAGTGCATACGTGAGGGCAGATAGGCTAGTTATGATGATGCTGATGATGACGACGATGCCGCTGGTGAGGTGCAGCAAATGTCAAATATTTAAGTGGCAAAATAATTATTCAATTTTTAAGCATTTTTTGAACAAAAAAAAAATTATAAATAAACGATATTTTTGTTACCCATTTTCATAATCACTTTTCAAAATCAACTTCATACTTTAATAGCAAAATTGCTTAGTGACAAGTGGTTACAGTTGCACGAGACAAAAAAAATTTAAAAAATTAAAAACAAAACATAGAAAAAAATCTTAAAAACAGTAAACAGAACATACAAAGTGTACATGGGTGCGCAGTGGAAATAATAAAACAAAATCATGCCATGCCATACCACACACGTGTACATTAGGCGTATAACTTTTTTTTGAAATTAATTATTCATAACAGTTCAGTGAGTATACGGAATGATCAAAAACCAAGGAAAATAATGGTTTGGTGAAATTTGGTAGAAAAAGTTAATGCCTACCGAATTATGACTGCGATCTAAAGTGGTTTCTAAAATAATTTTATTTTTTTTGATTCGGTCGAATTGGAATTTCGCATATACGCAAAAATAAATAGGGACGCGACATTTTAACAAATTTTGCTTATTTCTTATGTTTATTTAATTTATAATTTTTTTCTGAAAACTACTCTAAAGTTTACATTTTTTATCCAATTTTTTTTCGAGTAAGTAGTTTTAATTCCCATTGAATTCTAGTATACCTAAGCGTAAGTTTAGAGTTGCTGAAAAATCGCGTGGATTTTCGCTAATTTTTTTCTGATTGTATTACGAATTTTTTCCATACAAAAAATTCCCCAAAAAATTTCCAAAAATCCACGCGATTTTTTAGCAACTTAAAACTTATACATTGTTGTACCAGAATTTATTGGGCTATAAAATTGCTTACTCAGAATAGTCTGATAAAAAAGTTGAAAGTTTAAATGCAATGCCAAGTTTGAAATATGAATTTATAAAGTTTTTGTTAGATAATGACCTATACCTTTAGACAAAAATTATAAATATCTATTAAATAAAAAAAATAAATTTGGCAAAATTTGTTAAAGTGTCGCGGCCACAATTGTTTGTCCACCACTGTAAGCATCAGCCCTCAAGAATAATGAAAAACTCATATAAAATAACGTCCAAGAAATGGAAAAGAAATTTTCTTCTATTAAATTTTCTGAAATATTCGTATAATTTTTGCATCCAAGCAAGTTTACGGCAATAGCAAAGTAATGAAAAAATATTTCTTCAGAATTTTTTTGGGAGCTGTACACTAATTATGGAATTTTCATATGAAAAAATGAAAAAGCATATCGTTAATTAAGCGCAAAAAGGTGTCAAGTGCTTTTTTTTGAAATTGTTCCGGAGAGACCAAAAATTGATTTAGTTTTGCATTATCTGTCATCCTGCATCAAAAACTAAATTTTGAAAAAAGTGTACTTGGCGGCACCTTTTCGCCTGAAGTTCTGGATAAAAAAAAAAAACAAAAAAAAAAAATGGGCCACTCTATTAACTATCCTTACAAATCCGTACAAATCATTAATCTGTTGGTAAGTAAAAAAAATAAATACACACATGTATTTTCTTTGGAAAATTTTAATTCTTACATAATAACCATACACCAGTCACAAAGACCGGTCCAAGAAGTCACAATATGAAATATTTTTTAATATTTCTATGAAGATTCTATTAGACTAATTTTTAGCGAGAACAAAAACGTATAGTAAATATTTTTACACACAAAAAAATCTGGCTAAAATTCGTCTTTGAGTGCAAAATAGAGGGATTTTCAGTGCCCAACCAGCCATATTCATTCAAATAATAGTTACAAGGAATTTTGCTCTTTGCTAAAAAATATATTTCGCCTTTGGCGACATAGTTATAATTCACAGTTGATCACATTCTGGAGTCTAATGTCCCACCGCTCACAAATATAAATCAGTTTTTTTACTCGGAGTTCAGTGCGCGTACTTTTTGTACCAAATTTTGATACAAACATTAGTTTTGTTGGATTTTCATCATTCCTCTTCCTCTCCTGCTAGGAACATTTAATTAAAAACATTTAAACAAGTCATATGCCTAATGTAGGTACATATGTTCATTACTAGCGTTGTTATGTGAATCTGATTCCAAGAGTGAGCGCAATTTGTTACTCTGCTTGCAATTGGCAACATTGAACTTTTTAATAACTAAAGCATATACGCTGTTGTTGTTGTATTGTTTTTGTTGTTATTGCTGCTGTTGCTTCTACCACTATTTTAATGGCTAACGACGTTGATGGTGGCTGCTCTTGTTGTTGTTGCCGCTTCTGTCACAAATTGGTTTACCATTATCTCGTAAAAATCGATATGACTCGCTGTGTGTGGAGGGCAAAGTGGCAGGGCAAACGTGCCACATATATATCTACTCTTGTTAAACTGTTATATATTTCATATGAATTTATATTTGTTTATATACAAGTGTATGCATTTGCGTATGTGTCTATAATAGAATGCGGACTTAAAAAAAAAAAAAAAATAAAAACATTTATTGCTTTTGGCAAGAAAGAACTATAAAAAATATGTTAACTGCAAAAGAACACAAAAAAATTAAAATGAAGTATAAAAAGGGGCACAGCAACAACAATTTCCACTCCTACAAATTCAATACACGATTTAACATCAATGTTACGCTAGTTAGGCTGCATATGCTGTATATATGTAACTACAAGTTCGCGGAATTGGTTACTTCATGCTCGTATACATGTAAAATATGCAATGTATGTGATACCTGCAGAGTTTTGTTTAAGAATTTCTTAAATAAAATAAGTGTTTACATTTAATTTATATGTATTTATATCGGACGGAGAACAGCTCTTGCCAACAAGTGCTGTTTTGGACTGAGTAATTGAGCAATTAAGAATTAAAGTTCTCCGTGGACGAACGAACGTCTCTCATCATGGCCTTGCTATTACTATGAGGCGGTCCTTGGAATGCTCGAGATACTGCAGTTGTAGGAACCTTTACAGACTTGGAGCGGTGCATCGCGATGAGCTCTAATATACAGCGGCCATATCGTACGAATTGTTGCAGATGCTCCAGCCTTGAAAGTATTCGATTCGGCATCCGCTAGTGGTAGCTGAGGAAGAGGAATGCTGCCTCAGAGTTAGAAAGATCAGGTGAAGAGGGACTTGAATTCACATGGGATTTTCAATTGGCGCTAGTTGGCCCCAGAAGAGAAACGACTGACGTGCTATGTTGAGCTCGTCTCTCTCTCTCTCTTGTACACTTTCAACAATTTTAATTATAAGCGTTCAAACTTCATATTTGTTATTCGCTCTATTACTGTCTACGCAATTTTGGCCGAATCCAGTCGTTCTTCATGCGAGTCGTTCATCTTTCGTGGCAACTTTTAGATCGGAGTATGCGTATCTGTTCGTACGACATTGAGCGTTCTACATCAGTTAGAATCTCGGGCTCTCCTCCCTCACCTAAGTATTTGGGTTTAGCTCCACTCTTCAGCTCTCTATTTCGAACCCACTTAGCTCGAGTTGCGTCCGTTTGCAGGGTGACGATATTACTTTTGGCAACATATTATTTGTTCCCCTTAGCTCTTTTGCACCCGGACTAGCAGAAATCTATTTACTTCTTCGGTGGTTCTAGAGCTTGAGTTGAAAATGCGGTCTTTCTATTCGCAAATATGCTGGGTTTTGTCAGTGCGCAGATGTGAGAGTGCAGTGGCGAAGATTTCCTTACGCGGTAAGATGTACCTTTACTCCTGCACATCATCCTGTCATCAACCAGCACGAAAGAGACGCCTTTTGCATTAAAATTATAGATACTATACTTGAGTACCCTAATTGGAAAATTCTTCGACGTTCGAAACTATGCATTCTAGTCCGAAGCTCGTAAGATTTGTGGAATACATTTTTCGTACAAAGTGACAACCCCAGCACTAACCAGATGCAGAGTTCACTTTATAGATAATACATTTTACGTAGCAACGCACCTTATGAAGGATAAACAACCGCTTTCTCTTAGACAGACAACCGTTGGCGAGCAGCCGCTGCAGAGTATGTACAGTGTAACCTTGCTTGGTTGGTAGCAACGCTCTCGCAGGACCCAAGTAGCGCTGTAGACACCATTTTGTACTCTTAAATGGAATACCTCACAGGGACCTGACTATTTCTGCCTTCATTTCTGTTGTGGATTAAGGCGCCATATGGGTTGGTTGCCGCATCTCAAATCTGGATTGCTCACGTTGGCCAGAGTGAGCCAACGTGGACGGAAGAGTAGGAGTGGAATATGGTAGGAAATTTTGCCCCATATTAAGAAGTCCCTAAATACCCCATTACACTCCTTGCCAAAATTCTCACTCATTGTAATTGAGGAATATTGAATAACAACGACTGACGCAGTTTGGCACTCTGCATTCATTAATGAGGAGGTATCAAAATCCTAACATGTGCTTTTCTACGGTTACAGATCCGGCTTTCTCCTTGTAAATATTTAAGCTTATAGGTCGACCTACGTAGGTGCCAGGACCGCCTCGGTTAGACGTCTGAATCTATCGGGGATCCCTCAGTTAATCTACTAGTTCTAGATTACCTCTCATCTGTACCAACTATTCAGAAATTGGGCCAGTGGGCGAGCACGTGCAGAGTCAAGCAAGGGGACCGTTTCAGCTAAAGAAGGTTCTGAGTCATAAGTGGAGACAGGAATAGCACCATCGACTTTTTTTGCGGACATATGTATCTTTTAATGCCACCCAAATAGGTAGAAATCGAGCGGGTAGTTCTAACTCAGACTGCCGGTAAAGGTGAAAGGATAACTTGCCTCGAAGCAGAATCAGTTGTAGTTAACTGAGGAAATCACTTGTTGGCGCCTCAACTCATAGTTTCATGGATTTTCAAATACTCTGACCATACCTAATTTGAAAATATTTCGCTACTGATTGCTTTCAATGAATAAATTGTATTTAATTTATAACTACGACCTTTACTTTCATCAACCTTTCAGTCGTAACTTTTCATTTCCCCACCTCTAGTTGCTATCTTTTCTGCGCCCACAGCCTATAGACAACTATGCTGCTTTCAATTTAAGAAACTTTGCATAAGTATTTGCGCCAACCACACAAAGTGAGTCTGAATAGTCAGAAAATAGCCACAAATCAAAGATAAACATAAAAGATGTCTTGACATTGCGTTAGGCGAAAATTCCACCCGCATACACCGTGGCAAGCTAAGTTTATGACTATCGCTCTTTTCCTCTTGGACTGGCTATTCACAAGGCGACTACTTCTTTGCAAGCTTTTAATATCAACTATTCACATTTCGCAATCAATACGCAAAGCTTTATCAAGAAGAAAGAACTTCATTTTGTTTGCAGTTGAAGTTTATCAAAGACGATAGCCACTTCATTGAATAAGTAGCCAAGAAAAGGGAAAATTAAAATTCTGAATTCCACATGAAATGAAGTTGCGACGCTAAAAAAAAAAAATAAAAAATAAAAAATCAGATACATAAATTTGTATTAAATAAGTAAGTAGATATGGAGTACAAGTTTGTGAAAAAATATGCAAGCTTTGGTGAGTTAAATAACCGCAGAAGAAACTTTTGCTATTTAGTGTGCATTTCCGTTACAACTCCATGCGCGCCAACGCTTACTACCTTTGCGACGTTCTTTCACTTTCTTTGTATGGAATTTCTTTTTCTTCTTGCCCTGCTCCTTAACTCCTTTTTTTTTTGGATTTGCGCTTTTAGCTTTTCATTGGACCTTTGCATTAGCATAACCGCAAAAGCACTCAAGTAGGAAAAAAAATTTTAAAGTTTTTCGAACAACAAAGCGCATATGAAAGAGAAATGTATATTTATTTTATAAAATATCCGTCTGCTGATTGTGATTGTGGCCAATATATTTACTCGTCTGCAGCTGATTAAAATTAATATGTATATTGTTGGGTTTTCACACACATATTTCCCGCACATATTCACATATTTACCGATAAATCACATTTACATCGCTCTCCAGCAAATGAATTTTAATATTTCTTTCCATTCCCTTGGAGTTAGTCGAAGCATATAAAGGCATGTCGATTATTAAAGAAAACAATTTAACAGCATTGAAGGCAGCGATATTTCACACTGTCAAATTTTAAATTGATGATCTGCAAATTCGATTTCAAGGTGAAGTGATTTGTTAATTTTTCATAATTTTACACTCATATTTTTTTTATTGAATTTTTTAAATGCCGCACTAATAGAAACTTGCATTCATTAAACGTAGATCACACGATTTGTACATTTTGGTAGTCACAGAGTGGTGTTGTTTGGAAATTTAAGTTGAGCTCAATAAAATAATTTGATTTAATTTTCTAACAACACCACTCTGTACCTGCCAAAATGTACAAATATGTACAAATGTACAAATCGTGTGATCCCTGCTTAAGGATTTTGTTAAGAAATAAAGTATATTTTTTATAAAAAATATATTAAAATTAAATAACCGTAAAATAGATTGTTAAACTTGTTAATATATGGCGCACTTATAAATTTGGCACGGGATGTATTAACTGTTCAGTCCTTCATATCAATTGATTATACAACATCTCGCCCTTTGGACGAAGTGTCTAAAGATCTTTTTTTTTTATAAGCGGTTTGAGTGCACCTATGAGAGTTGCAGCCTCTCGATATCGAAATCGGGACAGGCGACTTCAATGTCAGGGTGGAAAAGGAAGACATATTTGGTCCCACCGTTGGAAAATTCAGCCCCCACGATGAAACATCTAATGAGGAAATGACGCTCATAGCCCCACACATTGTAATCTGTAGTCCTACAGTCTAGCATCAAAGTACATACGCATAAATGAAGCGTAATGGCTCTTTCCATGTTGTAGTGGGCCGAAGGTACGATTCCTGTGACGCACCTAAGATCCAAGGAGAAAATTCTTGCAGTCCAGATACGCTGCCGCCTCTGTGCACCAAAAAACGTCCGATCAGCAATGCAAGGAATATTTGACATATATTTTTTACATCTACTCTGAGACACACACACACAGAAGAAATAGGTTGATTTCAGGGCGCCCGAAAGAACAACTGGTACAATGAGTGTATTGTTAAAGAACTCATGTGGTCGTTACTAAGCACGTCGCTGCTAAAAGTCTCATGCCTAATATTTGCAAAGGCGGGGAAGTGCCACAAAAAGGGTTCCGCCGTATCATCCTCTTCTAGGTAGGAAGGGCAAATGGAGCTTTCATGTATGCCTATCACAGTCAGATTTTTATGGCACGAGAGAAGGAAGAGACCAGTTAATCGCTCATAAGTTGTCTGCAGTCCCATCTGCTCAATGTAAGCAAATACCAAGCAAGAGCCTATGGGATTGAGGGCAAAATGAACCTCTCTCGAAGTCTCGCACTGCTCAGCCAAATATTCACCCAGTTTGTAATGGTAGCTCCGATTACCCAAGGTGGGAGTGCTATAACTGGTTGGGTGAGATGTTTTATTACCAGGTACTCCAGAATTACTTAGAACCTAGACTAAAAATAAGTTCGGTTTGTTCTCTGGAAAACTGAAGTCGGGACTTGCATTTCCTTGAGGGTGTCTTGGCTGTCACTACAGATATGTAAACTCCTCCTTTTCACGTATTTTTCACAAGGCAGTTCATGACCTTGAGGATTGGAAATATCGTTGCCTTCGATATAGATACCATATCCTTTTCCTTCGCCAGTTTTGGAGCCATCAGTAAAGATTCTACAATGTGTAAAAACGGGCTCAGTACTAGCGTTAAGGTAGAATTCAGCCTCAGGTAACTAAATATTGCAGCATTTATTTAGCAAAGGTAACGATGGCTAACTATCCTGTGACATTGAAAGGCATTTGCGCCCATTTTTTTAAGTCCACAAGGGGTCTTAACGGCCTCTCGTCTTTACAGATATTAAATGGCGGTAGGTTTTGAAGTAAATACAGAGCAGCCGCAGGTGTTGTATGGAAAGTTCTCGTACAACCGCCTGATTATGGGTCGTCTTAGAGAGGTGCAAAGCCACGTTTTAGAATAGGTTAGGTTGATGTGGCAGTCAGTTCAATTCACTGAGAACTTCCAGGTCCATTGTGACTGTTCTATATAGAACCACCTTGAAGCTCATATGCAGCGTAGCATTGGTTTTATTCCTACACCGGATAGTTCCGTAAGAGAACTAAAAAGTGCCTATCTAAAATCCCCTCTACTCTTAGCTAAAGCTGGGCAGCTACAGGCTAGGTACAGCTTCTGCAATATTAATGGGAAAATATTCCTAATTTCGCAGCGTGTCTACTAATTAGCCAACGATCGGTTACACAGACCATGACCTTCCAAATGTCCTCTTTTGGGAGGCTGTACAGTTCTTCTGTTTATTTCCTATCAATTTACGACCATATTAGCCTAGCTGTTCTGCTAGTGCCCTCATATAACAGTGACCTATTGAGCTCTTGGATAATGATATTTCTAATCATTAATTTACAGGTTACCATGGGTATTCAAATTTAACCTCTGCTTTCACACAGTGGAACTAGTCAGCCTTCCATCATCCTCATCGGAATTGCAATTTCTTGTAATATTTCTATGTCCAAGGTCCATTTCAGGCAGACCTTGAAGATGATGCTAATTTAATTTAGGGCTGACAGCTTTAATCCGTTCATTGATTTGATGGCCGCCTGACTATTCGAGAAAATATTTATCGTAGTCTTTGTTGCGACATGTGTACTACGCTGCAGAGCCACCTCCTTTATAGCTAGAACTTCTGCCTGATAAACGCTGCAGTAGTCTGGAATTTGGACGGATAATTCTAGTCCTAGTTCCTCAAAGCTTGGATCCATTCTAGTAGACATTTAGTTCTCTCTTATCCATGATCTTGACGTTTGCCACTATCTTCTTGACTAGATGTTCGTCTTAAAGAGCCTGTCGAAGGTGGGTTTATGGGCAGTGTGTGAATTATAGAGGCGTGGCAAAACTGACGATCCTTAAATAGCGCCTTACTTTTTAGTCTAAGCAGCGAAGTGGCGGCCACGTGTTTTCTACCGCTTGTTTTACCAACGGCCTGTTTAGATTTCTGGAACGTTGTTAAGGTATTTTGAAGATCATTTTTTCAATAGGATACTTCTATAAAAGTTTACTATCAAGGATTTCACACAAGCACTTACTTACTTACTGTTGAATGGAAACAGCATTGAACCAAGTAGAGAAGATAATCCCGAGTCTCAAGCTCCGATAACGGCTTCGGACGAATAGTGAAATGCTGGAGCTGACAGCCTGCCTCCTGAGTTATTCAAATGCGTCGGCAAGGAGTGGTTAAGAGTGGTTTTACAGAATATGGTCAGATGAGCGCATGCCTGTCGCTTGGAATTTAGATGTGCTCTACCCAGTATACAAAAAGCAACCCCGCCATAGGCGTCAACTACCATGGGAACGGACTTTGAGATGTCGCATACAGGATTTTTGTCAACTGGAAAATCAACTGAGAAATCTATTAGACTAAGTATTTAAATTTTACAATTGAACGAGAAAAATCGACTATAAAATCGGCCCGGGTAAAGGCAGCTTAAGTGAGCGTATTGTGTGCAAGACTAAAGTCCACTGCCTATGAACTGATTGGGACTTATAAGTGTGGATTAAGATCCGGTACATCTACCATAGGCTAGACATCAACTACATGTCAAATATGAGTTCTCCATTCCCTTGGTCACTGCGCCATATACTCAAACCTGCGCATTTCAGTTTGTTGTACCCCCCGCAAAGTATCACTTCCATAGGTCAGAAAAAAGTATCACATCCACCGGTCAAAAAGTCGCAAAATACATTTGTTATTGAACTTACGAATTTTCTATAATTCTCACATCATTGCTGCAAAGCCACTCGTATATTTTCTCTACAACCCCAATAGCCTGCGAACTAAAAACTTCATAAAGGCAAGCATGCTTATAGGCGCATATACCGCGAAAAAAAGTTGCGCGCATCCTTACTTTATGACCAGCAAGCTGTGGCAATGTGCAAGTCAAAAGTTTTTGGCAAACTTTGTTTGACGACCTCCCAAAAAAAAACTGAGACGAAAAACCCAGAAAAGAATGACCACAGAACAAAAGCAGCCAATTTCGGCGAGCACTCAACACGCCCCTCTCCACGCAAAAGAAAAAATCTTAACTAGCAGTAGTAAGCAATTAAAAAGTGCTCATCACGACAGTGGGTGTGGCAGCAAGTGACCAGAAAAATATGAAACCAAAAAATGGAAATAAAATTTCTTGAAAAATTTTCGATAATGTGCAAAAGTTGCTTAAAGTTATCGCTAAACTTAAATGGGATTTTATTATCGCTGAGCAGACGCTGTATTAGTTAGTTCGTAAATATGAGGCGGCCGGGCCAAATGAGATAGCAAGCGTAAGAGGCGTGCGTGCATGTGTAGCTTAGCTGTGGTGTGTGCCATTGTCGTTTGGCTAATATTTTTCGTGGCCGGAAAAGTTTTTCACTGTTTTCTTGGCGCTGATATCAGCGGAAGCGTCACTTGCCATAGCTAAATACATTTTTCCTCTTTAGTCAAACGAAAGCAAGAAAAAAAAGTATTCCTGTATGCTTTCAAGTAGTATTGGCTAGAAATAAGCATAGCGCTGTAAGAGCAGCAGCCGCAGCTGCGGCAATAGACGAAAGATGTTCGAAAAAGGGCACTTTTGAAAATAAATCCGGGCGTGTCGCTTTTAACGCTGACACTTGCATGCTCTGCTTAGATTCACAATCCCTCTGTAAAGCCGCAGTCATCATGCTCGCTCTTACTCTTTCGTACTTTTACCCTTCACGCTGCTATCTGGTTCGCTTTCTCGCTCCTGCTCATATCTTGGCGATTAGTATCATTTCTCATTTTGTTAAGCAGCTGGAACACACTCGTTGCATACTTTGCGGTGGCTCATATTTTGCTCTTTAGGTTTGTGAACTTTATAGCATTTTCTTCTTCTTCTTTTTATTCTCTCATGCTCTCTTTTTTTTTAGTAAATTTGAGTTTTGTATCCCCACCATTTATTTTTTTTTCTACAAATTGCCTGCCAACTTGGCACTTTTCACCGCTAATGATGCAATTTCCTTTGGGCTTGTCCTTCACTATTTGGCTTTGTGCCTGTTTGCTGTCCGATGCATGAATTGGAACGCATAAGCCTGTGGCTATCAATGTTTTAATGGCATTTCGATGTAAGAGTTAGAAAGGTTGTTTATGATTTATTAATTTACATAAAACTAAATTATAAATAATTTTGTAGTAGAGTAGCGCACTGAACTCGGATAGGTTTAGGCAGTGGCTAAGCCCATGGATTATGAAAAGATTAGCATATGTTACTCCTCGCGCCGCTGGGCTGTCTTTCAGCTAGGTAAAGTAATTAAGTTGCATACTTTCGGGCACTGGATATATTAATGCTTTTTTTAATTCTATAGAATAGTAGTAGTAGTAGTAGTAGTAGTAGTAGAAAATAATCCCTAACGTTAGCAACAACACTAGCTACGTAATTAGTCTATTTGAGATCTTATTAATCAGTCAAGTGAATCCAACCCAACCTTGTCTAAATTGAAACCCAGCCTACTTCTAAACAAAATGTACACAGTGAATCGTTCATGAAGCCTAAGGTGACCATATGGTATCCCCATGGATTATGCCACGTAATTAGTCCTATTAGGATCGTAGCTCATTCCTTCTTTGTCAGAGAAGAAACTTTGCTACCAGCTTGTCAAGCCTTTTTCAGGAAACATTTGATTGTTTTGCAGGTCTCAATACCATACCAACGGCTCTAAAGAGTTTTATATTTGAGATCCTTGATGTACCCAGTCGTTTTCCTAAAATTGGCTACGGTCTAGTTGGACGCTCCAAAGAACTATAGTTCGCCAATTCATCAGCCAGTTCGTTGCCTTGAACATCATAGAACGCTTCGTTAAGATAACACGCCGGTTTCACCATATAACGGAGCCACGAACTCACAAGGGTGGCATCCCCATCGGCCAGACTGAACTAAGGAAGCTGATGTGTTACAAAGTGGGTGGCAACTACCGCAATAAAATATACAACGGAAGCGATCTAATAAGGAATTTAGAGAAAATAAATGTAATATATAGATCTATATTTTTTCTTTCGATTAACAACGCAGAATAATTACATATTTACCATTTAGAATTTCAATAGCAAATACTACACCTGAGTGCATTACGTAGAGTCACTGCTGTAACTAATACAACCAAAGGTCCCCATTCTACCTGCGCCACCTGTTTCAACGAAAACTTATTATTGACATTTGCGTCGTGTTTACCAATGTAAAATAGTTGCCACGTAAACAAAATATAAAAAAGTGCAATGCCCAAAAATTCACGCTCGTGGAATTCAAAAGCCAAATTACAAAAAAAATTTGAGGCAAAAAAAGTTTAGAATAAATAGGCAAATGTAAAACTAAATTAAAAAAATAACCACCAAGCCAAATCAAACGGCATTAGTTAGTACAAACAAATGTCAATAAACTACATTTTTGGCTACTTTTTTTTGGCGCCGTTCTGCCAGCATTTCGGCGCTCGCTCCGCGCCTCACCGTACCCAACTTCGTCACAGAGCAGCAGCGCGTAGTTACTCGTATTAACCTAAATTCTTGGCAAAAAAAAATCGAAAATCAATTCTAACTGTAAAATCAACTCGCACTTTTTTCTATAAGTACCCAGATACATAAGTTTGTTGCTCGATTAGTTGCAAGCATTGTTGCAATATGCCGCTATTTGTGTTGTGTATTGTAAAATTGTTGTTGCTGCTGCTGAGGTTATTTACATTTCGATTGGAAGAAGAATTGCAAGAATTGTTGCACGCGATTTGTGGCCGTGTAATCACCTGTCGTCATTGCTAATGATTTTTTTTTACCTAAATGTTGTTGTGACTGGTTGCAAGTCGTTGTTGTTAATACATTCTGTTGCAAGTGTTGATTCTAAAGCGCGTTTGTGGGCAGCTTTGTTGTTGGTGCTTTTGTTTGTGTTATTGCTTGTTATGGCGTGTTTTAAAATAGCGGCAATAAGCACAGCAGCAACCTCAACAACAACAGCAACAAAAAGAACAACAATACATTTATAAAACTTGCGATAACCTGTACGGCAACAACAAATCGGTTAAGAGAGCAATCAGCGACAGAACAATTGCAACGGCAATGTCGACAGATGCTGCAACAACAACAAAATTTTCAACAAACAAGTGCAACAAAATATTTTATGTGAAAGAAGAAGCAGCAACTGCGGCAGCACCAGCAGCAGAGGGAACGACAGCGGCGCTGCTACCAGCGCAGACTTGCAGTCAGACCATAAAATAAGAAATAAATCGAAGAAGGCGGTTCGCGACAGGAAAAAAAAAATAATAAAAAAAATATATAAAAATCAAATCTACTGTAAAAAATAACAAAAGAATTAAATTCGAAATTCGCTGTGGCGCACCCACCGCCGAGTGAATTAAAATGCAACGCTTACAAAGTATCGTCGCTGACATTTTTTTTAAATTTTTATTTTTTAAGTAGAACAACCACGGCGCCACATAGCCTCATACACCAGCGTATAGCACAGACATTGAACCAGAACAAAAATTCAAAAAACAAGGTATCATATCCCAAATTTCTTACACATACATTAGGATGCCCCAGAAAAAAAAGTTGCGTTTTTTTCACCGGCATTACGAAAATTCATTATATTTTAAGACTTCCAACAAATTATTTCAGAAAAATATTAAGATTCACGTGAGTAAAACTGATTTAAAATAACTCCAAAAATCTCATTATGTTGATTCCGTTGATAGAATTTGTATGCAGACACTCTAAGCTTAAACTCGTGTAGTGTCTGAGGTGATTTTTGGAAAAAAAATATTTTTTAAACTAATTATATTTGTAAAAAACTAGATTTTTGTGGTATTTTAAAATTGGTCTAGCCCACGTAAATCTCAATATTTTTCTGAAAATAAAATAGATTTAATTTTTTCGATGAAAAAAATTTTATCAATCCATTTTTTTTTTTTATGGAGTGTGAAGCTCCCTAATATTCATACATATGTACATAAATAAGCATATTTCGATTCTTTCCATTCTGGGAAAACAGGTGCAGCTTTCAGGTGCGCGTTCGCTGACTCGCTGCTCTACTGGCGTGGCAGCGGAAACCACCAGTTCGAGCTGGCCCGTGCACTTCACTCTGGTAACGTAGACTCCCTTTTTTATCCCCAGCCCAGTCAGACGCCAAAAGCCAGACAGTCATTTGCATTTTTGGGTATCAAACATTTTTGGCAATTCACAATTGTAATTGCTCTCAAGTAGAGCTTGCTGGCTGGCTGGTTGACACTCATACAATCATGTCACAATCCTATTCATGGCTGTAGGTATGTAAGTACTTTTGTGATAGTTCAATTATGACATTATCATTTTTGTGGCGTAAAATTATGATAGCAGCTCTGAGGTGGTTGGGGTACGTAAATGTTTGCTTTCCGGCAATTTCATTGGTGGTGAAGAGGTTTCGAGGGTAAGGCACGCTGCATGATACACAATTTTAGTTGGTATTAAAAATATTTGAAGTGAAATGAGATCGAGTTAATTTTAGAAGTGGGAGATTATTTAAATAGATTGGGTCAATAGATGTCAGAGTGTGAAAGTATTTTGAGACGGTTTTAAGCAGCCTGAAAGTTATGGGTGAATTGACTATCTCCAAAGGTTAAGACTTACTTTTCAAAACTTAATATATAAGCAAATGAGTTACGATGATCTTGCCATGCCAAGTGGCGCTATCATGAAGGCCTGCCTTCCGCTTTTTGATAGTTAGGCCATGAATCAGACAACAAAAACAAAAAATTAAAGACACACGTTCAGAGAATGAGAACACTTCTGATTATGGAGAAAAATTCGACTGGGTAGCTAGAGCTTCTAGACATTATCCCTCCTTAGTGGTTCCGTTGGCAGGCGTAACTTTCTTCTGAATAAATTAGAAGAGGGTATTCTTCAGTAGTTGTTATGGTAGAGCCAAAAGAACGGAAAGAGGCTGGGGAACGAAATAGTCCATAGAAGGCTGATGATACGCCAGTTTCGCGGGAGAGGGAATTGAAGCTTGTAGATGTGGCTTCCAATAAAGGTAAGTCAGCGTTGGAGAGGTAGAGGATGATTAAGGCACGCTTGTCTTAGCTGGTAATTGATATGGTTTTTGGCCGATCCAGAGCCAGCGTCGCACCTGGGATATAGTAGCAGCAGTACATACACAGATACATTCCCCGGTAGGGATGGGATCCAGCTCTCCAATACCTTACTGGAGTAGAGCTTGTTGAGCATCGGAAGAGCTTGAGAGGACTTAAGGCTCGACCTTAGCACTGCCAGCGAAATCCCTAGGGGCTCCTGGCTTCGTATTTCACGAGAGGGCTGGGCATTCCTTAAACTTTGAGGAGTCGTAAACTAATGAAGTATTTTTCCGACTGTTCTATCGACTTCTTTATATTTTGCGACAACCGACTAGCCAAAGTGTAAATATTCTCGATCAATTCTGTGATGATGAAGAGTCCGAAGATATTAATAACGCGGCGCGTGGACTACAGCTCGCTATAAGACCTAAATGGATCAGAGGAATATTCAAAGCACTCGTTAATTCGAGGTAGGCAGAGGACGATATTGAAATGGCCTCTAAAAAGGATTCATTGGCATGAAAAACTAGATAAGTTAAAAGGGCTGCATGTGTTATCTCTATCTGAAAGTTTCCAAAGCGCGCAGAGCGTGATCGTATTGAGGTCTGCGGCGACTGATGGCTAATACTCAGTTGTATGTTCTTTGATATTTTACTATGTACTGTGAAAAAAACTAGATATTAAGTGATTAGTTTCGTCGCCAGTTTTGCCTCAAGGAAGAAATTCCTAAGCGCTTAGTAGTGTACATTTTTGTAGATGACTTAAAATGAGACTAGAACGTAGGTATGGGAAACTTCGCGACTGGACGTTAAAATCGAAAAGTTTATGCGATTTATATATTCAGCGTTGCGCTAATCTAGGTTTTGTAAGCCACAACAACAGAATGTTTGAGGAGTTAGCCCGGAACTGCACCGCTTTGGGCACCTCAGGAAAAAGGAAAAAGGCGTTTGTGTGTCGCGGAGTCTCCGAGATACAAGACTTCTCAACACTGACAACAAACTGACTGTGGCAACTGACTAACTCTAGAAGGATGGACCTAAAATCATGCATCGTCTGTAGAAATAGGTGGCTTTCCTAGCGTCTGAAGTGGGCTTCCAACGTCAATGAACTAGACTGAAAGAATATGGCTGAGTTTGCAGAGGTTTCCACAGGGGACTGGGACCTATGTAAGTATGTAAGCATTGACTGGACCATAACACCTACTACCTTAACAGTAACTCAACTAAAGGGAATAGGGACAATGGATAGTCTTCTCTGTTATCGCCTAGGACCTAGTTTCACGAGGTGGACAGCTGTTCATGTAAAATAGTTAGTTAGTTACAGCTTCAAATAGGCGCGTACTTACATAGTATTCGCAACCAAATATTCGTTCACATTTTCAAATTTTTTCGTGGGCGAGATAAATGAAGAAACAAATTATTCTATGCGCTTGCAAATTAATGCATAACGTCTTTTGATAGACTATTATTTCGAACAGCTGTGTGAAACATGACTCAACTATGTGTGTAGACTAGATATTTTTTAGAGGAGAAGAGCCAGAAATAGCAATACATGCAACATTGATGAAAATACTCGTACTAATAAAAAATAAATGCAACGAACTTTAATTCAACACTGAGCTAACGATTTAACAAGGATAAATGATGTTGAGTCTGGCAGGCGTGCAGACAGCCCAAGTAATTGGCTACAACAAGGATTTGCGTGAGACAGCCAACAAAGTAAGCGACATGGAGAAGGACGAAAAGAAGGATGAGCAGCATACGCGGCCAAGTGATGGAGAAACAGGAAAGCAAATGAACTGGATACCTACGCACACACAGGCATATGTGGAAATGCAAACACACACACACAAACACAGAAATTGGTTGATAGGCAATTTTAATATGTAAATAAAATTTTCTATATGAGTGTATGCGCAAACTACTCCCAAGTCAAGGCGATGGCATTGCTGGTTCGTATGACAAAAGAGCACGAAATGAAGTGAGACAAGTGAGCCAAGCGTATGTAGGTGGCGCAGTAGGAGGAAAGGAGTTAAATTGATTACAAAAGATATTTGTATGCAAATTAGACAGGCTACATAGTGAATGCAGGCAGGCAAAAAAGAAAGCGATACATATGAAAAAAAAAACAAGAGTGTGGTACAAGAAAGCCTGGTCAGCGGTGTGAGTTAGCGACTCAAGAAAATGAATTGTACGAATGCGCCTTTATGTATGTATGTATGAATGTCGCTTGTCTATGCGAAAAAAAAGCTCTCAAGCAAGCGACAGCGACATTTTTGTGTCTGTCTACGGCTTTTCATGTAGTTACTATGCACGTGTGTGTGTGTGTATGTGTGTATGTGCGCATTAATTTTTGTTCGCTCGCCTGCAAATCCTTTTCATTTTTGCGTACGTATGTTAGTCCATGTGCGACGCGTGGGCGTATACGTGAAATTGATTTATGATAAGCGAAAGGATACTATCGTAATTTTTCGCATTCGAGGATTGCTGGGCGCTTTTTGCTTTTTCGCCAGCCGTTGCTGTCTCACCACTGCCCTCTCAACGCAGCTCGCAATTTATTTTATTCTACTTACATATAAATATTCTGTTGTTTGCAGGCGCATTGTTTCTTTTGCTTAACTTTTTTTCAATTTTTATTTTACTGTTTTTTTTTTTAATTTCTTTAAGGCAAACAATCTTACTTGGTTGTGCGTCAAAGAAAGCACAAATGAAAAGTGACAGCACGAAAAGGTGGCTACGTGAGGAAAACTATCAGTCAAAGTATGCGAAAAAGTTTCGGTGATAAGATTTATGTTGCTGCGATTTGGATTTTTGCCAAGAACAATGGAGTGGGGATAAGAAAAGCTTTGAGATAGGGAGAAGAGATTTGTTGATTGGTTAGAAAGAAAATTAAAATTCGATTTGTGTCCGCAAAAAAGATCTTTAGCGAGATGCTGCTTTTAAGAAGAAGGAAATCTATCCTCATCTACATATCAGATAGAGCTTTAAATTTTGTCCCAACATATTTTAAATGAGAGGCATGTATGTACTTACCTCGAACCCTTCCCTTGCAAGCAGAGACTTACTGATGAGTAATAGCTCTGAAAGCGTTCCCTAAAAAGTCTAAAGCTTTCTCAAGTTTAACATTTAGATCAGCGATGGGCAGAGAGAGCTTTTGCTCTGCACGCGTCAGTAGAAAATGTGCAGAAAGCTTTTAAAAGCGCCGCCCGCCGATTTAGACCATTTGCATCAAGATAGAGCTTTTATTCACTGTCGCTGTACATAAAGTAGAAGAAAAGCGGAAAAAAGCTTGCCACGGACGTTCATATAATAGTGAACTGTGGTTGGAAGATACCTACATACATTTTTAAATGAAGCTAGAACTTTCTTGTCACGAGCTTTTTATGTTTCTGCTGAATAAACTTATAGCTTTTATGTCGCTTAATTTTATTTCAAAAACTGCACATTTTTTGTTCAATCAACCGGGAAATTAATTAAAAGAGAAAAATTTAAGGTATATCTCTTTCCGATAGCACATATTTTGAACCAATTTTGCGGGGAATACTGTATATAAAAAAGGCCGAGGAGGGAAATATAAAAGCACCACACAAAATTCTTTAACCTCTCACTATTTTTTCGTATCCTTCTTAAGCTATCTTTACTGATTAAATTATTATTAAAAATGACCATTCAAAGTAAACAAAAAAAAAAAAAAAACAAAACAAAAGTTCTGAAAATATTATGACGTAAAAATTTTTGAGCCTGTTGTTCATTTCACAGGGTTTCAAGTTTTGCGCATTAGAAATAAAAAAAAATAAAAAACTATTAAAAATGCCATATAATGGAAACCCAAAGTTATGCAAAGGGTATTAAAACTTGCTCTAAAGCTTTTGCAGATTTTATAGCACATTTAGGTGTCCCAAAGTAAAAGTTCTTAAATTTGCTCTTATGATCTATGCGAGAGCTTTCATTTCACGTGCCTTTTGAACCTTGTTTTTTTACAATTGATGTTTGGGCTTAACCATTTTCTGATACAATTTTAATATGTATTTTTTTTGACACTTATTTAAAGCTTTCAAAAACTCTCTGCTAAATTTATAATGCAGCAGAACTTACCTGCATATGTCATGTAAAAATTATTTGAGACTTGGAAATGTTAGTAGCTATTCCTGATTAAATTTTTTGATGAATTTTGAAAAATTGGGCTTATTTTTTGCTAATACTTTTGAATCAGAATTGCCAAAATATTTACCTGTAAAGAAAAATGAAAATATGTATATTATTAAGTGTCAAAATTTTTGCATTTATTGAAATACCAAAAATATTTAAATATTTAGTGTAAGTTTATAGTGGCAAAATAGAATAGGAAAAAATATTCAGTCATGAGCTTTTCTGATGGAAGCTTTTATAGAAGCTTTTTGGGCTGATTTAATTTCCTTTAATACCTTTTCTATCTGAGCTTTTAATAGCTGGTAATTATTGGTATTGAATTTCCTCTAGGTGGAGCTTTACCATTTACAGACCTTATTTTAAATTAGAGCCATAAAACTAGGAAATTGCAAGGAAGGCTCATTTTGGTCTTAAAAACATTTTTTTTTTGTATCCATAACGCTAGACGAACTGTGTGAAAGCTGCTTTGACCAAAGATAACAGCATAGGAAGACAACTGTATATTTGACCACAATAATTCTGTAATAAAATGTTTTAAAACAAAGTTAACCAGGATATATGTACATTATACATGCATTTATAGACGGCTTAATCCTTACTTGAAATAGATGCCGGTAAAATGTGCTTTAAAAGCTGCCTGCTAAATTTTCTAAGCTTTTAAAGCAGTTAGGACCAATACATATATGTACATCCAATGGGAGATGCTTTTTAAAGCTTTATGTAGTTTTCCATTGGTGATGGGTAATGCCCTGCCCGCCGGCAGAGCCTTTTAAAGCTCTATGTGCACATTGTATGGACATGTTCTCACTGCCCATTACTTTTGTATATAGATGATGGCGAGAGATATTCAGAGAGCAATCTTCCACTTTGTCGGCCTATATCATAAATACACGACCAAAAAATGGCCTGGGAGCATATCTTTTGTTGGAGATTTTCACATAGATCAGCAACGACTCTAAGAGAGTAAAAGCTCTCTCTGATCGCCACTATTTTACGATGACCATCACAAATTCATTACTGGCCTATTTGAAGTATAAGCATAGAAAGCTTTACAAAAATTGTTCCGCCTGCCTATGAAGAAGCCGAGCCAATTATATTTAAAAGCATGGCAGGTAAACAAACTTTCTTCGGGCATTGTTTTTAGTTTTATGTAATTTTTAAGGACTATTATGGTAATTTTTTTATTTTTTAATGTAATTTTTTGCTAGTTTTGATTTCATCAAAATCCGAGCCCTGATCGTAAAGAAAACAACAAAAGCCTCCAAATTTAATTCTACAAATAACGACTAAAAACTTTATTGAGACTTGTAAAGAGTATTGCACTTGATTTGTGTTCACATATGTATTTATGCAATTATCTATGCGTATAAGTATTTATAAAAAAAAAACTGTGAGCTGAATACATAAGTCACTTATTGCACATGAAATTTCCATTTTGATGATCAAAAGTAACATAATGTTAGAGTTATAAGAATTAATAAAAAATGTATATCCTAAATCTAAGGGCTGTAAAAAAGAATTTAATTATTATTTAATACAAATAAATAAAAGGAAAAGTGGTGAAAATGAAAATAAATTTAAAGTTAATAAAAAAATATAAAGATCAAAAAATCAAATGAATAAAAAATAAAAAAATAAAAGATTTTGATTAAGCAACAAAATTTAAAAAATTAGATTATTAAAAAATTTTAATTAAATTTAAAAAATAAAAAAAGTTTCACCAAGTAAAACTATACACAAAACAACGAAACAAAACGCCAAAATTAAAAAAATTAATTATTAAAAAAATGTAATCAAATGAAAAAATTTCTAAAAACAAAGAAAGTTTTATCAAGCAAAATTATATAGAAATTAGTGTAATAAAATGCAAAAATGAAAAAAGATTTTAAATATATAAATAAAAACAAAATATTAAATATAAAAAATGTAACAAAAGAAATCAAAAAAATTTGACTAAGAAAATATTTTTTTTTGCATGCAATCTAGTTTGTTGTTAGTTCCTTCCTATAATTATAAGTTTCTTTTGAATGATTACATTATAGATTTTGGAAATTTCGTTGCTGATATTATACAAAAGTTGTAAATAATTTTATTCAAAAACATAAATATTATTTATACAGCTTAACAAGAGATTTTTTCTCTTTTTCTACTTTTTCACATACAATCCAATCAACACCTCATTAACACAATTATTATAATTATTGTAATATATTTTTACCTTTCCTGTTGATTTGCTCTGAAAATTGTCAACTCCATTTAACTGCTAATTGAGTTTTGTATCATTGCATTTTAATTGAATTTTCACAATTATTGTTGCGCTAATAGCATGTATTGAAAATACAAAAATCATTCAATTTGTTTAATGAAAATTATGGAAAAAACAAATTGAAAATTAAAATTTTAACGAGAGGATGGGATGGTCGTATGTATGTATGTATGTATACGAGCAAAAAGCCTGAAGTGAATCATCGCAACCACCACCTACATATGTAGGGCTGAAAATAAAAATATTTGAGGCTAAAATTAATTTCGATAAAAATGTTTACAATTACAATTTATTTTTATTATATGGGTATTGTAGACGTAGAATTAGAATATTAGAAAAAATTTTGCCATTAAAGTAAGTCACAGAAAATATACAAGTTTTATTTAGTAGCAGAAAAAAAGTGAATAGAAAATTTACAATTTAAAAAAGTACGAAAATAAGAATTAATTATCAATTATTATATCAATTTATTTATTTTCAAATCTAATTATAGCAAAATTTTTTATTAATTAAAAAAAAATACATAATAAAAAATTTCACTGCACTAAAAATTTACTTCAAGTTGAATAGAGCAACAATTTCAATAAATAAAAACAATTTCGATCCAAATTATGTGACAATCTGCAATTGGTAGCCACAAAACGCAATGCTAATATTTCCTATTTATGCCAATTGTTTTTATTGTTCTTAGCCAACTGATTGCAATAGCGTTATTTCATGCAAGAAAATAATAAATAAAATGCATACGCACACCCCAAATACACCCGCACTAGCACACGTGCAAGTGCAAATGAACAGTGTTGCCACTGCGCCGTAAGGCCGGCCAACAATTGCAATCGAATTGAGCCGTGAAAACCGCGATGCCAATCCATGGATGTTGTGGTGCCGATTTTGTGGCTGCTGAGTTTTGTTGTTAGTGTGTTTTTCTTTTTTTTGGGCGTTGTTGTCACTGCAACCAAATGTTGCTGCTGATTTTATTTTTTTGTTGTTGTTGATATTTTTGCATTTTAGTTGACATGCACTCCACGCGATTTCCCACACTCGGTGACTTTGTTTGGCTTGAATTTTGTTGGAATTGGTTTAAATTGGCTTGGCTGCTTGGTTGCTTGGTTGCTTGTATGTATGTACGCTACCCCACACGCTCTCATCAATGTCCTGTCTCGAAGCTGACATCCGCATGAAATCCCGTATCGTCTGCATGATAAATCACATTCTGTATACGTCCGTCCGGCAATAAAATATGATATTGACCGCGCGTCACACCATCCAAATCACGATTCTGTTTGTGGCCAAAATCATTGCCGGTAATAAAATCACGTATGCGATAGCCGAATGCATAGTTTGAGGCGTATTGCAGCTGCAAGATGAGCGGGGCGGGGTAACAAAAAATAAATGAGAGAAAGAGAGAGAGAGAGAGAAAATATTAATAATGCATATTCAGACGAGAGATATGATTGTAGATAGCCGGAGTTGCGAGTGGCAGTCAATAAAATAAGTAAAAAATTGTTGAAAATGGTGACAAAATTCTGAGCGTGTGTGCATATAGGAAATATTTAGGTGTGCAACGAAAGTCAATGAAAGAAAAAAAAATGCATAGAAATTTTTTTTCAGTAGAAATTTGATTTATGCTTGATTTTCGACATTTGTGAATAACTTCGATTCGGACAAATTAAAAAATTAAATATTAATGTTTTTAAAGAAATCGTTATCTAGAAATGTGCGAAAGTTGAGAAGGGTGAACTGAAAAAAAAAACAAAAATTTATGATTTGCGTATATCCAGTTGGTATAAAGACTGAACTGTAGCGATTCGCCAGTTTTTTTTTAACTAGATATTTTGTACGCTGGTTGAGAATCATGATTTACCGCTTATAGTCAAAGAAAATAATAAAGTAACTGCAGCACAGCTTTCTTATGAGTTTAATATTGCATACTTGTAGGCGCCGGTTGAGCTTATACATATGTAAATGACGCGAATTATTGTAACGTTTTAATTGCTTCTTTTCGAAATTTTGAAGGCATGCCCATTTATAAAGTGCCTAGATGTGGAACGAAACCGTTTCCCGGGCTGAACCCCGCCAGATAATCGATACTGATTTTTTAAACACTCAGGCGTGGAGAAGGGATAAGTAATAATTACGAAAAGTAATTTGGGCCAGTAATCTTCTGAAAACCTTCCGGACCCTGTAGCTTATCCAGCGAAATAAATTGGAACTCAAACTGTCTATCAAACGCCGCATTGTGGTGTTAAACTGGAATTTACTGTTCAAAATAGTCTATAACCTTAATTTTTCTACCGATTTGATTACATTTCCAGCACACTCTATGCATATGGAAGAAAATGCTTAGCACCGTTAAAAAAATATATATAAAAACTCACTTTAAACCGGCACCTTATTATATTAAAATTTAATGAGCTATAAAATCTCATACCCAAAAATTTTCCAAAAATTAGAAAAAAATTAATTTGGCTTAATTTTTTTTTATATATTTAAACTTTTAATTTAGCAATTTTTGCTCCCTACAGGAACAAGAGAATCGAATTTCTTCAAAATTAATACTTTCCATGGCGGAATTATACCAGGTGAAGTAATTAGAGCGAGAAGAAAGATTTCGACACTGCCTTATTTAAAAAATTGCCTTTAAAATGTGACTATAAGGCAGCTGAATGCCAGAAAACAAAGCTACTTTCTCTGAAATTTGCGCTGAAAAATTTCATGTATAGGAATAAAACTTCAAAAAATCGAGCTAAAGAAACGTTTTCTAAATTTATCAAATCTGGTAAAAATTGAAGGCTCTGGATAATTTCAGTTTGACACCACTGTTCGTCGGTGGGAAGTAGAGTAGAGAAAGTTACTATTGATAAAAAGACGGAACTGTGCCCCGTAATCAATGCAACACGAACCCGTAACGACATCATTCTGTTTAAACACAAATAAAATATACAAAACACAATTTCCGCTGCTCTGACTGACCTTTTCAGAAAACATTCAGCTGTTTTTCAGATGTAAATATGTACATATTACACAAACCATTTTCTAGATATGTACAATACATTCTGGAACATACTTCGAAAGTTTTGTCAAATTTGGTTCGATGTATCTGATAGTACACTCTTTGATTAAATTAGTTGGGTTCGCTAGGCACTACGTGGCTTCGCAGAGACCACTAAGCTCCATAGCGCTGTTATCAGTTGACTAAGGTCAGATCGCATCGGAACTAGCTAATAACCAGGGCCAGGCGCAGGGTTAAAAAACATAGCAGTTTTCTTGTCTAAACCACTTTTTCCAGCTCTTTGCCGTCTGGCGCCTTTTTAAGGCTAAAACCTCTGCCTCGAAAATGCCATAATACTTACTCTGACAGCTTAAAACACTAACGAAGTGAAATACTACCCAGTGTATTGCAACCCCTTCTCCCTTGGCCATTTCGGACCCACCTATGAAAACATGGATCGAATCGAGTTAGCCTTCCTTATGCTCTATCGGCCTTCCATTGTGGCTTTGACATTCGCTGCAAAGTATTCATCGGTCCGAGAACACTTAGTGCATTCGTCCGAAAAATTTTGAGCTACTGTATCTGTAAGGCTCAATACGAACTCATATACACCAGAGCAGCAGGATTTTCTCTTCGGTGGTTCTTAATGTCCAAAATGACATATTTGCTGTAATTCTTACTGCTATTGTGTGTATAATTTGTTGGTGGAATTTTTGTTTTTGTACCCCTGTTATCATCTTATATGAACTAGCCCTGGTAAAGCCTGAAACCTGGCCTGCCTCGAAGCAGTTTTGAAAGCTATCTTCCTGATCAGAGCCGCCGTCTGAAGAGGCAACAGTGCATAGAATGCTGACGTGGGGTTACGGGTGTTCTTCTAATGTTAGGCGTAGGTAATATATGTACATTCTCTACTCCTTTGAGATAAGTTTTCTTCTTCCTTTCTGTCCACCAGACCAGTACCTAATGGAATAATATAGACCCAATGGTTACCCAGAAGATCCAATTAAAAGAAGATCTGTGAGTCTCCAGGTGCAGCTCAGCATCTTTGAGACGCCATGACAATTTCTTATCGAGTTTCAAAGCTATTTCCAAAGCATTCAAAGCCGGCAGGATATTTAGAAAACTTTGCATGAGCACCCCAAGAGAATGCCTAGTTCTCGCATAAAAAAAACTGCAGGGTTTGAGTGGTTTCGCTGTTAGAAACTCTTCGAACCTTCAATCTTGGGTGTAAGATGAAAGCGAAAAGAGCCGTGAACGAATTGAAAATAAATCCGACATTCTTCCTAAAAAAAGTGTTTCGGTAGCGTACTTAAGAGTCTTCCAAATAATATTTTAAGCCTAGATATTAACCATCTTCCCTATCCTTTGCAACTTATTCATTGGCCTTACTAAGCGCCCATTTTTGTACAATTCTAAGTTATACGAAAAAGCACTTTTCTATAAAGTAACAACTAATCTCATATCAATGCTTTCATTCACTTTCAAGCTATAACGCAAAAAAAATATTTCTCTTCATATTTTATGTGAAATCGCTTGTGATTCCTCAACCACTTGTCACCACTTCTAATCAAATTTTCGACCTTTTGTCACAAAATCTTTCTTCTTCTACATAACGGTGCAGTCTCACCAGCAACCATCGACTGACACCTCTGGGAAAATGTTTTGATTTTACTGATTTATTGCCTGACAAATAGGCATGGAAAGCAGCACAAATCAGCAGAAAGCAAAATTCACAACAATGCCACCAGCCAACAACGGTTCGCGCCCACCACCAACAAAGAACATTATTGCGGTGGAAGTGCAAGATGAATAAACGAATAGCTACTATTGACAATTCGACGGCGATTTTTTGTCCACTGTGAACTGGCTGCCAGCAAAGAAGTTCATTACTCCTGCGGGATCTATGTAGGCAATGACAAAAAGGCGTGACACTAGATGAAGTTATTGTTGTTGATTAGCTTTGTAATCAATCACTCTTCGTGTAATGGAATTGTGGTGATTTTTCGCTTGTGTTGAACGAGAGTGGCTAATGCGAAGAGAGTGGGAGTGAGTGCAGGGCAGGAGGTCCTTTTACTACAAACTTCGTGTGCATAAAGTGCAATTGTAGGAATTTGTAAGATAATATTTAGTTTCCTTTCTCTTTTGTTGCTGCGGAGACGTAAGTACGGCAGACGTAAAAAAATGCACCCCAAATTAAGTGCGACGCGTTATTAAACCCGGGTAAAGCTTAGTATGGCTTCGAGGTCATGTTTACTGAACGCTTCTTGATGCATTTAGGAGTCTAGACTGAGCCCTACCATGACTATTGAAGCATTACATATGTATATGTAAATATAAATGTTTTGTAATGCGAGGAACGAGTTCCTTGTCGAAGTTTATAAATAAGCAGAAACAGTCTCGGATGAGTTCAATTAACTCTTAGTAAAAATAAGCTTCATACTACTTATTACTAAGAAAAGACCTCCGGAGAGTTATAGCCAAGGACATTTGCTTAAATTGTTCTGCCTCTGTAGAAATAATTGGTTACCTAACTAGTTACCATGGACCTCGTTCCCATATATCTGCAAAAAGGTTGTCCTTATATTTAATGTCAGATATGCCTTTATGAAGAAGAGGTGTTGAGGTACAACGTGCTGGATTTTCACAAGACACCTAAATTAGTTTTGGAAGCCTGTTGAGCAATGATAATATTAGACTATCCAGGAAATTCTGGCAACTATATTTTAACTCACCACAGTCTCTTGAAAGGCAAAAGTCGTTCGTAAGGGACTTGTCAATTCTGGCTTCTATCTTGAAAGCTCTTTTCCATCTTTCGAAAGGCTAATCGAAAGACCTGCTAACGAGAAGGTCTTAGCGTTACTGTGTTTGTCTTTAGAAATAAGTTTTTTAAGAAGTAAATAAAATAAATAATATATACGAAAATACATATATTTTTCTTTCTAAAACCTTAAGAACTAAAAATTAACAGAAAACTAAATAAGTATAAAATGAGCGCATAAAAAATTAAATTAAATTTAAAATGAAAATATTTTTATATCTAAAAATTAAACAAAATCAAAATTAAACTGAAAAAAGCAAAAAATAAATTAAGAAAAGAAAAAAAATAAAACAAGTATATAAAAATTAGAAGCAACTTAGAACATGTTTTTTTTTTTGAAATCTAAAAATTTAAAGAACATCATTTTTAAATTAAATGAAATTTAATTAAAAATAAATAAAACAAGTTCTTAAAAATGAAACGAAATTAAAAAACAAACTGTTTCTTATAACAATAAAAACTTAAAATTAGAAGAAAATTTAATAAAAAAGTACATAGAAAAATGAAAGGTAAATAAAGTTCATTAAAAATTAAATGAAAAATAAAATATTTTTGTGATTCAAAACAATAAAATCTAAACATTAAAAGAACACTAAATTAAACAAAAGAAAATACTTATAAAAAAAAAAGAAAAATATATAACAAGTTCATAAACATTAAATGAAACTAAAAACAAATACTTGTTTTAACAATAATTTGTAAAAATGAAAAGAAGATAAATTTAAAAGAGGAAAGAAATTTAATTAAAAAACGGAAAAATTATTTAATTAACAAAAGAACAAAAGAAATATTAAATAAAATAGGTTCTTAAAAATTAAATTAAATAAAAAATAAAAAAAATTAATAAAAATTATAATAAAATTTAAATAAAAGAGAAAAATAAAATTAATTAAAGAAGGAAAAAATAAAAGAAGTTTCTAAAAATTTAATTAAAAAATAAATACATATATTACTTTAGTAAAAAGAAATGAAATTAAAATAATGATAATTGATAAAAGACAAGTAATTTTTAGCAAAAAAAAACCGACTTCAACTCCCATATAAAAAAAAAATATATATATATATCTCATGATCCACTGATCGGATCTCAACCAGATTAGTATGGGACCACCTCTGAGACACTACCTTTCCGATGCAAAATCGGTTGACGTGGTCCAAAGTTATGCGGTAACATACATAAAAAAAAAAATAAAATATTCCGACGAACTGATAACCTCCTCCTTTTTTGGAAGTCGGTTAAAAACAAAATTGCGCTGCCCGAGGATTCGAACCTATGTGTGGCTCACTCCGACTGTGACTGTTGGAGCAGCGCGAGCGAAATGACATACATACATCTCTACATATATGGAATATGCCTTTCTACTTGCTACTATCTTAGCCAGAATCGTCCTGCAAGTCTAGCAAAAGGATGCAAAAAACTTAGTGGACATTTTTTCTAGCTTGTAGCATATTACTTTTTAATTCCAACTTCTAATCCATACCTGATAATACTTTTTGACACTTTCGCTCCACTGCACCATGCACAAACATACATATACATGTACATATGCACACCCATTAATGCATTTGTCATTTTCACACGTTTCACTATCCCCCCCAACGACAATTATGGTCACCTTGTTCACAGCAGCAGTCAATTCAGCTGACTGACTGACTAGCTGAAAATATCTTTTACGCTTGCTGTTTGCATAGTAAACAGTTTTTTACACTCACAATCAATGCTATTGCTGTTGGTTGTTGTTATTGTTGCAGCAGCACTTCAAATGCATAGTGGTACTCCAGTATAAGAATTGGTTTCGTTTACTTCATTTGCTCTGCACATCTGCCTGACTTTGCCACAGCTATTTCCGTTTCCGTTTCGATTTCTTGTTGACATTGACTTTGCGCGCATTCGATAACGAATGAATTTCGCCGTCGCCATCGCCAACGCCAGCAAGGCAGCTGGCATACGGGGAGGATATCTGTTGTGTCCGATAACAAGCGAGCGCTTGAGTGCTATAATAATGGTTGCTGGGTTCATTGCGCACATTTCAAAAAAGGGCATTTTTTATTTACATTTTTTTGCAGACTTCTAGTTAAATTTGCTTGCTTGTTGTCGCCAACGCTGCTGCTTTGTGAAAAATATGAAAAGCGTATGTAAACTGAATTTATGCTTTTTTAGTTGGACCCCAGGGAGTTTTACTAACTCCATATTGGCAACGTTTGTGTAGACTGTGATTTTTTTTTTAATACGTTTTGCTAATATTTATTTCACATTTTTCTTTGCTTATTCGCAGTTGTCCTGTCACCGTTGCTGATTTGCAGATAAAGTGTGAAACGTTTTTCAATATCGAACGTGATGTGATTTATTTTCGTTGCCGTTCGTAGGGATATCTTTTCAAAAGCTAGACATCAGCGTTTGCATCTCACTCCCACGCACTTCCCCGTCCCCTGTTCAAACTTCGCATCTAGTGAGTTGTTCAGAAATCCATTATACTTGCAACTATTTTCCGTCCATATACATACATACATACAAACATGAATGGAAATGTAAGTATGTACAAATACATATGTGTGAGACTGCATACCTGTTTAAATTTTTTACGCCTGTCATTGCTACCAAGTTTGGTCTTAAGCAATTGTATTTGTAATTATTTTTTTTCACGTTAGTTTCTTTTTATTCTTTTTTAACCGTATATCATTCGTCCTTTGGCTCAGACATTAAACTCCGTTTCAATGACATTGTTGTGATTTGGATTCAGTTTTTGTTGTTATAGTTGCGAAAATGGTATGCAGCAAACGTAAATGTGTATTGGCAACTTGGAGCAAGAATAAAAACTGTTACTTGCTTATTTGCTGTCAACAAGAAGATCTTGTCGTTCATTGCTGCCTTAGACATGTTTGAACTCGTCATTGTAAGGTAAGAGTAATGGTAAGGGCAATGATAATTGTAATGGGGATAGTGATCGTGATATTAGTATTAAGGGTTATGTTAGTAAAGACGGTAATGGTGATGATAATGGTAATGGTAATAGTAATGGTAATTGTAATGCTATGGCGATAGTAATGATACTGATAATGGTAATGGAAATGGGGATTATAATGGTAAGGGTAATGTTAGTGGCGACAGTAATGGTGATGAGAATGGTAATTGTAATGTTATGGTAATGGTAATAATACTGATAGTGGTAATGGTAATGGAAATGGTAATTGTAATGGTAATTGTAATTGTAAAGTTAACGGTAATAGTGATGATATTGGTAATGGTGAAAGTAATCATATTAGGTAAGGTAACAGTAATGATAATGGCAATGGTAAACGTAATGGTAACGGCAATAGCAAGTAAATTCCAATGCGCCTAAATCTATATACCTACATATACAATACACATGAATCTCCCATTTAAATCCAACTGGAATACAGAGTTCAATATCTCTGTCTGAAACTACCACTTATACTCCCTCGCGGGCGAAAATGCAGATCCATAATTTTGTCAGACTCCAAAGTTAATTGCGAAATACTACTGACGAATTTTGCATTGAACCTTGTTTATATCCAATTCGGTTTCTTGTCCATAAAAAAAAAAATTCCGCAGAAGAGGCCGCCGGTAAGTTTTTCTTGGTGGTAACAAATGAGAAATGAACAAGAGGCTCCTAACTGTCCTTTCCGCAGTAAAGAGTACATTTATTTTCATAACCACTCATTTGAATCGTGGCCTTAACCAAAACCGCCCCTTTGATAGTACGGCACTGTTTGTAATTCCACGAAACTAGAGGATGCTGCGACATCTTCTCTCTCCTACAGGGACTAAAACGGCAGACTACGAAATATCGAATACTGACCGTATTTGTCAGTTATTTTTTCGGATCTAACTTCGAAGCCGATAGGAATTGAACAGGGATGCTCTCTCTCCAATACTGTTTATCTTCCACAACTCGATGGGGTTTCATTGTTATGCTACGCTGAAGATTGCTCGATGTAGTCTGGGAATTGCATTGATTACATGTGTAAATGACTATCTCTACTTTCTATATATCTTTCTCGCTTCATCGCTGCATGAAGCCCTTTCGTACCCGCTATCATCTACTGTAAACAAGTATAAGCTAGTCAATGAATGCAAGGCGAAGCTGGAGTCTGGGTTGCCGGCCATAGGAATATAGAAGGCAACCAGAGAGCAGACGAACTGACTGAGGCGGCAGCTTGTCGGATGAATTTGTAACGGTGATACTGCGTTATCCCCTTAGAAAAATAGAAACATAAATCCACTTGCACCTTCGGGAAGTAGAAAATAGGAAGTGGTCAGAGATCCAGACTTGCAAGATAGCACGAGAGCTTTGGCCTGACTTTAGCGTGAAAAGAACGGCAGACGTGCTAAGTAGGTAAAGGGTATAAATATTTAGAATTCTAGTGAATTGACCACTATGAAAACATGCTTGTAGGATAGGTTCCATACAACAGAACTACAACCACCCCCTTCCTCCCCCTTCCAAATCAAGTACGACCCTTTTCACCACCTTGCCGAAGCCGATCAAGCTACAATTAAACATCCAGCTGACACCAAAACTGGCGGCTAATAACCCGAAAATTTTAGCAGTTACAGCAAAAGTTCATCAGCAGCACATGGAAAAAGGAAAAAATTCTGATGGTAGCATACAAGGCAATTGGTCAATTTTATCACATAGAACTAGGAGGACGCAATGGACGCACCTGTCAAAAGACACCTCGCTCAGGGCATCAACGGGATGCCATCCGTTGTCGTCTGATCGGTTGCTATAACAGAAAAGATCCGAACAGATATTTACTGGAAGCAGAACCACCACATAGGCACACCACTAGGCATCTCAACGAACTCACGGACGAGATTAGAATATACATCGCATAACCACTGGCCTCGAGGCTATACACATAGTCCAGTGATCGGACTTAAAAAATATTCTGTGTGGTAGAATCTGGAAAAAATGTGGTAGATTTCAAAAAAATGTGGTAGATCTCAGATCTTGGATCAAACTTTGTACAAAAATTAAAAAACTCTGCAGGGTTTTACCTAAATTGCAAACTTTTTAATTAGACTCTAAAAAAAAATTTAATTTTGAAGTTGCTAAAAATTGCATTGAGTTTTGGCAATTTTTCTTCCTTGACTGTGTAAAGCAGTTTTTTCCATGTCAATATATTTTTCGAACATATTTCAAGAGATTTCAGCAACCTTGCGGAGTGCTGCCAGCTTTTCTTTTTATCACATCACGATCTAGCGAACAAATGTGGCACGTTCCAAAAACCGCTACTTGGGATTTACCGATTTTGACAATTCTCAAGTAAAAGTAAACAACGCCTCAAAAACTTGAGATGCATTTAAATTTGCTAATCTTTCACAAAAATCGCCGTTTTTCAACATTTTCACTATTAATTCTTTTTATAAATCATATATTTTGCAATTTAACACAACAACACCACGTTTCCTGTCGAAAAATTCATTATTGAGAAAATTTACTATTTTACAGTTTATTTTATCTTCCCATTCGGCTTTGTTTACTTTTACTTGAGAAATTTGTATTATATCATTCTTGTTACCATATAGTGTTTAGTGTTGGACAATTTTTGCTCTTAAAGTTAAGAAAATTATGTCGACCAAAAATAAAACTACTCAAAAACGCGAATATGCGGTAGATTTTAGACCTTGAGTGGTAGATGCTCAAAAAAGTGGTAGATCTACCACAATGTGGTAGAAGTCCGATCACTGAGACAGTCCACAAGCTACATACATATGTGTGTATATTCACCAAAGACAATTGCCACCTTTACTAAATATCGGTCAGAGAATGCTGTCGGCGGTGTTCAACCACCATCTCTCGCAGAGAAGGTCTTCAGCTGTCTCGAGAGACTAGTACCACTCTAGCCCAACTTAGGCCTAAATACTGTAGCGGACTTAACTTTTACGCTTGCTGACTCGACACGATATACCCGGCTTGCGAAGGCACCTCATACGACACTAGCTAAAACCCTTGTCCTTTTGCTCTGGCTTATTCATACCGACGCGTCGTGACGCCAGGAGCTTGTAATATTCAAAGATTACTGACTGAGGTATGACAATGAGGTTTGTATTAATTTAAGCTTTACCAATTTAAGCAGAACAGCAGTCCGGTGGCAATGTATAAGGATTCGCTGCAATATTCTCTATCATAAAATTTACAAAAATATACTGTTATATTTTTTCCTTCAGATATTCTTACGAACCCTTCGATAAATTAGTTTAATTGGGTCCTTAACAGACTGTTGCACTGTGTAGGTAAAAAATCTGACCACCCCTATTTTCAAGCGGTGATTCCTCAACCCTCCGAGCCCGGAAAATCAAGTAAAAAATTAACTAAGATTTTTCATAACTTTTTCCATGCGTTAATAAATTAATCGCCAAATGAATATCGATAGCAAGGATCAATGTATTTTATCATTTTTGATTTTCATTGAACCATTTGAGCGTCTTTTTACACTAACTTCCATAGTATTAGTGCAAATATTTAGTGGCTAAGTGCCACGAATGGTGCAACGAATCTTTGCATACTTTCAGGCTGCATCAGAGATCACGCAAATGCAAAAAAAGTAGCTTCCGCAAAAAAGTAATTACACACAATAGTGTAAAAATTTTTGCACAATTTCTGTAAAACCAAATTTGTTTGTTTTATTCCCTGTAATAAACATTTAATATTGAAATTTTTAAAAATACTTTTAAACAGTCTCAAGTGGCCTACACTAAGCAAATACGAGTGAATTAACACTGTATCGGTTTACTGCCGAATACGTACATATTTTTCATATTTTGCCAATGAAATCTACTTCACTGTTTTAAGAAGAGCTTTTCAAAGCTTCAAATTACCGCATACATACATACACAAATGCACGCTGCGTGGTTTAACAAGTTATTGCGCAGCCACAAAAGCCAAAAGCAAGCGAATAATAAATAACAATTTGTTGCATAACAGGTTTGGCAGTGAAGTCGTGTTGCAGCAACAGTACGAGTACTTGTGGCATGTAGCAAGTGCTCATAATACAACAAATTGTATGTATACATACATACATACATACATACAGATGTATGTGGCAGATACGTTGGCAAGTGAGTGATTGAGGTAGTGAGTGTATGTGTGTTCGTGTGTGTGTGTGTGTGGCACGTGGCGCGTAAACAAAGTTGTTGCCTGTTGTTAACCGTTTGTTATTTTCTCTAGTTAGTCTAATATTTTTCACCTGTAAAGTTGCGGGGCGTTAATGAAATGTTAACATTGTTGTTATTGCTGTGGTCGTTGTTGTTGTTATGCTACTCAGACATACTCAAACAACCACGTCGAGTGCACTCAAACCAATCAAATGAAGGTTTTGAAGGTAGTCGAGTATGCGGTGGGTCGGGAAGTAAAGTGTTGTTTGTGTGTGTAGAGGGCGGGTAAGGGAGTAACTGTCAGTGAGTGGTAACTCAACAGATAGTTACAGTTAGTTGAATGGACGGACATTTAGACAAATTGTTGCACTTGCTTTGTTGTGTTGAAGGGTATCACCCGACGATGGACGCCAGCCCAACTACAAGTAAAACATTTTTACATCGACCACTTGACGGCTTGTACTATTTTTTTTATTATTTTTATTTCCTGTTTACCACTGCAGTTTTTTCCGTTGCTTTTGTTAGTGTAACTAGTTTGCATTATCACTACTTTGTAAAGGTAAATAACAAAGCTTCAAAAACACAATTCCTGCAGTGAGCGTTGAGTACATTTGAAAAAAGAAAAAACGAGTTAAAATGGAGTAAATGAAAAAATTCAGAGAAATTGTTGGAAAAAAGTGATTAAAATAAATGGAATAAGTGCCTGGCTTGTGAAGTTTATAAATGAAGAGCCTCACAAAGGCATTTCAAATTAATAAAAAATTTATATTTATATTTTTCTAAAGCATTTAATTAATGCAGCAAATATGCAAATAGTAAAACCGATGACCAGTTGAGCTGTGTTAAGAATATTAGAAAATTTTAAAAATATTTATGCAAATACATTTAAAAAATAACTATTTTATTAAAAATTTCCAAGCATTAACAAGAAATATGTTTGGTTTTAATTGCGGCATTTGCTGGTTGTGGTAAAGCTGAGGCATAATGGAAAATTAAAATATTTTGCGTTAGCTTCAAGTAAATAGACATACAATTCTAGTCATTTAAACATTTGCCATAACTGTTCTGGGCAGTTGAGAAATGAGTGCACATTTATGTCTAGATTTTAAATGGCCAAAAAGTGATTAAAAAAGGAAAACAAATTATATGTATGCCTAGCTTTAAATGTGCAAAAACGTATGCCCATTTTGCACATGATCAAAATTTATGTCCCATTTTTAATGACCAAAATTTATGCCCAGTTTTTTAATTTCAAAAAAGTATTATTATTTTTTAAATACTACTGTTTAAGTTAAACAAAACTTGATGCCCAGTTTTTAAATTGCCTAGAATGTATGCCTAATTTATGAATTATCCAAAATATATGCCTCATTCCTAAAGGACAAAAATTTATGTCCGTATTTTAAATTAGTCAGAGATTTGTGTCCAATTTTTTCTTTGCCAAAAATTTGTGTACGTTAAGATGGCCAAAAATTTATGTTCACTTTTTATGTCCATTTTTTTATACCAGTTGCATATTAAATTTTCAAAACTGTATGTCTAAATTAAAATGACGAAAATTTCACTTTTGCTGTAAAAAAAAAAATGGATGTCCAAGTTTTAGACTTACAAAATTTTATGTCTACTAAAAATGACCAAAAATTTATAAACGCTTTTTCGAAAAATTGTATATATCTACCTATGTTTTGAAATTGCCAACATTGTAGGTCTCCTTAAAAATTAACAAAGATTTATGTCCAGTTTGTATACCTATGTTTTGAAATTGCCAACATTATATGTCTCCTTAAAAATTAACAAAAATTTATGTCCAGTTTGTAAATTACTAGCCATGTGTAAAATGGCTAAAAATTGAATTCCAGATTTTAATCTACCACACACTTATATATGTATGTACATACATATAATTAGTTTTTAAATTTCCAAAAATTTATGTCCAATCTTTAACTTGAAAAAAAAAGTAAGTACAGCCCAAAATAGCCATAAACTTATATCCACTTTTTAAATTAGTAAAACTGTCTGTATGTCCAGTTTTTAAGGTACCATAAATCTATAACCACTTTTTATGGCCAAAAATGAATCACATTTTAAATAATCCAAAATTAAGATTATTTTTTTTTTATAATAAAAATGTATTTCGAGACTTTGAACTAGCGAAATTATTTACCTTGTGTTTAGATTGTTAAAAATTGGTATTGGCCAGTATTAAAACAAAAAAAAATATGTATGTCCAGTTTCTATTTTCAAGCGTTCATATGCTCTACCGAATACTAGTTTTTTGAACTACTTATTTTCAGGTTTACTCGGGTCAGGCAGATTTCAATCTTAGACCGATTTGAGATTTTGATCTCTATCCTAAGTTACACTTCCTTCGGTCAATTCTATGCATTTACAAGCATTGAAAAATAGTCACGTAAAAAACCGTGGGCTTTTTGTTACTTCTTTCTGTCGAAAGTTGTCGATTTCATGTGGAAAATTATTAACTAAATTTTGTAATTTTTCAAGTTTGTTAATGCTGTCTTCAGGCTTATTTATCTGACTTTACGTGTTTCATCAGGCAAAATTAGAAAGTTTTTCGGATGCTTCGCGTTCTACCTTTTTCACTTAGTAATAATGTGCCAACATATACATACTGCAAATTTCATAACTGCGAGAAAGAAAAACGTTTATTAAAAAAAAAACGTACGACACCGCAGAAATTTAAATTCTAGTTATGAAAAATGGAGCATTGAGAATAGCAATTTCACTACGAATTTCAATAAATACAGTATCAGCAAACGATTGAAATGAGCGCTTTGTGGTCGCCACAAAAAGATAAAAAGGAAGCCACAAATTATTCACGCTATCCTTCTCATCAGCTCTCACGCCTTTTGACTCTTATTGCGTAATAGCGTAGCATATGATGTTTTATATTTTATTTTAATTTTGTTGCTTTTATATATATGTATGTACATTGATCCCGCTGCTGCCTTTGCCTTTGTAGCTTTTTGATTATATGCAAATTGAACCATCAAAAGCGTTACATTTTTGCTCAGTATTCATATAAATACTACACTGCAGTTCAAAGCGCTTTGTGTATGCCGAGTGAGTTGACCCTCCGGTTACGGAACATTTCCTTTAACTCAAATAAAGAATATTTTCAAGCTTTTGGAGTGGAGAACATAACGTATTCATTTGAAAATAAAAAAAACTATAGGTAAATATTTAAGGTCTTATTCATAAAAAATGAAGTAGCTTTAACCAGCTTTATAAAGTGACGATTTCATAAAAAAATTCAATTTATAAAACATTTAAATTTTTCTTTATTTTTTATGAATTCGTGTACTAATACTATTTCGTGCAAATAAATCTATGATTCTCACTTTTTTCTAGTAAACATAGCATTTTTTTTAATTTAAAATTTTTTTTTTTTAATTTTTGCTTATTTTTTACAACAATGTCACTTATTAAAATTTACATGGAAATACTCGATAGTTCCAAACGAAAATGGAAATGTCATGAAAAATCTCCGAAAAATTTCGAAAAGTCCAGTAATAATCTCAAAAATCCCGAAAAATCCGAAAAATGTCAAAAAGTCACAAAGTCAAAAAAAACAATGCCAGAAAACTGTGGATCCCGCAAAAGTTTCGAGAGCGTCGGAAAAGTTCAAAAAAAAATCTTAAAATTTACGAATTATTCAATTACAATTCAATTTTGAATGCTTGCGAATAAAAATATAAAAGCTTAAAAAATTCCGATATGTTCTGGAAATCTTTCGAAGCCCCGAAGCAGCCAAACAATTTAAAACCCTTTTCCAAAAAATTGCTGAAAGAATTTAAAAGAATATACCAAAAAAAAACTCGATTAACCCGAAAGGTCTCTGAAGGAACTTGAATAGACGCGTATCGTATTATTTCAAATATTAATACCTACAGTGACTAACACAAGTGTTCACGTGTTGATATTTTTTAATTAGTCACAACGTTTTTAAAGTTAAATTTTTTTTCTATAAAAATATTGTCCAAGTTTTGCCAAAACCATGTAAATCAGAGTTTCAAACTTTATAAAAAATTTCGGATTTTCAACCAATTTTCATTAAAATTTCAACTTTTTAATCTGAGTCTTCATAACATTTATGGGTATGCCATTTTATAAAAAATAGAATTTTTAGTCAAAGGAAGTGCAAGTCTGGACATGCTAAAAAATCGCACTGATTTTTAATAAATTTTTTTTTTGCTGATTTGGCTAAAGCTTGGACAATATTTTTGTAGAAAAATAACAAAAACAAAAATTACTTGAAAAACGTCGTGAATATTAAACAAAAAAAACAACACGTGAATACTTGTGTAAGTCACTGTATTTAACTGTTAAAAAAATATAAAGCAAAACTAGCGGGGTATAAGATTATCTTCTGTAAGGCTATACCGCTAGCTTGCATTGAAAAGTTGCTGAGTCCAGCTTTTTTAATTTTACAGGAGACAACAAAAACCTTTAAAACTATTTTTTTTTTTTAATTTTAATACAAGTTTTCGCATACTCCAACCTAAACAACTCCAAACGTTTCAAATTACACAAAGTTGAGGAAAAGAATTAAATAGAAGCGGTTAAAAATCAAAAAGGTTCGATCTTTTCGAAAACGATGCATTATTAATTGTTTTTGCGTCTGGCATCAAAATATTTATTTCTTTGTTTTTTTTTTTGAAAAAGTGGACTTTTCACTCTAAGCTATCGATATAATAATTGTTTTTTTTATGAATGTTTATATGTTTGGTTTGAAATGAAAAATTAACATTTATTCTATAATAGCGGATTTCCACCAAGTCTTAACTGCTGTTTATGCTTATTGGAAAAAGGTAATTACAACTCGAGGTGGTAATTCCACCTATTAAGTAGAAGCAAATGAAAGAAATAAACCTTGCCTTTGGTGGTAATACTCTGAGAATCACTTCATTGTTTTTGACCCCTTTTTTTATTAACCGCTTTTAAATTTTAACGCTTTTCGCCTGCCGACACTTCCTTCCGCTCCTCATATAAAACTAAATGTTTTTTGATGGCCGCTTCTAAGGAAGTGCGCTCTTTGGCCGCCTATAGAGTTTTCTGATCTAAAAATGGCAATATTTATCTTTGGCATGTATTTATTTTGACCGTACAAAATGTTCAACACTACTACTTTCCATTGGAGCCATTGCTTCATCTGCATTCTCAGCTCTTTACAATTCACTTATACCCCCATTTCCTCTAAATAATTTTTCTAATTTCAGCACTCACTTACTCCGTCATATATGTATATTTATGGCTAACTCATCAACCCAACCTTTGTTTAGAAAACTAAATTTTCCTTAACCTCTTTGAATGCAAAGTAATGCCAACACAAAGCATAGTTTCAGGCGTAAAAGCAAAAATTAGCGCACATCATCAACACCAACATCAAAGCCATGACAATCAAGTACTTATGCTCGCCACTCAGCCATCATCATTCAACAAAGTGTTTGCATAATCACGTTTTTTTCTCGCGTAGCGATTCAAAATCCCCCCTATGGTTTGCACTCAAACTCATTGAAAACACTCATCCCTTCGCATCAAGCGCTTAGTGTGCACTCAGCAGTATAGTGTTGTGGTCAGTTTTGCATTATATTCATACTCACTCGTGTATATATAAGTGTGTATGTATCTATACAATAGCGGTAGTTTTGCTCGCCATAATGCATTCATCAACTTCTCACTGATTGTTTTCCTATACCAAAAAAATAGGGTAGGCGAGAGAGTTTTTCCAGTTCTCCGTACTAAATAAATTTCGAGTTTTTGCAGCCAGCAGAAAGCTAAAAGTATTTAAACTATTTCATCTAGAAGTGAAGAACAAAATGGTACCTAAATATTAAACTGACGTTCTCCTATAGTGACTCAAACGCTGGTAAGCGAATTATCTGAGTGGTCGACAGTGGTCAGTAAGCTTCATAGACAAAACTTCCAAGTCGCGGAAAATGAAAGAGGGGTTTTCACAGGGTGGCTTACTCTCTCCGATTCTGTTTAATGTCTATATCTGGAGACTCCCTCAAAGTAAGCGGTTACCTCTTCGAACTTTCTCGCTTCTTCAATGCACGAAGTCTGACCCTTTTCCCACCGAAATCCTCAGTGCCGACTTTTACCACTTGAACGAAAGAGATCAAGCTACAGCGCACCAATAACTACTGTAAGCAAGCACTCCGGATTGCCATGGGATGCCTTCTGATGTCGCCAGAACACTACCTAAATAGTGAGGCCCAAAAGCTCTCAGTAATGGATCACATCATGCTCAGCAAGCGGACAAACGTTAACACCCGATCAGACATTTGCTTGTGGCGTAACCTCCACCTAGGCACGTCTGAAAGCCCCTTTACTAGAGGTTACTTCGTATAACAACCACTGCAACCGGGACTACACAGACTGGCAATTAACAGCATTCACAGAGAGACTTTAACCACCCATATAGACTCCCGTACTGTGGTACTGTGAATACCATCATACGAGTCCAATCACTACCTGTCTGGATATTGTAGCCCTCTCAACTTCTACCTATCCAGACTCAAGCCCGACATACCAACTGAGCGTCTAGCATGTGGTGACTACCGCCACGGCAGCAACCACCGCTTCCCTGTCTACCCCGTCGAAACGGAAAGTTGACTCGGAGGTTTCATTTGTTTCGAGTGTCAATCGGAACCTACTCACTAAACAACATTTGAATTCGGTGAAATGGACCATATTACCTCTGACTTCCAGTGACTCTCAAGTCTATCTACCAGCTAAGAGACGTTAGCACTACAAGGAGTCAGGGTATACCGGTATCGTCTCAGTAACAATCAATGGAGGGCTTAGCCTATACCCCGAAAGCATCCACGTCAGAAAAAATATCTTTACGAAAACAGTATGAACGGAGTATAACTATTTTCGAATGAATGAGGCAAATAGAAGCGTCAAACCGAGACAAGCGAATGATAAGGTACGTTTTCAGCCGGTGGTGCATGAATGTAATAGATGAAGTTAGTAAAGGCACTACGTCTCAAGATACTTATTTACGAGGCAAGATCGACCATTCATTGATGCGATGGAGCTATATTGAGCTTCCTAGGAAGGAATTTTAATATCCAGCGGAAAGAAGCAAGAAGAAATGGGCAACCGGTGCTGGGAAATGAGGTAAGACTGGGGCGCGGCTGGTCCATTACTCATAACACCCTTCCCTGTTTAGATTTCGCGGAAGTTGTTTGCGCTTACAAGATGATCGAAAACGAGCTGAAGCTCTCAAGAGATTTCAAGGAGAAAAACTTCATTAGAATTGACGAAACCGAGAATGGCTCACGGCGCATACTCTTCCCGACCAACAAGGCAACCGAAGCCCCTTTCATCTTTTTTGTAGAGCGTTTTCACTAAAAAGACCTGTTAAAAAAATTTTCTTCGACATATCAAAAAGGAAGAGATCGTGAGCCGGGAACTTAGAACTTAGCTTCTAACTAGCCTAAAGCTCTCAGTTTTTTATGATGCGTTTTCGAGTGAGGGGTGGATATCTTTAATGTTTTTTTCCTTTCAAAAAACAGTTCTCATTTGCATGTCTTTAACAACGTCCATGTACATCTCCTTCACTCTGCTTCGTCCGCTTTGGCACGCTCCTTATAAACTACTATCCTTGCTTTCCTCCATTGCTTCAAATTACAATTGTCATACAAATTTTCTGCTTCATAGCTTCAATTTCCATTTTTCGGCTGCATCTTCTATGCTCTTCTTTGTTTTGTTAACCCTCCTTTACATGCGCTTTTACTCCCCTTATTATTAGCTGTTGACAAATTGCGCAAATTGTTTTGACTTCTCCATTAAAAATTGTACTGCTGTCGGTTTCATATTTCCCTTCACTTTTTTTTTAGCCATTCACTTCAGTTCTCACGTCTCATTCCATTGAATGGCTTTCATTTCACTTGCCGCTTCTCTAATTCGTTCACTTCCTTTACAAATTCCTCTTAATACTTTCCTCATTTGCGCTTTGTTTTTGCCAATAATTTGTACTTTTGTAATTTAGCTCACAATTTCTAAGCTTGAGCATATTTCTGTTGACCTTCGTCCCCATAACTTTGCAGTCCCTTCTTATTTGGCATTACTTGTGGATTATACAAAATGTTTTACTCTTCATTTGTGGTTAGAATTTTGTGGCATTGCACTTTGGACTTTTGCGGTTACATGCAGATATACGTGCATACATATGTACAGCTTACGAAATTAATTATCAAATTTACAAGTGATTACAACATTTGGTTATTGAGTTTATTAGGAAGTCAAGGTAATTATTTATGAAGTTATTTGGTTAAGTGAACAAAGGAAGAGAATTACAACTTTGAATGGCAAATAAAGAGTTCTGTCATGGTTCTCAGAAGGTATTAAAGATTTTTTTGTAGATGAGTGGTAATCCTGGGACGTTAAAGGGTTAAAGCCATTTGATGTAGGGCGGATGTCCCAGGGTGGAGTGCTTGATTTCTTGACATTCTATTTTTTTATTGTTTAAAATATATTAGTCGCTTTTGCAGATAATGGAGTATAAAAAGATTGGATCAGCCTCTGAAAAGAAAATACTCAAATAATGGGGAATACAAAATTCGATTAGACGCATTTTATTTTCAGAATAAATCCAGGTACATCCCGGAGATACATACATATATTCGCCAAGCAGCTCCAAATAAATCCTTCTACTCTAAAATCATGCCAGAGATTGGTAAATGGCAGACAGCAGCTGGAAGGAAGGACGAGTGAAAGTTTACATGTATACCTATAAGCTTGTTGGAAGAGTTAGGGGCCATGTCTTCGGTGGAAAATTGTCCGTCGTATTTAAGTTAAGCGTCCAGATGACTGCAATACCTTCAGACAGATTAAGCTATCTTTAGCGACACTTCTAGGCGTGGAATTAACATCATATATAATTGTAAATAAATCAGGGAATGCTTGTCCGCTCTTTCGGACACCAAAGAATGACGTATTTATATGAGTACCAGGACATAGTCAATGGATACAGTCGACGTGGTGGCATTAAGAATTTATAGGATGAAAGTAAGTTTGATTACCTGTGGTCTACTACTAGACAAATTGGCTTTAAGTTGGCACTGGTTGTTCAAGCGCTACAAAGTCTTCCTGGTAAATTTTCGGTTTGGTAAGAGTTTTGACGGGACACTGGACACGGGAACTCATGAAGTCTAGGGTCTATCACACCTGTAGTATGTGTTCAAGAGATGATAATTTTGTATGCTTTCTAATCTTTGGCTTTCACTTATCTAGCAGACCTAAAAGGTTCTCTGATACTAACAACATCTACAAATCTACGAAACTTCGTACTTGGCACACTGCAAATTTTTTGATAGCCCAATAAGACTCAAACTGAGGAGCTCAGGGGATTTGCGTCCTCGGACGTTTTCATGTTCGCGCTTTCTCGCCCAATGGAACTGCAAACGGGTATAGCTTCACAAGTAGAAAGCAGGTTAGCCCTCACGTCCGCTGCTCTGTTGAAACCGAATTTTCGACTGAGCGACAGCTGAGTATTCAAGCTCCGGTTCTACGGTTCCATCTAGCCTCAGTACTTCACCAACTATCGCGTTAAGATCAGTTGTTTCTTCCTCGAACCGCTTACAACCCCCTTCGCTGTGCACGAAACACCTTTCGTGTGTCAACCGGAACAGTAAGCTTCTGTTTCCTCCATGTACGTGTCCCAGATCATCACGGATTCCGCCATGTTTGCGGCAGTGGTGCAGCAGCTCTCTCTTCCTCCTGAAGTTTTAACACGATTCCGTGCTCTGCCCTTCTAATTCGGTTTTTTCAACCGCGAGAGTTTCCAGTGGTTGCAAGCTCATGCCCCTGAGCGCATTTATTCCATTCGCTAGCGAAAGTGCTCACATCGGAGCTCTATCGATAAGGAATGAGTACACCAGGTTTGACATAAAAAGCCATTTGCTACTTCTTCGATCGTCAACATTTCGAAGCATTCTCTACAAGAGCCTGCTCTCGACAAAGTATCGCATAGAATACTATATAACAAGCTTGCCTGTCTGGGCTGCCACTCGTCCTTCTTGCGCTGGATAAACTCTTAATTATGTAAAAGACTTTGTTTTGTTACAATCGATAAGGCTACTTCAAGCTCTTTTGTTGCAACCTCTGGAGTTCCACAATGGAGTGTCTCAGGCCCACTTCTCTTTATACTTTTTATAAATGATATTAGCAGCTGTTTTTATGCTGCCAAATTCTTGCTTTACGTTGATGATTTTCCGTAATTAAAATCCCTATGGATGTTTTTAACCTTTAGATTGATTTAGACAAGCTTCACTAGAGGTGCCTGAATTCGCGACTTTCTTTGAATTTGAGCAAATGCTGTCACATGCTATACTCGAAGATTTTTAACATTTTGCCCACGATGATTTTGCATACAAGTTACAATATCTCAAATTGTTTCCTAAATAGTGTTAAGTAGTGAGATTAAAGATCTTGGAGTCGTTTTCGATAAGAGAGAACCTCTTTAACAAGCACATCAATTATATTACATCGAAGGCCTTCTAGGTTTTGTAAGATGTAATGCCACTAAGTTTTCAGTTTTCCGACCCATAAACCTTCAGCTTCTTTTGCTTTATAATGATTATATTTTTGTAAATAGTTTTAAGTTATTTTGTGCTAATTGTAGTTCGTAAGAATGGAAGTTCATAGACTAATGGCCTTATTCATAAAAAATAAAGTAGTCTTATAAAAGGTTTATAAATTGAAAAATATATGAAAACGTCAATTTATAAAGCTCTTTAAACCTACTTTATTTTTTATGCATAAGGCCATAAATCGATAAATGAATAAACTTCAATACTCTTTGAACGACACCGTGATACTACGTTCAAATTGGCGAGCTAAACATGTTAAATGGGCTTAAACCAATTAAATGAACAAAACATGTGCATAAACAAGTTAAATCGCATGAAGTTGTTGTTGGAAAATTTAACCAGTTAAATCATTTAACTCGTTTGATAACCAGTTCAGCGCAGAGTTGTATCAGAAAGCTTTCTGCTCCGATCAGAAAGACCCAAAAGTTTTCATTTGACGCGCCAACGTTAAAAAAATTTATATTCTGAAAAATATTAAAATTTAAAAATTATAAAAAAATATCAAAATTTTATGCATGTCTTGCCGCCAAAAAAGAGGTCAAGGCGGTAATTAGTTATTTCCCATGAGGTCTTATCGTCCACAGAGATAAATAGTGCATACGGACTAAAAATTTGGAAGTCTGTAGGTAATCCGTATGCGTTAATATCATGAAGCAGACATTCGCACAAAACAAATTGAAACACAAAAACTTGATTTTGAATATTTTTTTTCGAATTTTTATTGGTAATCAAACAACCGTCAAAGTTAACTCCATATGTTTAGTGTGGACGATTTTGTTTTCCTCTTTCATTTAACTGCCATACCTAAACAAAAGCGTTGGGCGGAGCGGTTTCTGACGCCTAGCGTTAGCGCCGAAGTGCCATGCCTAAACAAAAGCGTCAACGCTACGTCAAATGCAGAAACAACACCAACAATAAGCATAGGTTTGTTTGTGTGTAACACGAAAATGACAGTTTCGCCATTTTCTGCAGCCAACTTCAATACCTAACGCCCTGTCAAAATCGGATTTTCCAACCGCTCAGCGTTGACGCCGCGTTGTTTCGGTATGCTTCATACAAATTGTATGGGCATGAGAACTTTTTGACAGCCAGACAACGCTGACGCTTTTGTTTAGGTATGGCAGTAAGAAGTTAAATGAAAAAGAGCTTTTTGTAAAACACAATCGTCCACATTGAACATTTGGAGTTAACTTTGACGGTTGTTTGATTTCAAATAATAATTAAAAAAAAAAATATTCAAAATAAATTTTTTGTGTTTCTATTTGTTTTGTGTGAATGTCTGCTCCATGATATTAACGCACACGTATTACTTAGACACTTCAAAATGTTAAGTATGTATGCACTATTTATCTCTGCGTACGATGAGACCTCATGGGAAATAACTAATTACCGCCTTGACCTCTTTTTTGGCGGCAAGACATGCATACAATTTTGATATTTTTTGATAGTTTTTCATTCTTATTATTTTTGTGAATATAAATTTTTTGAACGTTGGCATGTCAAATGAAAGCTTTTGGCTCTTTCTGCTTGGCTGAAGCAGAAAGCTTTCTGATACAACTCTGCGCTGAACTGGTTTTCAAACGAGTTAAATGATTTAACTGGTTAAATTTTCCAACAATTGCATGCGATTTAACCTGTTTATAAACACGTTTTGTTCATTTAACTGGTTCAGGCCCTTTTAACATGTTTAACTCGTCAATTCGAACGTAGTATTATATAAGGTTTCTTTGCAGATATGTAACTTTTACTTATTAAAGTCACGATCAAAAAAGCTCCGGTGTTAGAAGTTTTCAAAAGCTTTCTGCAGATTTCATATGCACGCTTGGTGAACTAAAATACCCTCTGGTCATCCCTTCACTAAGTCACAACATAGAACTCAATGCCAATGTTCCCCATAACTATAAAGCGCAGAAATATATGTATATGAAAAGCTCGCACAAGTCATTGCATCAAAAAACACAACAACATGCGCAGTACGATCACCGTAACACTGTCACATTTTCAAATTGTAATTTTGTGGTAAACTACTTTCAAGCATTACCACCGAAGCACCACTACCACCACCTACAGCAGAGTGAGCAGATTATTGTTGCATAATTTGTGTGGAAAATGAGAAGCTTTAGTTTGCTTGAACAACATAGCAAGGGACGATGGATACATGCTTATGTATAAAGGAAACCACTTTGAAATGCATTTCACGAAGCTTGGCACAAATATTGCCACACCACAGACACTATCTGGCTGACATCACTAAAACTACAAATGCAACTAAAACTAAAACTAAAACCAAAACTAAAACTTAGTAGCAACACTACGAGTAACAAGAAGCAGCATACAACAAAAAAAGCATAAGCCAAAGTGTCCTTAACGTTGTCGCTGTTAATGCTGTTGACTGCTGTTTGCAGCTTTCTGCCTGCTGCTACTTGCAACATTGACGCATATTTGTTTGGGACTTGCCTGGCGCTTTGTAAATCTTGACACGTACACGGCGTCATGAAGTATGCTAGCATTTGTGGCAAAAATCATGCAAGCGCATACTCATATGGTTGCCACCACATATGTATGTAACTACATCGTACTTATGAAATGAGTGAATGTGAAAATGTAAACTCTGCTGCAATGTAAGTGTATTTTTGTGTCTGTAATTGTGTTGCTGTGGTATTTGCTGTTTGAATGATGATTGAATTATCAAAAAGGTTGGTTGACTTTGCGCGGCTGCTGGCGCACTAATACACCCGCACATGCGCATACAGAAATATCACATAAAGCTTAATCCCCCCTCCCCCAACGATAGGGTGCTACTTCGACTTGTGACAGCCGTTGCCAAATGTCATTCCAGACGTGATGAGCTCGCTGTGTGTCTTTGCACCGCTTTTAGGGTGTGTGCGTGCAAGTTCCACAGCCGCAGAAGTGGTCGTCGTCGTTGTCAAACTATCAGCATTTGGAAAATCTCAGCTTCACCGCCACGTACTGCTCGCATGCACATGGGTTATTGCATTCGAAGTGAACTCATAATTTTCGCTGCCACAAAACTCAGATTCCGGGGACAAATAATGGAAATGTTCACATGTTTTTACATTTATTGGTATTTTGGGTTAAAAGGATTAGCCTGCATGGAGGGTAAATAGGGTTTAGGGACACATAAGTAAATGTCTTTTCGAGATTTTCACAAAAATTGGGGTAAATGTATGCTGGGCGTGAAATGATTGCAATATGAGCGTTTATGATAATTGTAAAGTTTTTTTATGAAAGAATTCATTGAGGGTGGAGCTGGCAACGACCTCAAAGATGCCATTGACCTTCTTTCAATTACTAACTAAGTGGCATTCTTAAGCTTTGAGAGAACGTTAATTAGTAATGACGAATCATGGTAAGTTTGAAATTATCGTTTTATATATTTTTTTCTCTTAATATGAAAAAAAAATAAGTAGAAGCACTATAGGGTCCAATCTGTTTCAAAAATGTTTTTGCTTGTAGCCAATTTGCTCTTTAGCGACTAATCTTAAAGTATACGAATGACCTTTCTTAGATGTGTAGGCAACCTTTTTTTTTGATTTTAAAGATGGAAATACATACATGAATACTAAAAAGTGGCAACGCTTCGCTAAAAGTATGGGTTAAGGAATACCCAAACATATTTTGTAGGATGCTCAGAAAAAAATATTTTAATTTTTAAATAATTTTTTCAGCTAGGTGGCAACCCTATTTGCAAAAAGTTTTCCCCTTAAAATTGAGCTCTATATATGAAGATAAGTTGCTTAAAAAATTAATACCAAAAACATTTTTTAATCTTAATTTTTGTATACAGGTGGCAACCATCTCAAAAATGTGAATGTTTTAAAAATCCGCCGATCTCTGTTTCTGTGAGATCCGTATGACAAAACACTACATTAACTTATTTTATACTTCGTTAGGGATGTGCATATGCCCAGTTTTAGGGGATTAGGCGCCTTCTTTCTACTGGGCGGTTCTGATAATCGCAATCAGCAGAGTGTTATCGTTAATCATCGAGTGTTATCGTTCGAGCAGTACCCAAGCAGGGAATTCACGCTTTATAAGGGCAGGCTTAACATGCCATCCTCGGGCCTTCTGACAGGATAAAGCGACACACTTCGCTTCAAGAAGTAAGTGTCTTGGCTGGCGATAGAATGCTTAGTGATTAGGCATACTGGCAAGAGGGGGACCATTAGGTAAGTTCTCGAAGAAGTAGCGAAACCGCACATAGACACGATACTTAGAAGAACAGAAGCGGGTTGCTTCCGCTCACCAGAAAAACGGTGGCAAGTAAACGGCGTTCAAACAGGAAGTCTCTACACCACTGCAGAGGATGCGATGAAACCGCTCGGGCACCTGCATATTTAGACGAGCAAGCAAGTCAAGCTCCAAGTCGCAGGGAGTCCATATACCTCCTCAGACATTGCGGGGGAGCCATAACGAACTACCATAACCCGTATATCAACATTAAACCTAAGATAAAAGCGACCACATGTACGTCGATGATACAGGCAACCTCACCATTACATTTACCAGCACATGACGTCGCGTCCATCCAAGGTGCAGAGTATATGATTACAACAAAAGAGCTGCTGGAAGATCTGAAAATGTTGAACCTAAGGCTCGACAAATGCGGCAAGAACGATCTTGGAATCTCGCACCTCCGCGAGCCAAGAAGAGGAACCCATGCCACTAGGGAGTAACTAAGATCCCATTACGATACTGATCTTAGAACCATTGACTTGCAGTGACCAGATAGAGACCTTTCAGTTAAGAGACCCAGGGCGTGCGTTGCGCCTAGAAATGACATTGATTATAATAATTATTTCTGCATTAAGAGCGCGGTTACCCACGAACGTGTAAAAAGCGTAGCGCAGAAGTACGTAGAAACATATCAAGTTTGCTGTTGATAGAAAGGGAGATAAGCACCGTCTACGTCACGGTCAAGCGGTGGTGAGTTTTTGTTAAAACGCAGATCCCGTAATATAGATCGTGTGAGCTGATACGCTCTCCGGTTTTACGTCCGTGGGTAACTGTGCTTTTAAGAGTTTAGCACCCGAGAGATTTGGTAGCAGTCCAAGCTGCCATGATTAAGGCAGAAGAGCCAAAAATATCGTTTTTTTTTTTGTCAGAGGCCTATTTTTCGAAGGACAGCTGCATACAAACCTACTGAAGAACTTTTTTCGCCATCGTCTGAGCAACTCTTCTTTAAGACAGCAAGGAAATTAAGAAGAGAGCAAGTTAAGTTAAGTAAAGTTGTTAGCACTTTATCTTGCCCTCTTCGTCAACATTTCCAAAAGACCAAGCCTAGAAAGGGTAAAGAAAAAGGCGTGGTTGCCTTCGAAGCCGATTTTACCAGAATTTTCCAAACATTGAATCCTTTACTTCTGAATGTAACTTAAAAAGCTCACTTCTCCACCGTCAAATGTGTGAAAATCTGCGAATAAGCAAAAATAGCAATAACAGTCACACCTGTTTAGACGAAATTTCGCTAAGTCTTGTCCCCTCTCCGCTGATGCATAAAAGCTCATATGAAAAAATTTCATGGCTAGCCATCCAACTAAATCATTTGGACGATTCGAGGGGCAGATCTTCATGACTGACTCTTACGCTGGGAAACTCCAGTAAGTAGCAAGAGAAGAAAAGAAGAACCCTTTCGGTTGGAAAAAGTGCCAGTGCGGCGTAAATTGTGCACTTAACAAGTGTTTATTGCTGATTATTGTTGTTCTTGTTTTTGCTTTGCTGTTGTACTACACGGAGCTTATTGTTGTTGGCTTGCGCATTTCATGGTCAGTTCAACTGTGTCTCGCAAATCAAATGCAAGCAAGGCAGCACACAAACAAGCTGAACAACTGAAAAGTGAACATACATTGAATTTTTAGTCCTGACAACAACAACAACTGCAAATGCCGACATGAATACATACACAAACATACATACATATGTAGATTAAAACGTGCAATTGTTTCAGGGAGCTTATGTGCATAAGTATGCGAGTAAGTGCATATGCGAGTAAATGTGAATATTTTCTCCGCAAATGCCGGGGCGCAAAGGCAGAAATGTAATGGTTAGGCAAATACAAATAAAAAGCCGTCATCAGCCTGCCATATTGGAGTGTAAAATTAAAGCGACTTGCAGGCAGATGGGGCCAACAGACGCAGCAAGCTACAGCAGCAGACTGGGCAATGGGCTTTTGTTTGGAGAAATGGTATTCGACAAATACTTGTAGGTATTTATGAATTACCACGGGGAGGATGAATAAAACCCTGTAAAGTAGAGGCATTTTACTAGGATACGCTGGAGGCATTTGCATACTCAAGTGCAATGAATTTACAAATCCATGTGTATAAGTGTTTGTTAATGTGTTGAAATGTTCCATAAAGGCTAGCTAAAATGGCACGTGAGACAATAAGTGGACAGTGGAAAAATCTCTGCATCGTAGTCAACTAGCAGGACACGTGACTTCTAACTACTCGTACTTTATGTAAGCCTAAGGAAATAAATGCGTGCTAATGTTTATATGTACGTACATATGTATGCATTTCCATATATGTAAAGTTCCACCTCAGTCTGTTGTACCGAATGCTACAGAGTTATGCTGATAATTTTGATGCTCTTACTCAGATGGTTGTCTTAATCGAGCCAGTCTCAATATTTGCATATCCTGGGAATTCTGGTGTAAAAATTATGACTCAGGACATGGTAAATTTTTGTTCCAAATTTTAGCTAATTCAGCCGATTCTGTATAAAGAACAACTTATCTTTCGTAGATAGTCGCTTTGGAAGGAAATTTCAGGTCAAAATTCCAGATCGAGATGTCTGGTCAAAAGGTTTACCAGAACTAGATTCCAGATATGTACACTGGCACCCAGACGGATCAAATATGGAGGGCAGAGCAGAAAAGTGTGTCTTCGGGCCGGGGACCAAACTTGTCAGACCGAACCTTGAGCAAAATTTAAAAGCATGTTTCTAGTTATTTTTTCAGCTAGCCGAGCAACCGTTTCCAACAGGACGATCACCTCCAGGCTCGTCAAGGACAGCAAGGAACACGGTATTACTATGCTGGTAACCACGACACTGCAGGGTCGTAGGTAACGAGGCTGCCGACGAATTGGCAAGGGAAGGCTCATCGTCTGTATTTGTGAGGCCGGAATAGTTATGCGGATTCAGTTGCTCCTCCTCGCTCCTCGTGGGTAAACTCAGAACGCTGTAAATAGTGGGGCGTTAGATTGGCCAGACTTTTTGGTTATCCTTTCGCTATGAAAAATATACATCTTTTGAACAGAGTCGATGGAAAGTTGCTTATTGGCTACTTGACGGGTCATAATCACTTGCGCTCTCAAATGCGCTGGATTGCTCTTTCCACAGAGAAGTTTTTGCCTTGAAAACGAGGAGACGCCGGAGAATATTGTGATTGTCCGGCATCGGTCAGACTAAGGTTGCAATGCAACCATATTCAAATATTTTTTTTACCTCATTTATTAAGTTGATTTTGAATTTCTAAACAGGTGGCAACCTTCGTCAAAATTATTGTTGAAATAAACCTTTTTTAAAACCCTGGTTTGACAGCCATATTAAAATAATTGTTTTAGCTTGTTAGTTAAATTAATTTTAAACTTCTAAGGAGGTGGCAAACTTCATAAAAAATATTTCACTTTCTAACCTATATTAAAATTTCTATTAAACTTATTTTTTAAACTAATTATTAATTTATAAACAGGTGGCAACTCTTTTCGGAAACAATTAAGAAATGAAGCTTACTTAGCCCTCTTTCCTTTGACACACACAATAAAATATTTCATTTAACTTGTTAATTAATTTGATCTTGATTTTCCAAACAGGTGGCAACCCTCTTAAAATATTTTCCGAAATGAAGATTTCTCAGACCTCTCGCTGTTTTGATGCACATATAAAATATCTCATCAAACTCGTTGATAACATTTATTTTGAACTCTAACACAAGTGGCAACCCTCTTAAAATTGGTTCTACGTCTTGGGAGCTCATTTCTTAGAGTTTCAGTAAGGTTTATTCTCTAAGAACCTTCCTACGACCGTAGAGATCTTAGAGATCTTACATAAAATGTTCTTATATGCCAGAAGCAGACACCTTTATTGCATATTTTCATACGCTACACACGACCTGGGAATGTGATATTAAATAGAGTACCTATAAAAGCAGAAAATTCAATTAGAAAGAAAAACACGATTTGCTCATATGAATGAATGAATAAAAATAAGTTGCTTTTCAATTTAATGCGCAATAAGCTGCCAACCATACAGCCTGGTAGAACTAGGGTAAAAATAAGCCGCAAAGTATGCGATGAAATGAACAAAAGTAGTGGTATTGCGCAGGCAGTATTTGAGTGCAAAAGGAGACTTGTTTTTAAATGTTTACGTAGGAAGAAATAAAATCGAGGAAAAGCTTGTGAATACCTAAATTGATGGAGAGCGGAGGAGTTGGTGGAACTGCAAGCTGAACGCAGGGATGTTTTGATAACTGCACGGCAAAGCAAAGCTATGCGAAAGCTATTTTCAAGCATCATTGGAGAAGTCTTGAAGCTGATTGACTGACAAGTTATAGGTAGGTAGGTGCAATATCGTAGGTAGAGGAGGCAGGTTGTTTAACACAGGCAACTTCGTCTACAGTTTCTGTTGCATACTTTGCTGCTCTGTTTACTACTCCCTCTTTTATTTTTTGCTATATGTATTCAATTTCGTTACTAGCATTTGTCTACTTGGATAGTTGCATTACAATTTGTCAACTGCAATGGTGTATAAAAAAAGTTGCCTGCTTACCGATAGACAAAAAGGAGAAGCAGAATCTGTGAAAGGGAGCTTTCTTAACAAATTTTCCAATAAATAAAATGAAATCAGCTTAACTGCAGTGAAAAGAAGTCAAGCGGCGTACCAAGCAAACAAGATGGCGAGTAAGTATTCCGAACAGCTCAACGCAGCTCAATAACACAGGAATGCGCTTGGCAACTTGTGGTCGCTGCGGTGTCAGTAGAAATTATTGACAAGAAAAGCAGAAAGACAGAAAAAAGTCTACTTAAAATCAGAAGCATGGGAAGGAGAGCAATCCAAGTAAATTGGCGGTGGAAAGTGCCTTCATTTTCAAACAATTTTAAGTAGATTAGCACAATAGAGTGTGAGAAAGTGTTTTTAAAGAAAATGTTCAGGTGCACAAAGGCTGGCTTTGAGGAATTGATCCCTAAAAGCCTCCTTATCCAATTATCATGACAATGGTGGCGATACATTTATATATATCGATAACGATAACGATAAATATAAAAATAATGATAATAATATCGATAAATATGTACATTGATTTAAAAAATCGATATAAATACACATAACAACATAAACGACAATATCGATGACGACTGCAACACCGATTATGACATACATATTGATAAATATAAAATTTCCTTGGTAATCTGCATTGCTCTTAATGATCTTTTTATTTAAATTCTGAACATATTCGTACTTTTTTTATTGAAGCATAACCTACTGTACGCTCAGTCAAGGAAAACAAAGTAGTCCTGAGGGTCAGGTTTTAAGAGATTAAAATTTTTCTAAAAACCGACTGAAATAATTTGCATAAAATGCACTTTCCCTAAGCAAATTAAGTTAAAAAATTCTGGTAAATACAAACTCCAGAAATAATTAGCAACTTTGGAACGTAGCAATGTTGTGGGGTCCTTTTAGAACTAGTTACATAGTAATTTGGCAAACGGAAATCATTAAAAACGAACAAAAAATTCACTGTGTTCAATCCACAGAGCACATAAAGCCAGCTAATTTAGAGTACATATACATTTAGTCAGGCAGCAACGCTTACAGGTTGTCTACCGCCATGCGAATCTCAAAATGCAATCACGCTCAGCACGTCACTCTTTGTGGACGATCCACCGTTACCGAGAACCACTGTTCTTTACCGAGAACCCCTAATGCTCCATCAGCATTCACTATTACAGAGAACCACTGGACGACCCATTTTCCCATCTACCGGTCGCCACCAGTTCATCCACAATACAAGTAATCATCGGCCGGCCCAGTAGTACATTTACTGATCGCCATCAGCGCTCTCGCCATTACTGCCGAAATTCGCCAATACTGAATACAGACCAGAGTCATCGATTGTCTACCAATACCAACTTCATTTGTATCACAGTTGCTAAGAGTGGCCAACACCAACCGCTGTCGCTACCGAGATCGCGACTATTTATTGCCTCGTTTATTGCCAATATGGTTCTGATTCTCAGCCCGTTCATCCCTCGGCAGTCTCTCAACCCTTTCTTGTGGGACGCCACACGACCTATACTCGCCTCTAAATTGACTGAGTATTACCTGAGCCTTTGACCAAGTCAATCTGATACTTTCAACCGCTTTTAAGCCACCTTAAAGGATCGTTCGTCTCTAGAATGTCTCAGCAACTCTTTGTCGAGACTTTCTTAGCCAAACTGTGTCAGAACTTTCTGTGAAAATACTTTTCTTTCTCGAATGTAAACCTTACCTAGCATCACGATGACTAGAAAAAATGCTGAAAAGACATACTTTGGCCGAAAAATAGTATTTTCCTATGTGATCCTTTTTTGATTTGCCACCATTTATTTTAAAGAGATTATTTATTTATTTATTTAGGCAATGAATACAATAAAAATTCTTATAGGCTAAGTAGAAAATAGTTTGACATTATTAATACATAATAAGAAAAAATAAAGCTACTTATAAAAAAGATTCAGAGAATTCCTAAAGCGATTTTTTGAAGTTGAAAAATCGATATCAACATATTTATAAATTCCGTTGAATTCAATTAAGGCTCTAGTGATGGGAGCATTTCGTGCATATAGACTCTGAGCAGGGTAGAGGTCTGGCAGGTATATTAAAGAAAATGCTCTCAAGGAGTACGGGACAGTCTACAATACCACAGACTAGTCAGATCAAAAACAAAAGATAAAGAGAAGATGATCTCCTACTTTGCAAGGATTTTAAGTTTATCAACAGGCATCTCGATTCATAGGAAGTAAAACCGTAAGAAATTTTTTTGGATCCGCTCAATCCTAGCAATATAACACGCATAATAAGGAGACCAGATAAAGGACGCGTATTCAAGCCTGGAGCGTACAAAAAAGTTTCAGTGTATACGGGTCGGTGAATTCCCTACCATGGCGCCTTACAAAAGCAAGCATGGAATACGATTTTGTAATAATAAAATTTATATGATTAGCGAATGTAAACTTTGAGTCAAAAATTACTCCAAGGTCCTTAATTTCATTTAAACGCTGTAGTGGCGACATGGAAATATGATAAGAGCTCTGAATAATATTACAACGTTTAGCATAGGTAACATAAAAGCATTTATTTGTATTCAACGAAAGACGATTTTTTATGCACCAATTGTTAACATTATCGATATCGTTTTGCATAAATTGAGAATGGAGAGAGTTACTGATCGGAGCATAAATCTTAAGATCATCCGCGTAAAGCAGAAACTTTGACGAGGAGAAACATGTACAGATATCGTTAATAAACAAGGTAAAAAGCAATGGACCCAGGATGCTACCTTGCGGGACTCCTGAGCGTGCAACAAAAGGCAGAGACCTAACATTGTCGAAAACAACCATGCAACGACGATTGTGTAAGTACGATGAAATCCAGCTCAGGAAAACTGAGTAGAAACCGATGCAGGCTAACTTCTTTAACAGGATACTATAGGACACCCTATCGAAAGCCTTAGAAAAATCAGTATAGACCGTGTCAACCTGAAGCGCTGATTGGAAAGCAGTTATGCAGTCATCTGAAAACACTGCTAAATTTGATACCGTTGAGCGGCCCGGTATAAAGCCATGCTGCTGCGGACATATTGAATTCTTAGCAGCAGACAAAAGCTTGTCTTGGACAATGTACTCAAAAAGTTTTGACGTGGCAGAAAGTTTTGAAATGGGTCTGTAGTTGCTGATATGGTTTTTGTTACCACTTTTAAAAATGGGAGTGATGAACGCTAATTTCCAATTGTCTACAGAAGTGCCCGACGATAAGGATTTATTAAAAATTTCCAATAATAAATATTTCCCTTGCTAAATCAATTTGGCTTAGCTATGTTTCACTATTTTACAGTCCGTTATAAGCAGTTCTGTTCTTAATTTACCTAAACTATTTGTGATGCCGACAGCAATTTAATCGGTAAGCTTTTTAGAGGCCGTTCTAAACTTATGCTCGGTCATCCACCATTACAGGTAGTTTTTAGTGTTCCTTTTTACTATGTCACTGCTCCTATTGAGAGAAATTTTTGAATCCTTCGGAAATTTCCAACTTTCTTGGTTTACACGAAAAGTTAGGCTATCTTACGTGTGTCGAGAAAACTTTTGCCCTATTTGTTTTATTTACATATCAGGTTTATATCTATCTCTCTATCGAATTCTATTAAAGTATTTATAAAGTCCAAAGCGAATTTCACAGCGAAGCACCAGCGCTGAGCACCTAACTCATCAGCTTTAATTTCCTTATTTTCTTACTTACTTTTGCAAGTTTTCAACGGCATATTTCCTTACACTTCCTAATTTTGTTGCTTTTTTATTTAGTTGATTTATTTTACTCATCGCTATTGCAACTTGAAGCAGCCTTGTCAATTGCTTTTCGCACTTTCTACAATCTATGCACAATCACCAGCATAGAAAGGCGTATCGCTTCCAATTTCCGTCAACGCTGTGCGAAAGCTGAGTGAAAGCATTTGTGGAGCGGAAGATAAAAAATGCTCAACTAAGAAGAGCACAAACATACACGTATTTATTTACTAATTTTTGAAGAAAAAAGCACACGAAATTTTAAGAGTCTGAATAAACAAAAATAAAGAAAAAAAAAAAATTGTCTAGGTGATGACTTGTGTGTGCATGCAATTTCTTTACCTCGTCTCTATTTTACCAATAAATTTTCTTGTGTCAAAGTTTCTTGGGCGAAAAATGCAGCCTTTTGCTGTGAAAAGTTCATCAAACTGCTTGAGTGAGTATCAATGGCTGCGACAGCGCCTGAAAGTGTGCAGCAGTGATTGCGTATATAGGATGACACTTTTGCTTACTTCGGTTTTCTTCTTCTCATTTTCCTATACTTCTCAACACTTTTCACACGCTTGCACCTTGTTGATTATTTTCGCGCATTTTCTTTGCCTTACATTGAACATTACATGAATTTGCGTTGCATCTAAGCTGCAGCTAAAGGAAAATTACTTGTGGGGTTAGGCAGCTGCGATCTGTGCGATGCGCACAAAGTAAAGCAGCCAGCTAGAATGCGCACACTTATATATATAATATGTCTTCTCTAGTTGCAACCTACAACCAGCTGACATTGATGGCTTTTCACATTACGTGCCCAACGTGGCAACTACTGGAGTTGTACTGCATATATTGAGGCGCAGCACTAAGCCGCTAAAAGTATGCACGTATTGGGATAGGTGAAGTGAAAATATCGAAATTAAGTGCAGGTTAAGTTTGCTTTAATGACTGAAAAATTAAGAGTAGGAATATTTGCTACAAGTTTCGACAAGAACGTCTACGATTTTTTAACTTAAGACTTTTAGGGCTGGTTTCTCCAAATCAAATTAACTTGGGATTTTCTCCTGAATAAGAACATGGGGTTAAAGTATAAAAAAGTATAAAAGTTTTCGAAATATATGGAAAATAAATTTTTTTGAGTTCTGAAAAAGTGCACCCCCACCATCCAGAAATTACTCTAACATAAATATAAATATAAATTACATATGAAACAGACTTTTGGCGCGCTAGAACTTAGGCTCATACCACTGTGCGGCGGCAAGGTTAAATACTAACCGGTTTCAAAATAAAAATGCAGGTATACTTATTTTCCATTTTTTATAATTTCGCGGGTGGCAGCAGGAAAGCTCAAAAAAAAATTTATTTTACCATCTATTTTTGGACCACCCTAATCTACATAAGACACTGAGATTGAAGCTTTTAGATCTGGAAAATTGATATGCCTTGGTGAGTTCTCCAGCCTTACTTAATCAAAACGCTAGGGATTCTGTGAAATGCGCCTAGAGTTAAATTTTTTTTTTCAGTAGTCATATAGCCCTTATACTGCCATAATGTCTGGCAGGAAATCAAAATTCTTATCTGCATATTTAAAATGGCCTCCGTAATAAAAAATCTGGGTTCAAGTTAATTTTTCGCTTTTTTAACACACCTTATATCAACTTAAACAATTTTTCTAATATTGTATGGTCAAAAGTTTATACTACCTGCTTATTTTTGCTTCAATCTAATCTCAAGTATTTATCTGAATTGCCTGTTAGCCATCAACACTCACTATACAAAGTATGCAAACACATGTTTTGAGCAAATTCGTGTAAGCCTCATACCCAGTAAACGAGCACCAATATACTAACTTCAGCAAAAACAACCCAAAAAAAAGGAGTACTTATACAAGAAAACATGCCACTAACAGCCACAAAACATCGACAACTCCAATGCTTACGTAGTACTCGTATGCTCAACCAACGTTAAGCAGGAATAATGTGCTAAGTAAGAAGGCATATAATAGTTAGGAGAACACACAAGCGCCGAGACTATGAGCCAAAATAGGAGGGTACAAGTAAGAGGAGTATATTGAAGAGCAACTTTAAAACCATTGCATAACTCAAGGGATTACAAGTAACTCAAACTCAAACTGAAACGAGCAAGCAAACAAGCAATAACATGGCAAAAAACAACAACACAAACAACATTAAGAAAAACATACTTAATGCAATAGCACCACATTCGCTTGCTATGTAGTACTTATGCTGCAGGTTGACAGACTCATTGAGTTTACCTTAAAGGTGGTCATGGTAGGAGTGCATAGCATACACTTAGGCGCATAAGCAAGCAAGCGGCTGAAGTAATGAAGTGGTGCGATGGGGTGTGCGTTAGTGTGCGCAACGATTTGTAAACTGCAGCGAGTGGGAGTGAGAAGTAGTGCTGCCAGTTGAAAGAAAAACAGGCAACGTTTTCTACTATAACTTAAGTATCGCAAAACATTCTCCAACCGGTGATGGGCACCGCCTTGCCCGCGGGCAAAGCTCTTTTAAGCTTTCTATACTTTAGTACAGGCGCATCCAGAGTAAAAGCTCTCTCTGCCCATCGCTGCTATAAAACAATGATGACCTAAAGTTTGTAAATGTGCTGAGCTCTTTTAAGCTTTATATACACTAAAGTATATAGATCAGTAAGAGTCAAAACACATTCGCTGGAAAAGCTGTTTAAAGCTTTGCATTAGCTGTATACGAACGCGCAAATTAAAAGCTATTTTCGTTTCTTATAGACAAGCATATGTACACTATATAAGACTAGGACATTTTGATACAGACGGGCACGTGATTAAAGCTCTCACTCGGTCATGGAATAAGTAAACTTTGCAGAACTTTATACGGATTTATATAGACCAAATCATATTCCGCGGGAGAAGCTTTTTAAAGCATTCTATACATTTTATATGAAGGGTCAGAATAAAAGCTCTCTCAATTTTGCTTTGCCCATTAGCCATATTAATTTTTTTCATATAAAAACCAGAAAAGCTCTAGGATATCATCTATCGTTTTCAAAATTCATTTAAACCTTCGGCCCATCAAAAAAATCCACATATGGCAATACTGCTGAGAAACAATACTGAGTGCGTGGAGTTGTAGGATAGTGAGAGCAACATACACCCCGTCGAAAAGGAGTAGTTGCTTGGGTTGTGGCACACGTAATGCGTTGGTGTGAGTCTTGACTACGGCCAAGTTCGTGACAGTATGCGATACGAATTGCTGGTAGCTTTAGTTGGCTTACCTAACGGGTTTGATTACTTTAGTTTGGCATGCGGTAGGTGAGGAAAGAAAGGAGTTGCCGCATATTTATACTTAAGTACAAGTAGTTTTCGTTCAATGCGCTTCGATTTACGTAAAACTTCAACAGCTGCTGGCGGGATGCACATACAAACATATGTATGTATGTATGTAGAATGCGGGATACGAGTGCGTTTGTGTGAATATTTGTATTTGCCTAGGCTCATGTAGTGATGTGTCTGCTTGCCTCTGTTTGCTATGTACTTACATAAATTTATATGTACAACTTTGTGTAGATATAATGGACGCTTTTGCTATGATTGCGGATCCATGTCTCGCCGGTAATGCACTTAATCGAATAATTTTCAAGTTCGACAAACATTTTCAATGTCGATTATGCTGCATGTTAGAGGTAGAGTGGGGAGAGAGAGGTGCACAAAACTAAACGATGGAAATAGGGGCGAAGGAAGTAAAAAAGGTAAGCATACGACACTCAAACTGAAGCTGGTGCACGACGCGCCGGTGTGTTTGCGACTAACAAACGCGTTGCGGATTAAGCTTGTGAATTTAAATGTGCAAAGCAATGAGCCAAGAATGATGATGACGATGATAAGGGCAGAGTTAGAGAAATGAAGAAGGAGTGGAAGCTTAAGCGGCCTTGCACGGTTATGTACTATGTATATTGACGGCAATACAATGACTCGCAACTTCGTATGTATGTATGTAGGTATGTATATACATATGTATGCACAGAGCATTCTTTTTTTACTTGTAGTATTTGAGTATTCATTATACGCTTGGAGAACTTTTGCCAAAGCGAAAATGCGCGCCAAACGCATTTGAATGCAGAGCCAAAGGAAGACGGGTATGCAAGAAGCGCAGGGCTGGGAAAAATGTGGAGAACAAAAAAAGTGAGCTAACGTCGCACAAGCTCGTAAACTAATGGATTAAAGAAGTCTGTAGGGAATTGTGCTAAGAAGAGAAAGAAGAAGACAGCTGTAGCTGGCAGCGAAAGAAAAGACTTTTAAAAATGAGCTAAGGTAGAGCGTTTGACTGCTGTCCGCGTACGCTGGGCAAGAACAAAAAAGCAATACAATTTATACACTGCCGGGAAATAGTTATCGAACTCAAAGAAAAGCTGGAAATACAACAACGTTTAATGAAAATACCGCCAATTGCATCGATATGCCGTCATTTCGTCAACAAAAGTCGAAGGCAAAGTGGGACCATTTTTTTTAACCCTTTCCCAGTCCAAGTTGGTAATCTACTTTGTCTCTCTGCTACTTAATTTTTATTTTACCTACGTCTTCTGCCATCACATCAGCTTGCTCAGCCTGGTTTCTCTACTACCTCTGCTTGCCCTTGCCGCTACTTTTAGCTTCCGTCCTCGCACTCTCTTGCTACTTTGCTTTGCTTGAACCCACCCACTTATTCGTACCACCCAACGCATGTCTATGCTTTTCATTGTCATTTTGCACGTAAAGTTTGCGCAAATCCCAACGTCTTTTCTTTTGCGGCAATTTAATGCCCACGTTCGTTTGCCGGCTCATCACCTCCTTTAGCTCATTGCCGCGTGCTTTTAGCTTTTACGCGCTTTTTGGCTTAAAGTGATTAAAGATTTACTGCAGAAAGCTTCAAGTAAATATGTACGTGTATTTGTGTGAACACATACTTTTGGAGTAGACGACATTTTTGCGGTACGAGGGCGAGTACTCAAGACGTGATGTTGAAAATGTGTCGCAGGCATTTAAATATCATAAAGTGAATGGCTGCTGCTGGGCAAAGTAGCACAGAATATTAAAAAATTGCCACACACTGCACAAGTAAAAGAAAATTAAACTGAACCACACTTCAGACGAGTCGCAGATATGATTTAAGCTTATACTCATTTGATTCTTTCTTAGGATTAAATTCCAAACCCTGTAAGGAACGACGAAAGAGACATCAATGGCTATTGCGGTGATCCTATCGGAAGCCCTGTACTCCGAAATATTCCCAAAGAGCTTTCACTCAAATGCTGCTGAATGACAGCCTTCGGCCCACTATAAATTTGGGCAATCCCGGTTACGAAGACCCGAAAAGTGCTCACTACGCTTGGTTGTAGTTTTTCTAGGTAGAGGCTAATGTGTTTCCTTCTACTGTACCCTTACTAGGTTATTTCGCCACAAAATATTCAGACTCCACGACATGAAGAACTAAGTTGTAAAGTGACACATATGGCAAAAACTGCCTAATGAGTGGTCTGGTGACCTTCTTCCGACTTAGGCTTCTCAGGATGTCACAATGGGGATATATGAAAGCAGAATTGAATTTTCAACGAGCACCGCTGTCGCAGTTCCAGGGGCGAAGAGGAAATCGAGAATGTCGAACACTTGCTCTACCACTTTGTAGCCTTAGCTGAACTAAGACGATGATGTTTCCACCATTAGTTTTCCGACGATTTGTCAGAGTTAGGATTGACGAATTTATGTGATCTACACCGCTTAAAAAATTTGTCCTACAGAGATATTGTAAAAATCTTATATTTTCTCAATTAAACATGCTTTGAGGAGACAAAGCTAGCCCTAAGTGAACACAATGCATCTATGGGCGTTTCTCAACCAAATTCTAAGATAGAGTGTTCTTGAGCCATTTTCTGAGATAAGGCGTTTTCGAACCGGCGGCCGAGATATGTCGTTCTTCCACTCAGCCGTCGGTGTGCTATGTATTATATATAAGCATTTGTGTTAAATTATAAAAATAGGTCATAAAGCTTTTCCACTACTCACCCCATCACCGTAGCTCAAACTCTGCTCACTAGATTCCTCGCCGCCATGCAGTTCAGCCTCGGCAGCAATTGCTTTCGCTTGCACAGCTCTGCCGCCTCCATGATATTTCATTTTCGGATGATGTATGACTTGTTCAACTAATAATTTCGTTTTCTGACCACCATAGCTACCTTCTCCACTTTCAGCACCTTTACCAGCGCCTTTTAAGCCGTGGTAGTTGGGTGAGAGCCCGTATTCGACAAACGAGTGTGGCAACGGCGCTTTTGGCTCAACCTTAATGGCGACATATTGCTTGGCAGCAGGTATAGCAATGCGATGTACCGAGCTATGGCCTTCTGACTCGCCGCTGCCGGTGCTATCAGCAGCCGCCTTTTGTTCACCTGCAGGTGCTTGCTCCACGATTGGTATGTACTCTTTTGACTTGGCCATGCCGATTAGACGTCCATGTATGCCACCGCCGCCATGCGCTTGCAACTGCTGCTGTTTCACCTTGGCAAGCGGTGGATATTCGTGGGGGAAAACTATGGGTGCTGTATTGCCGTGTGCGCCATGGCCTTCCCCGAGCTGCAACTTCTTGCGCTGCATCTTCAATTTATTCTGCATTTCCTTGGCCAACAAGTAGGTGAGACCGTGTATTTGATCCTCAGTCGATTTTCCGACTAGC